>NW_005841988.1:521947-533936 GCF_000455745.1 Alligator sinensis
CAAAAATGGACTAATCACAAATAAAGAATATTTAGAGTCATCATAGCTAGTAAGGACAAATTTTGGGAATGTTCTTATACTTCATGATTCAGGGATTAAGGCAATCTCTCTCTATTAGCAAACCATATGTTACCTAACACAGGGGAGTAATTAATCATGTGTTTATGCTGGGGGTCTTAGGCTTTCTACTAAAGCTTCTGGAGCTATCCATTTCCAAGACAAATTATTGGACTAGATGGTCTCTAAGTCTGATCCACTGCATCAATACCTATTTACTACATGGTAACTAAGAATGGTCCTAAGGTATTTCTTGCATTGAAATTTAACATTATTTGGCTGTAATTTTCTAAACGAGGACTAAATTTCATTCACAACTAATGATGGTGAACTAAATCATTATTTTACTTAAAAGAGAAAAATGTTATTTGGGTGGGATTTTAATTAGAGCACTTCCCAGAGAGCCACTCTAATTAAAACACCACAGCATCATGTGAATTAAATCCTGAGGTTTTAAAAATGGCCACAGAACACCAACTAAAGCACGTTTGATGAGCTTTAGTTAAAGTGCCCCAGAGGCCATTTTTAAACCCACGTGGGCTTATACACATGACATTGCAGCAATACTAGAGCATTCCAATTTGAATGTGGAACAGACTTGATTAATTGACTCTATTCCTATGCATTCCAAATAGAACACATCAGAGCATTTTTATAGGCACCCATTGTTTCCCTTGAAAAATATGAAAAAGCACGATACAGAGCTACAGAAATACTCTGGCATTTCATATGGATACCCCTCCCCCACACCACTGTGGAGCTGACCAGATGCAAATTTCTACATCTGCAAACCTTGTGGATCTATAAAATAAAGAAATGGAACCAAGCAAGACTGTCATATGTTCAGAAACACCTTTTTACACAGATCTGTTCTTCTTTCATTTATTTTTAAAAAGAAAAAGCTACCTTAAGAACACTACAAATTAAGTTAGCCAGAAGAGTGGAAAGTCTAAGGTTCCCAATCACTAAGCAGTAGTTGGAAAACCATGAAGTTATAAAAATATAAGTGCTCCATGATTTCAGGTGGGAATCCTTTATTATAGATTGTTTTCACTGGGGTTTTATATCATATTGGTTTTGAGGTGACTATGCAGACCCCAGTAAATGAACTCAACTATTACTAAGTAATAAAATGTTTGCTAAAAAATTCTACCTCTGATTTTATTACTATAGATCATTCTGACAAAACTGCCTCTCTGGTAAGAGATTTAGAGTTACAAGTAAGACTGGCCTGGTTCTTCACCGTTATATTCCAATATATGACATTAACACTATTCTCAAGAACACTTTTTTATCTACTCAATTTAAACCACACAAAATGCAAGGGAGGTAATGTAAAGGGGAAATGGAGAGAAAAATTCTGATTTCCCAAACAATTACTTTTAATTTTATAAAGATGCTTTAGTCCTAAAACAGTTAATATGCCTGGCAAGTGAAATAGTTCATTCATACAAGAGTTTTGGCACAGGGAACCTATCGTTACTTAGCAGTGAGTTTCAGCTCTAACCTGGAAGAAACTCCTACAGTTTCTTAAATAACCCAGAGCTGAGTTGATATGGTAGGGAATAAGGTCCTCTCATTCCCCACCATATCAACTCAGCTCGGTCATTCAAGAACTATAGTAACTGGCATTATTGTTTTATGTTGTTGATGCCTGTTCACAACTTTCAGTGCACACTGACAGTAGGGAGCTTGTGCTCACTGTGATGGTACGCTTAACTGCTCCTTACTGATAGCCAGAAATCTGGGGCAAAAATAAGATCTTACATGGAAAGAGAAAATGCTTATCCTGTCTCAACTTAAACCTTTAAGCAATTCTGAGAGATCAAAGAACACAAGAAAAGATTACAAAAGAAAGCAAAAGATATAATGCTTCACAATGATTCAGGAAAAGCACTTGTGATAAGGGGATTGCCACCACATCACAATACTGGAATACATCCTCCTTCTCCATTAGACTGTCATAACATAACATTGTCACATCACAGAGGAGAGTAAGACTACAGTATATCAGGTACTTGTGATAAAGATGTTTTGAACTAAGATATACTACTTTTCTTTGGAGAATGGGCAAAATCAGCCTTAAGGCAGGTTACAGCTACAACCAACTGGGATAGTTCTTAGCATAGAAAATATTCTAAGCTCTGTGGAAGTCTGTCTACTGACTACATGATTATTCTCAAATCTAAGACACTGATGGCTAAAGATATTGGCTGTTTTGCCTCTTAAGAGGAAAAAATATCTTTCAGTAGGGGTGTGCAAAATGGACGGTATTCGATTTGGATTGGGCCCAAATTGGGGACAGTGATTCAATGTGTAGATTCGTATCACTCTCCCGATTCTATTCAGCTGAATCCAGATCTGAAGATTAGATGCTGGTTTGGACATGGACACACCTTTAAATGATTTTTCTATATACCTTGAGGTACCAGGCGTGGCTTGTGAACACTGCGATAGTGGGGTGGATGGAGCCGTGTGCTTGACAGTGAACCCGGAAGTGGACCAGAAGGACGATCGGACATGGGGCGGGGACAGTATAGGACCCCTACTGAACAAGCAGGAGCAGTTCCTGATAGACAAGGGGGACAACACTGAGATCTTCAATGAGGTTTTTGCTTCATTGTTCCTGAACAAGGGTCAACAGAAGTCTGCTAATGGGTTCGGAGATGAGTATCAGAGGGACACCAGCCCATCAACTGTTGACACTGACTTGGTGCAGTGTCACTTGGATGGACTGGATGTGTTCAAGTCAGCAGGCCCAGATGAGCTGCATCCAAGGGTACTGAAGGAATTACCCAGTGTCATAGCAGAACTACTGTCACAGATGTTTGAGCACTCGTGATGCTTGGGTCAGGTCCCGGAGGACTGGAAAAGCACCAATGTGATCCCTATTTTCAAGAAGGGGACGAAGGAGGATCCGAGTAATTATACACGAGTTAATCTCACCTCTATCCTTGGAAAAGTCTCTGAAAAAATTATTAAGGATCATATTTGTAGGAGTCCAGCAGGATAAATAATGCAGCAGGGCAACCAGCATGGATTCATAACAGGTAGATCATGCCCGACTAACCTTGTTTCTTTTTATGACCAGATCACAAAACGCTTAGATGCAGGAATAGAGAGATGGATGTCATTTACTTGGATTTTAGGAAGGCCTTCAATATGGTATCTCATCCCATTCTCATAAATAAATTAAGAGGCTGTGATTTAGATGATTACACAGTCTGGTGGGTGGCAAATTGGCTTGGAGGGTCGCACCCAGAGAGTGGTGGTGGACGGGTCAGTATTGACCCGGAAGGATGTGGGCAGTGGGGTCCCTCAGGGCTTGGTCTGTGGACCTGTACTCTTCAGTGTCTTCATCAGTGACTTGGATGTAGGTGTAAAGTGTACTCTGTCCAAGTTTGCGGATGATACTAAGTTGTGCGGTGAAGTGAAGACACCAGAGGTTAGGGAATGATTACAGGCAGACCTGGACAGGTTGGAAAAGTGGGCAGAACACAATAGGATTCAGTTTAACAAGGGTTGGAAGGGACTTCAACAGATCATTGAGTCCAAACCCCTGCCTAGGCAAGAAAGAGTGCTGGGGTCAGATGAGCCCAGCCAGATGCCTATCCAGCCTTCTCTTAAGATGCCTATCCAACCTTCTCTTAAAGACCCCCAAGGTAGGGGAGAGCACCACCACTAAAGAGATCCATGTCCCTTAGTCTCTCCTCATAGGGCCTGTCCTGCAAACCCTTAACCATATGAGTGGCCCTCCACTGGACCCTTTGAATCTAAGAATCTCTCTGAATCTATTCAGAGGGTTCCTATTCGATTCAGAGAGATTAAAGGGTCTCCTGATTTGATTCGATTTGGATATTCAGCCACTGAAATTGGGCCAATTCTCTGCTGAATTGAACCAGCAACCAAAGCTTTGCATAGCTCTGTCTTTCAGGTATCTCCGCATAACCTGCAAATCATGAGGCAATATTGGCAACTTGCAAATCTGCAGACGTCCATACACTAAAAGCTTCCAAATAATTAAAAGCACTTTCATGGGAAGATCCTGGATTTTGGTAAGGCAGGTGTGGAAGTACAGACTGGCACTGCGGGGGAAGCTGCACCCCTCCACTCAGCCCTAGGCAGGCACATGACACAAGAGCAGCAGTGAGGACTTGTTTTTAAGTCCCCAAATCAGGTAAGAATCCCGTTCCTTCCAATTCTTAACACTCTCTCCCCTCCCATCCTTAGCGGCACATTCCCTCCCCTCCCATTTGTCCCCTCCCCCACCTGACACTGCTGCTGTCCCTTGCTCTCTCCAGCTGATGTGGGGGGGGGGAGGGGGAAGCAGCAGAGCTGCTCCTGTCCCACTCCATCTAGGAACAATAGCAGCAAAGAGGAGAAGATGGGTTCTTCCTCCCTGCCTGGTCCCCCTGTATAGATTTAACAAATTTCTCAGACATTAGGGCTGGAAGGAACCTCAGAAGATCATCAAGTCCAGCCCCCTACCCCAGGGGCAAGAAGTCAGCTAGGTTCAAAGGATCCCAGCAAGATAGGCATCCAAATGTTTCTAAAAAGAGTCTAGAGTAGGTGCTTGCACCACCTCTGGAGGCAGGCTATTCCAGGCCTTGGGGACTCAGACAGTAAAGAAGTTTTTCCTTATGTCCAGTCTAAAACAGTCTTGGACGAGTTTGTGATCATTGGACCTTGTCATCCATTGGGGCGCTCTGGTGAACAGGCGCCCCAATGGTGAACATATCTAGATCCTGATATACACCCCTTATATACTTATAGGCAGCCACTAAGTCACCCCTGAGCCTGCACTTTTTCAGGCTCAAGAGTCTCATGGCTCTCAGCCTCTCATCATAAGGCCTGTTCTCTTGCCCTCTGATTATGCATGTGGCTCTCCTCTGGACTCTCTCAAGCTTTTCCACACCCTTTTAAAATTGCAGAGCCCAGAATTCAATGCAGTACTCCAACTGCGGCCTCACCAAGGCTGAGTACAGTGGGAGGATGATACCCTGAGCTTTGCTTGAGAAGCATCTATGGATGCAAGCCAGAATTTTGTTCACTTTACCAGCTGCAACATCGCATTGATGGCTCATGTTCATCTTGTGGTCAATCATGACCCCCCAAGTCCCTTTTGGCTGTGGTGAGAGCAAGCGTAGCACTGCCGAGTCTAAGCGTGATGCAGGTTTTCTTCCCTGAGGTGGAATACCTTGCATTTTTCCATATTGAATGTCATCAGGTTTTTATCTGCCCATTTTCTAAGCCTGTCAAAGTTGGCCTGGATCACCAGCCTATCCTTAGGTGTGGACACTTTACCCCAAAGTTTGGTGTCATCAGCAAACTTGGTCAGTCTGCTTCTGACACCAATGTCCACATCACATTGTTAATGAAGATGTTAAAGAGTATAGGTCCAAGAACAGAGCCTTGGGGGACACCACTGGTTACGGAGCACCATGATGATTCACTTCCGTCGATTACCACTCTCTGGGTCTGACCCTGGAGCCAATTCCTCAGCCATCGGACTGTGATGTAGCTGAGGCCACAGTTGGCCAATTTTTCCATGAGGAGATCATGGGACACCGGATCAAAGGCTTTTTTAAAGTCCAGATATATGACATCAATCTCTTCTCCCTTGTCTAGGTGATATGTTGCCTGGTCATAGAAGGAGATGAGACTGATGCCCCCACCTCCATTTTGAAATGGGAGACGCTGAATACATGTGATAACGAGGCACACTGGAGCATTCTAATTAACTGAATTGGCTCTCATGCATTCTAATTAGAATCCATCAGAGCACATGTCTAGATGCCCTCTGTGCCTAAAAGTCTGCCCAACATCTCTCCTAACTCTACAGTTGGAGTAATAAAACAGATCACTAAAAAAATTAAAAAGGCAAAGAATGAAGACTTTCTACACCTTAGGGAACCTATTATATTCCAAAGCAAAGTATAAACCAAGACATTAAGAAACAGAATTAGTTAAGGACTTATTACTCTCACTACTAATGCTACTACTACAGATGCAACTATCACACATCCCCACACCAATCTTTATGACACACACAAGCTATTAAAGAAAAAACAGGAAAAATGAACACCTGAACATTAATGGTGGAAAGTAATAGATGGCACTGACTTTGACAGGAGTGATTCTGACAAATATGTGTCTAGGATCAGGAGGCAGAGATCTTACTTCTCTTCTGCCTCAGAAGCAGCAGTCACACTCAACAGAGCATTTCCATGGCACTCAGCTCCTTTGTAAATTTATCCCAATTGATCCTAACATGGTGATTTCCCTTTGTAACTGGAACTAGAAGCCACAAATAAACTGAGTTAAGACAAAACCAGAGCAAAGCAATAGAAACCTGAAAAATATATGATGTATGTGAGGAGGTAGCCCATATAACACTGCCAGCTATGCACATAAAAAAACCCCCAGACAGACTGAATGTTGGATCCATTTTACATTATGAAAGTTCTTCAGATATAACAGTGATCAGCATAAGAATCTGAAGTGATTAGAAAAAAAATACAGACTGAAAAAGCAATGAGCGAAATGGATAAAGAATATGTAAAACTAGTATAAATCAATTAGGAAAGAGACAGTAACTTTTTTGTTGTTAATAATAAAAAAAAATTTGCTAAAAAAAAAAAAAATTCAACGCCAAATTAAAATCAAAGAGCTGATTTCAATGGTAGAAAACTGAACAACAGGCATAGCCATAATATAATTCCCTATCTTGACAACCTGGGAAGGCAAGGCTCTTGTTATATCGTAATTCTTTCCCCATTTTAAATATATATAATGTTACTTTCAATATACCTTATCTGCTTTAAAATCTGCTATTATCACCGTCTTCAAGAACTTCACCTCAATCATATCTACGGCTTCATCCTTTCCAGTAAAATTACAAATAGCAAGACTTGCCAATCTGTATTATATGAAGTTTTATTTATCCCTAAACTTAGTGTTTACTTCACCTGTACCACCTATGGTAAGGAATCGATCTGCAGAAATGCTCTTTTATAAATAAGATAAACCTATAGATAGAAAAAAGTGAAGGCTGATTAAGATGCTATCAAGTCTTACAAAATAAAACAAGTTACAAAGATTTTACTTCATAAAATTGCTTCTAATTTTACCTACCCTGTGGGCATGTCTACATGAGATGCTGACTGTGCAATAGCCAGATACAGCTGTGCATCAGCATTGCATAGCAAAAGCCATGCCAAGATGCTATTGCACAGTAATATTAGGCTACTGCACAGTACCATCACTTAAAAGGCATTCGCTGGTGCTACTGTGCAGTAACTTTACTGCACATTTATTTAGTACTTGTTTATACAAGTGCTAAATAAATGCACAGTAACCACTGCACAGTAGCATCTCATGTAGATGTGTCCATGTCAGCTTGATCCAAAGGATTTAAGTTGTCATCTCTTTTGTACACAATGCTACAACCAGCACTCCATATAGGATAGTAACTGATTTTATTGGATTCATAGAACCTTTGTATTTGTTTTACTGTTTCAAAAGGAGTTACTCAGAAGCGATAAGAGCTAAGCATAAACATTAAAAATATATACATTAAAATAAAATCTGTTAATTTGTTTTGGTGGCCCACATAATCCTTCTAACTCAAGTTCCTCTAACATTTTTTTAATTGCAAGAATGTTTGATGAAAGTATTACAAACACTGATGAACTGTATTTCTATAAAGATTCACATTTGAAATCTGAAATCTTCTTTCACCCAAATAAGATACAATCATTTAGTTAGTTCCAGTTATCTGGAAGCACAAATACCAGGAAAACCAATCTGTGACACTGTTGACACAAAGACTTTGAGGTTAACTCATAGGCTGAAATAGATTCACATAGGATATTAATTTCACAGTTGAAACCAACACATCTGTTTGTGGATAATTAGCAAACAAAGACAGCTAAATTTGTTTAATGAATGATTCATCCCATAATTTGTTCAGTACTAATAATTTCTATAAATAGGCTGTTCGGTTTTCTACATGAAATAAACACAAAGGCTCAGTTTGGTTACTAAAGAACAGTTATCTAGAGTGCAACACTCACTGTGTATCAGGACATAGACATACAAGATATTTTACTGATCTAATCAGAATTAAAATGGTATAAACAAAGCAGCAGATAGTCAGTGAAAACCGTAATCCAGGGGTTCCCAAACTGTGGTACCTATAACCAAGTTTTTTTTTTTCTTTTTCTCTCTCCTTCTTTGCAAATAAGTGCCCTGCTATTTTGATATGGATATCCACTGTTTTATATTGTATAATTATTATGTTTATATTGCTTTTTACTGTTTATATTGTGTGATTATTATTTTACTCATTTTTACTTTTTTTTTATTGATACTATATGATTTAGGCCTACATGTGTAAGTTCGCATAAGTCATGTTAAGTCGTGTCGAGTCTCCATGTTGTGTCCTCTCCCCAGGCATACCTTATTGTAACTCTGTTGTAACGGTGTAACTCATGACTCCCCTTTCCCATGTAAACTGGTTCCTTGAGTGAGTGGGTGATTGACAGACAATGGTAGTAGATCTAAAAATAGCTCCCCCTGAATGATGGAACCATTAACAACCCAACCATCACCCTGCATTGACCCTCCCTGGCTCGAGATTTGGAAAACAGACTGCTGCAGAAACCAGTCAACCCACCATTGCAACACAGACACCTGAATCTGCATGTCCTGGCCTGGAGTGCACATGCTCAGTACACCAGGGCTGACCCTTGCCTGGGCATGCCCCTACCACTAGGGTCATAGAAGGTCTGCCCCTATAAAAGTGGGCAGTGAAGACAGACCCAGTGGGAACGCCATTTCCATCTGGATCAGACCAACTCTATGTCACACCACTTATCCACTCCAGAGGCATTCTAGTCAGTAACATCTGCTATTTTATTTAACTGACCTAGCAGCATGACGCATCTCCCAGGTCCTTCAAACCTACATAGTAACCTGATGCTAAAGAATTTTGAGAGACCCCTTGTAGGATTAAAAACCTGCTGTCCTGGAAAATTTCTCTGTTTCTGATAATAGAAGGTCATTATTAATGTTAATTCTGATTTTGGAGAAAAGCCATTCACTGTTTGTTGAAAAGAGTCAAGCCACATTTGTCTTGCAGCATTGAATGATATTATTTTTAGAAGAATTAACGTCATTGCTTAGAACATTTTTTTAATCCTTCTTTCATTTTCCAATCTGAAACTAAAACCACATCCCATAGAGTAGTTAGTTCATATTATAAGGGCAGATCCCAAACCAATGAGACAGGGAGAGGAAGCATTTGTTCACCACATTGCATGTCACTTGTTTTGAGAGCTGATATATAAAACAAGGATGATAAGAAACAGAAGCATGTAGTCATTGCTTAATTAGAACCAGAAGGATGTCATGGGAGAAGAATGGGAATTCATCTTTAGCACCTTCTCTTAAGCACTACGCATTAAAGGGTCATCTTTTTAGCGGATGTACTAGCCTAGTAGCACAGAATAATAAAAAACTTCATTGACAAAAGGACAACAAGAACCCAGAACAAAAATGAAATACTTAGAGTAATTTATCCTTTTTTCTTTGAATCTCTGCCATGGGGATCTCAAGCATGAGGTCTCCCAAGGATGAAGAGGTGCCAACTGTGCTCCACTTGAGCAGCCCCTAGCTGTTAATACACAAAGCGTCAATAAAAAAGACAAGTGTTCATTCTATCCCTTCAGCTGGCTGCTTGCAGTGGTGGGTGGTGACTAATAGAATGATGTAATCCAAAGTGGCCTCTGTAGTTGGTTACAATTCATCTGCTTCCGCTAAGGAATTGCAGCTGTAGAATCTGTAGCATTTACTTGGGAGTAGTTTGGCTGCATGAATAAAAGAGTCTTGTAGCGCTTACTTCTCTCTTCCCTAAAGTAAGGCAGAGGAAAGGAAGAAATTACAAACAACCATAATGGGTCACCAATATGGCTGACATCCAGCATCAATGAAAAAAAGACCATTAAACAAAGTAATCCCAGTGCATTAAAAAGTGGGGGAGAAAAGCTTAAGTGCTAAGTCAAGAAATTGTTTGAATATTGAAAAGAATGTTATAATTCTCTAGCCTGAATCTACCAATCCATTTTTAGATTAAAGTATGAGGTTACAGTCTGTACAAAGATCAAAACAAAAGGGGGAGTGGCAGCTTTGAAAAAAAGAAAAAAGACCAACCACAAAGGAGTTGACTAATGTTGGAGAAATAATTATGAAAACATATAATAGAAATTTGGTGGGCAAATCTACATTCTTCATGATTTGCTGCAGATTAAGGCATTTAAAAAAAGAAACAGTCAAATACATTTCAATTCAAAACAAAGCTGTTTCTATTTCACCTTGCTCTTCACCAGGACTATTAGCATATTTACTTTTAAGGTCCCAGCTGAGTTGAAGTAGCTTTCTGCTGGACCCCAAACCCTATCTCTGAACTAACAGAGCAATCAAAGGACCATAGAATCAAAGGGACTTACAAGATCATGAAATCTGGTCCCCTGCCTTGGGCAGGAGGATACTGGGCTCAAATGAGCTCAGCAAGATGCTTATCCAACCTCATCTTGAATACCTCCAGGGATGGCGACTGCACCACCTCTGCTGGGAGTGTGTTCCAGATTCTAGTTACCCTTACAGAATTTTTTTTTCTTATGTCCAGCCTAAATATTCCCTCTATTAACTTGTGCCCACTGGTCCTTATCCTCCCTTGAGGTGCCTTGCTGAAGAGTTGCTTCCCTAGATCTTGGTGCTCACCCCTCATCCTTCTGTCTACAAATCCTCCTGTTTTTTATTCTGCTCAAAGTCTACTATATTACCTTGCTATCAAGTCACCTCTCAGCCTTCTCTTAATCAGACTGAACAGGCCCAGTTCCTGGAGTCTCTGCTCATAGGGCCTGCCCTCCAGGCCCCTAATCAGATAGGTGGCCCTTCTTTGTACTCTCTCGAGCTTATCCACATCCTTCCTGAAGTATGGTTCCCTGAACTGGAGACAGTACTCCAGCTGTGGCCTCACCAACAGCACAGAGAGAAGGAAAAGCACCTCCCTGAATCTATTGGCAACACACTGGCTGATACATGCCAGAGTTCTATTTGCCCTCTGGCAACCTCATTGCACTGTTGGCTCATGTTCATCTTCTGGTCGATTGTGACCCTCAGGTCCCATTCAAATGCTGTGCAGCCAGTGGACCACCACTAACTTTGTAGGGATTTTCTTCCCAGATTAAGGTTGTAATTTGTCAGATGGAGTGACTAAAGAGGTAAGTGGAAAACATGAGAGTTTGCCTAGGTATTTTGGTCCTTCTCTTTATTAAATGTTGGCACTTTGAAAAGAAGGTAATGGTAGCTATCCTGAAGGAGCACAGGAGGCAGCCCAAAGAATGAGGAAGGCAGGATAAGTGACCAGATGTAGACACTACATAACATACATCATCTTTGAATGAATACTGGAGGGAATCCATTTATATATAAAGTATTGCCTTATAAAGCTCACAAAGTGAAGTCGGAGTTGAGAAACAGATGGAAATGATGGTGGAATTCACATGGGGGTATGAAGATACACCTGCGCAATTTGTGTGGTGAACCTGGGAGCACGCTCCGTCTATCCTCTTCTCCTTGCACACTAAACTCTCAAAATTAAACAGTATAGCCAGGTAGGCATAGTTAGAGTACAGGTTTTGAGCGCCTCATGTTTGCCATTCCAAGTGTGTTATAGGGAACTCTCAGGGCTTTACTAAACCTACTGCCTAATTTCTCAGTCTTGGCACCTGCTGAGTAGAAAAAGCATGCGATTTGTGTTTCTTAGAGGTGTTCTCAGGCTTACCACATGGGAAATGTGGATAGCCCTACAACTGAGAACAGGACAGAGAAAGCACACGGACAACTTAAGATTTGCAAATCCTGCTGA
>NW_005841988.1:533967-534364 GCF_000455745.1 Alligator sinensis
GCTGAAAAATATGAACAGAGTGTTCATGGAAGCCCTTGACTATACAGACAAGAAAGAGGACAACACCAGTTAGTTTTGAATAAACAGGCAAAAATAGAAGGCATTGAAAAAGGTGGGGTGGGGACGAATTGACAATCTAAGTAGGCAAGGACCAGAAAAACAAAGGTAATATAGTAGACTTTGAGCAGAATAAAAAACAGGAGGATTTGTAGACAGAAGGATGAACAAAGGAGATGACCTGAGGATCAACAGGATTGTCAGTAGAGAGGATCCAGGAAACAAAAGGTTGTCTGCTCATTAGGAACAAGGATATGAAACTGAGGCTAAAAAGGATAGGAGCTGTGAAAATAATCCATCAGTTGTCCTTGATGTTATAAACAATGACATTTCCAGATTC
>NW_005841988.1:534374-547222 GCF_000455745.1 Alligator sinensis
GAGTAAATACACAGACTGGAGAAACAGATTTAGGTGATCTTCAGTGCAAGTCATCTGATCCCTAGAGAAGGGAGGCAAATCCATGACAAGATAATGAAAATTAATATACAGCTCAGCAACAGGTGGTCTGAGTATTCACCATTGGCACGCATTAATGGAAAGTGGACTTTTCAGCAGATGGACTCTGCCTCACAACCTGATGCACTAGCCTTTTGGAATAGAAGTTGACACACCTGACAAGAAGGACTGTAAAACTAAGAAATCAAGTGAAAAACTTGGGACAGACTCATGAACTTCCATGCCCGATTTTAACATATTCAGAGAAGGAAAATCAGGTAAGCAAGGATATAGAGAAAAAAAAAGGTAACACAGAGATAGTAGGAGGATAGATATGAAGAAAAGGCTGATACTGATAAGTGCCACATTCAGGAAAATAATATAGAAAAATACTATACTTCACTTGGCTTGAGAATTGAATGAGGTCAAAAAGAAATAACCAACACACTTGTACTTTAAGACAATAAGGAACTAAAGTTACTGCTACAGGATGCAAAACAAGTTATTATAGATGTTATCATGTCCGCAAGGTACCATCTGTTCCCCTGGTTCTCGCCTGCCACAACTTTGATCTTGTTAACAAAAAAGAGGACAGAGATGACATATCAGTAGGTACCTGCGAAGTAACAACGCTTGACCTGTCACATGATTTTTGGGTGCCTTTATTCTTTCTTTTGTCTTTTACAGTGGCCTGGACCTCAAGCAGCAGCACACCTGACTTACATTCCCGGGAGGATCGCCGGCTTTACAATTCTAGAGGTAAGTACCACCAGGCATCCCACAGTGCTAATTGCTTCCCTAACCACTCATGCGGATGGTGTCTTGTCCTGCACCAACTACCGTGCAAGAGTAGTCTCAGCTCTACCTCTGCTGAGGGCTCGGTAAGATCTAAAGTCCTGAATCAGCCACCCTGGGTGGGAGCTGCCACTGCCTAGGCAGGCTCATTACCCGCTAATTGGCTTGTTAGTGACAGAGGCTCCCCACGTCTCTTCTCCACCTCCTGGCGGTTTGTGTAGGTTGAACTCTGGGAGCTTCCCCACTGCACACGCTGGGCTGGCGGGTCTCAGCTGGCTGCCCCTTTTGTTCTGAAGCCGCTGCCAACTCCCCTTCTGGATCCCCACCAGGAACCGACTCTTTCCTGGGGCTGCCTCACCCCGTTACTCGCCAGACCCGTGGCTTCTTCTCCTTTTTAAGTCACCGCTGGCGTCTGGAGTCCCGTCACAGGTATCCGCCATCTTTATGAGTGGCAGCTACGCAGTCCCTTTCCCGAGTCTTGGTTCCATGTTTTAGGGGTAGTGTTCCCCTGGACTCTCGGCCGATCTCTCTCTTATTCCCTCCATGCCCACAGGCATCTTTCCCAGGGCTTGGTCCTCCTTATATCCCTGGAAGCCAAGCCCCATTGGCTCACCGGTAGCATAGGGAATCTCACCACCTGCCCCGCCCAGGTATTATTACTGTCAGCTTCAGGGATTTCCTCAAGTAACAGGGCTCTGGTCAGGAACCCTGTTACAACCTCTCTTCTTCCATTTTTGTGTTGTCTAGTGTGAATGGAGGATGGGTAATGAAGTGTATGTGCTCATGGACAGATCTAGCATTTTGAAAAGTGGGGTGCAGATGGTATGGTCCATCATCACATATAACACAATGCATATTTTTATCAAGTTAAAAAGAAACTAGAAGCTTTAGTAATAAAATAGGGGCCTACAGCTATATTATTTAGTTTAAGATTGGAGCAAAAACAAATATAAAAACGTATTGGAATGTACATTAATTTGCTATATCATATATTATATATAAAAACACAACAAACTAAGCAAATAATCAAAATATGTTGTTTCATTAACATTGCAATCATGAGAATTAAATGCACATCTCTTTCAGATTCATTAAATAAAAATCAAGCCTTCTTAAACATCTTGGCAGTGCATCCAATGCTTCAGTGAAAGTTATTTCCACATCTGAGTTCATGTTTCTATTTAGTCTTCAGGGCTATGAAATAGGAACTATATTACCAGGAAGAGCTAAAAGACAGCAAACATGAAGTAGAAAAGCTAGTTTAATAAGCTGCACATCAAGACCATTTAAAAGGAAAGAAGAGCTTAGAAGAAATCAGGGGTGTATTTGGTAGCCGTGTTGGTCTGAGACAAAAGGACATACAAAAAACTAGAACTCTTGGTTCCAAAATGATAGCTTTTATTAGACCAGAGGCTCATTGTCTGGGTTTTATGCCATGTCTTCCTATTTCCATGTGATCTGGGTTCCTAAACTGGTCCAAAATTTCCAGATTCAGGCAGAGTAAAAAACAGGTATGTTATAAGAAATGTTGATCCATAAAAGAGCTCTATCTACAAGAGAGAATGGGGACACGAAGAATCTAAACAACAACTTTCTTGAGGAACTGAGGCACACTAAGCAGATGCAACTTAATATTAAACTGACATGAAACTAAAAGCATTATTGGTATCTTCAAGAGATCAAAATTCGGCCCCTTCTCTCCCAACCAAAATCATGAGATTCGGTTCAAAATTAATCAATTAATCAATTTTTTTAGTTTGCCTTTTTTAACTCCTCTCTCCTTCTCTGCCAATGCATGCATGAGTTAATTTAATGTTGAGAAGAACTTTAAAAATAGAAATCGGCAGTCCTGTTCCTGGCTACTCAGAGAGCTTCTAGCTACATGCTTGTAGGATACACAAGGAATTGCCATTCATTCCCCATTTCCTACCTACTACTTCTATTGCTTTCCTCAACCTTCCTGTTTGCAAATTCTACATATACTTGTCCTCCTGCACATTTACCAGTACCTCCATAACTCAGGTGCACAGAATGATGAGGCAATTCTAGAATAGCAAGGGCCTAACCTTTTTGGCAGATGTACTACAAATTAGTCCCACACCCTCCCCAAGTGCCAGTCTGGTTTCTTTCCCCTGCCAGATTTGCCACTCTCCTCTTTGTTTGCTGCTCTACCTTCTGCTTCCTGCCCTGTTGTTGCTGTGGTGTCTGCCTCCTCCCCAAACTGTTGCATGCCACACACGCAGGCTGCCCATACCACTTGGGGCACCCATACTGCAGTTGGCCACCTCGCCTGTAGATCATAGGAAATATGTCTCTCCTATAAACAGCCGTCAACACAGACTGACTCAGTGCAAAAACCTAATGCAACATATCAGCATTATGCTAAATCAGCATTTACTGACCACGAGGACAAAGGCCAGGCTTCAGAAAAGGCACCCTCTACCCCTTCTGTTAAAGCTGGACCATTGAACAGGAAAGAATGCAATAATCATGGAGTGAGAACAAACATAAGAAAGAAGAGCATGGCTATAGCTCTGTAATTAGACATCTCACAGGCAGTAGTGTGGGGGTTAAGGTAGGAACTCTGAGGTCCTGTCTCAGCTTGTAACACAATTTATACATTTTATAAATATATACTATTACAGGTTTAGATTAGTAGAGCCAAACCTTTTCCCTGGCAGGCTGGAAAGGTAAAGCCCAGTCCACTTGAGGGCTAGATCCAGCCAGTGGTCCTGGTCTGGTGCCAAGGGAAGGCCTGGGGATGTTATCTGACAACAGGGAAGCAGGGCAGGGAGGGGGCACAGCCTAGCCCCAATGAGGTGGAGGGAGGGAGCATGGCCTGGCCCTGATTCCTTGGGAGTTTGGAAGTGGGGGAGCAGTGACAGGATTGCCACTGTTCCCCCACCACCAAATTTCCTGACCTGTGGTGAGTCCTGTGGACCAGATGTCATACAGACCATGGGCCACAGGTTGAGCACCCCTGGTGTAGAAAATATCTTTGCCTATTCTCCCTATTCCCCAACTGTCCAGGCTGGCACAAGGACAATTAATCTGGTGGGCTACACTAATATGCAGGGATCCAGTTTTTCTATTTCCCACAGAAAAAAATGGGAAAAAAACTGTAGATTTTTTCCTTTTACCCAAGAAAACTACAAATTTTTCATTTTAATGGAGAACCATATGGATTTTGCTCTTTTGCAAAGAGCTCTCTGCAGGCTGGCAGAGTTCCAGCCTGCAAGGTGCTGGGGGGAGTGGGAAGAAGGCGGTCAGGTAGGGGGCACCACATGCATGTACATGCATATGGCCGTCAGGCAGCCTGGACAGCAGCTGCAGCAGGTAAGTCTGGCAGGGGTGGGAATTGAGGCCCCCATGGGGAGGAAGGGAGTTGGGCAGGGCTGAGGCTGCTGCCCACCCAGGTGGTACCTGGGGCTTGAGGCCTAGGACCAGAATGCACAGCCGCAGGGCCCTAGCAGGGAGTGGGACGGGGCAGTGTGCAGCTCATCTCAGGGGTGGCCAGTTCCCCACCATTGCATGCACATCTGGGGGGGCAGGAGGACCCATGCCCCCAGATCTATGCATAGGGCAGGTGCAAGCTGCCTGCTGTGGGCTCGGGCTCCCCACTGTGCTGCCCTCCCCCCGGGGCCTCTGCAGCCCAGCAGATGGGACCTGGCCTGGCAGGGAAAAGCAGAGCAAGGAAGCTCCTTGCTGCTGTAAGCTCCAGGCTGCCATGACAAGGCACCCCCTGCTTGCCCCAGAGCAGTGAGGGCACTACCCTGCACTGCCACCCCTGCTGCTCCAGGGTGTGCAGGGGTGCCTTAGCATGGCAAGGAGTGGTAAGGAGCTTCCCTGCCAAGCCCCACTCAGCCCTGCTGCACTGGGTCCCACCCACTGGGCTGCAGAGGCCCCAGGTGGAGGGCAGTAGGGCAGGAAGCCCAAGCCTGCAGTGGGCAGCCCACATCCACCCCTGCCTCACACTGATCTGGGCAGGGGCATGTGCCCCCCTGCTCCCCTGGGACTGCACACAGCAAGGGGAAGCTGCCCCCCACCTGATCCCACAGCAGGCAGCCTGCACCCCCCATGGGCTCCCCTCCAGCCGTGTCACCCATGGGGGAGGGGAGACGGGCTCCGTGCTCTGCTCTGCAGCAGCAGCCACTGCTTCTCATGGGCGGCAGCCAGGTCTCAGGTGCTGCTGCAGGGAACAGGGGGCTGTGAACCGGGGTCCCTGGCCCTGTAGCCCTGGCAGCTGGGGACCCCTCTGGCAGGGCTAGGGAGCAGGGGTCTGTTCGTGGGGAGTGAGGGCCCTGGAACTGCATCCCAGTGAGCTAAGGGGGCAGGGAGACCTCTGATTTTCTATAATAAAAAAAAGCAAACACCAAAATGTATAGCTATCTAGAATTTATTTTATTATAGTGTTTCAGACACTGGTAGGCTTCCAAATTGCTTTAAAATTGTAAATATAATCAATAAAACATTGTGTTTAATTGATACCTATATACAGGTACATGCGTTCCTGGAAAATGGCGCATAACTCAAATTAGCATAAAGGGAACCCACTTTACAACATAACAAATAGGGCTACATTCCAAGACCTTGACTGTACTGACCCCCAGACCCATTTCTATCACTTTTACAAAACAATTTTGGTACTCACCAACATCAGCCAGTACACACAAGCACAGGATGGTGGTGAATGTTTACTTGGTGTGAAGAGAGGGTGGCGAAGAGTGTTAGTGTTAGTGAAGTTCTCGTGTGTTTCATTGATGGACCAGGGAGAGGGGTAGGAGATAAGCTAGCAGGACATTTAGAAGCCATATTGGGAGTAGCAACTACAGAAACGTGTCACAGACAACAAACGAGGAGCACAGATCCACACAGGAGACTATATTTGTGTGTGTGTGTGTGTGTCACTCCCATGGTGCACCACACAAAGCAGCTGACTGCAGGCTTCCACCATACCGGTAGCATAAGAGTGAATTTACCTCACATATAACACATTTTTGGTATAAAGAGTCATTGCATAAGAGCAAATTTCCACATACAGAACCTGCATAAAGCAAGGGAAAACTGTATATAGCATCATTTCAATTGTGGATTTGGGGATTTTTATCAGAGAATTTGCTATTTTTTTAATCAGAGAAAACCAGGATCCCTTCTAATATGTTAGTATATGACTGACATTACTCCTCACAGTGGTGTGGTGATTGCTACAAGGGGGAGGTCCCCCCTAACTAGGGCCAGGAAGAGCAACTGGGCAAGAACTGCCCAGACAAGTGTAACAAACATACACCTAGTGCCAGCCTTACTTAGGCACTGCAACTCCCATTTTGTGCCAAGTGATGAACCCATAATGACTGTTCCTCTAAGTGTCCAGGGCAGCACACCGGGGAGGAAAGAAAACCTTTTGTAAGCAAACTCAATAGCATCCTCTGTCCAATTTGTTTCCAATTGTGAACAAAAATATACTCTGAAAATGTGAATGGTAATGAAAGTGTTCTTGAACAGTTACAATTTGGGGAGAGGGCAAATGCTGCAATGAAGAAGACAGACTTGTCCTTGAAGGGAGGGCCAAATGTATCTGGGAGGAAGCAGAGAGCTGTAGCAGCAAGAAACAGGTATTTGTGAAGTGCTGAATCTAGGACCAAGGAAACTGGAGATCTCAGAGCAAGGAGTGAAAATGAGAAGTAAAACTAAATTGTACCTAGATAAAAAAAGACCTTAACTACAGTTTTATGTTATTGTGTAGTATTAGTAGAATCATTACACATACATTACATATAATTTTATATTTAATCAAAATTATAGAAAAGGTCGATTTATAAGGGGATGTTAATGCCTTGGTTGTGTTATTTTTAAGTCATTATTAAAAATAACTATTTCACATTTAAAATGAGATACAGACTAAATATCCCTGATTCCATAAAGCCAAATCTCATGTGGAAAGTTTACAGACATACAGGACAAATCCTTCCGTTTGTTGAGAAGCAGTTACCTTACTTGAAACCTAATAACACATCTTCCTCAAAGCCAGCAAATGCAGCATACACCACAATGTTTATTTCCCCATGCAAAGGCAGACATCTGATCTCCAGAAATTCAAATCCAAGTTATAATTACAAATAACAAGTCCCATTATCCGTATCAAAGTTCATAGACTTTGTATAAATGATGATTTTCCCCTCATCCTTTCCAGAGTTATGCACATTATCTGAATCCCTTTCTATGTTAAAAAAAAGAATTAAAAAGCTAGAAAAAAGTTCCCATCCCAAAATGTAATGCATTTCATATGCTTTTTCAGTTTTATCAATTAAACTACATTTTTCCAGATTGTTAATATCCGTGCAGTTACAATACAAAGTACTTGGTAACTCCATGTAAATAATTAATACTTGGCAGATTTTGAATTTATATAAAATACACCGGCCATTTGCCAACCCTGACACCTCCCTTCCTGCAATCACCACAGCTGGTAGCTCTTCCCAGCTCCTGACCCTTTTCTGACATCTTTTACAATCACATTTTAAAGTCTCCTGTCTCTAAACGCCACTGCTGAGCAGCAAACACCTCCTACCCTCACACAGTGACCAGGACACTGTTATTCCCCATGTTCAGTACATTATTTGTGCTACCATAAATAGTGCATGCTTGTCATGTCTATAGAAGTAGTGAACTGGGTTCCAGAAATTGCAAGTTTCCTCCTGGCTGTTTCCTGCTAATAATTTGAAAGCTGCCAAAGTAACTTGAACCTCTCCCCTCTCCACACCCAATCCCTAGGTCACTAACCTTCCCAGCACTGACAGCACGCTGAAAAGGAACAACAAAATCTAAAACATCTTTCCATGCATAGCAAACAGCTTGCCAGGTATTTTAACAGGGACAGAAACCAGCCTTACTGAGCCCACCATTTTTGCTTATGGGGCACACTAACATTTTACACTTTACATTAAAGAGAGCCACCAAGTCTTCTTTGTTCAAATGTGCCCACAATTCCCTTACCCTCCCCACCCCCCTACACCCACACCCGCACGCATTTTACATCTTTATTACATCAGATAATGCTGCCTCAATGATGTAGCATAGTGTTGTACAGTACATCTGGTGGCTTAGGTAATAAATCACAAGGCTATTTTTCTAAGCTTAAGGAAAATTGTTTTATCATCTGCTTCTTCCTTCTAGCAGCGCTTCAAGTCTAAATGGTCTGCTTGGCTTCATAAGCTTTCCCACTAGCTCACCAGGCCTGGCACAAAAATGTCACAGCTGGGCCATATGTTCAATAGTGTTAACAGTAAGTCCCTGGTTACATTACGAAAATTCATTTTACACTTTTTTAGAAGTCTCTGCTGGCCACATTCTCCTAGGATGACAGACAGTTCAGGAGGCCAGTCCTGTCCCTTGTCTGGCAGGGGAGATATTAGCAAACAATAAAAAACAACCATCTTGTTTGAGAACTCCCATCGCCTTCTCGAAATGAAGTTATAGCATACTCCAACTCTGCAAGAACCTTTGACTCACAGGATCCCACTTTTTTTTTTTTTTAACCAGCTTCAAGAGTTATGAGTGCAACACCCATTTGGGTAGACAGAGCCTCCATTACTCAGTTTGCACATACGCATGGCTGTTAGTTAAGGCAGTATTTGCATTCATATTTCAGAGGCTTTGTTTGAAAATTTGGTTCCTTGCACTAGTGATACATTTAAGCTGCGGTATTTAAAAAAAAAGATCTATTCCAATAGATTTGAATTCCTAATCTATTTAATACCTTCCTTTGATACTTCCTATTCCTGTCCTGTCCTGTCCAACTACCACATTTTGCAGGTTACTAATACACACACACACACACACACACACACAGAGAGAGAGCAAGCCAATTAAAGGAAATAATTAAATCTACATCTAAACACTATCAGCTGACAGCTGCGTAATCAGGATACGTGCCACTGGTTACTTGGATGCGCTCATAAACTCTAGGGCATCTTCAAATTATCCCACAGAGGAAATGAATGCCTGGATTTCAGAGCGAAGTCTCTTTTTAAACACATAAAACATTTTAATTATTATGATAGCAATGTATTTTATAGATTGAATGTCTGGATTAAAGCATCAGGTAGAAAAATTCAAAAACCACACTGCAGTACACTGAAGTCCAGGGTTCTTAAATCTGACTTCCTATAATTTAATTTTGATAATCAGCAGAGAGTTTTATAGTATTTTTCCTTCCATTTTCATAAAATTCTTTGCACATAAATACATTGTGTTAGTTTCTTTGGGACTTGTTAGATGTTGCATTTAAGACGCTCAAATGTTGATCCGTGCTAGTGCTAGCTCAAGTGTGGAGCAGTTGCACCTTAAGGTTAAAAACCTTTTCTGATTTTCTCCAATGTGCACAGCTGTGACTTGCCACTAGAGGCCTGGTGATCCAGGACAAGCTTCTATCCCTGCTGTAGGGGGGAGAGATTGGCTGGGGCAGGGCAGGGCAGGGCAGGGCAGAGTTGGAAACATGAAGCTGGGAGGTGGAGAATTAAATGGGATGGGGCGGTTAATGAAATAAGAGGTGGAAAGGAAATGGGGGTGGGGGAAGGGTGCTGAAATGAAGTCAGTCAGCCACTGAAAGATAAAATAAAAAGAAGTAAAAGAAATGTAAAGAGAAATAAAGGAGGAAATTAAAATAAATATTTTTATAAATTGGGATTTGGGATTGCAGTGTGGGGAGTGCTGGTTGTGCTTCCCGGGGTGGCTAAGCAGTAAGGGAAGGTGCTTCTGCGGGAGCTACTGCCTTTGCCCTAAGAACTAAGCCCCAGTCCATGGGGATCCAATCTGGCCTTTTACTGGTTCCCACCCACCCCCTAGACCCTACTTCTGGACCAGTTTATGTCCTGCGACCTGACTGACTGGCATGTACTCTGCAGGTTGGTTGCAGGGAGGGTTGCAACCCTGGGAGTTGGAAGGTCACACCTCTGGTGGCAGGAGGGCGAATTGGTTTGGTGCCAGAACTGCCCCCCTGGCCCCTGGCGATGCATAGGGGGTGCACGTGGGTGCACATGCACCTCCTGAGATTGGTGGTGCACCCCCCTGAGATTGGCCACCACTGCCGCTGCCAGCAGTGCCTGCGGGCAGTCACCGCTCGCCCCTCCCCACCCCACCCTCCGCTGTCAACACCATCTGTGGCATCCGTGGGTGGTCACAGATTGCTGCTGGCTGCCACTGATGCTGTCGACGGCATCTGTGGGTGGTCGCTGACTACCAGTTGGTGCCTGTCACCCCCCCCATGCCATCGACACCGCCATGGCCACCAGCGGGAACTCCCCAATCGCTGCCACTGCTGCCACCTCCACCGCCACCTGTGTGCAGTCACCATGCGCCCCCAGCCTCCGGAGGCACACTTCATTCATGCCCTGAGCAGTAGAGTCCAGCAAGTAGAAAGTTTGTCCACACAGAACAGGAGGGTGGGGGAGGGGGCACTGCATCCCGAGATGCTGGAGGGCTACAACTTGGGCGGCTCATCTGTGGGGAGTGGCCACACATTAATGGAACATCAGCTGGGTAACATGGATCAGAGATAAACTTGCCTTGGAGTGGCATAACTAAGCCACCTGAAGCATGCTTAAAACTAGTTCCAAGTACCATCTAAAATTAATGTATAATAAGGCCCTTTGTTAAACAGTGCACCAAAGGCATTATTAATAAATAATAAAGAAGTCATGACTCTGGTGTGATACATGAATCTCTCCTCTCTCCTATTTATTAAGATTGTTAGAACTTAATTTCTATAAAACAAAGGAGCAAGATAAACAGAAAATGAAAAACACCAGCTAAAACATCTGTAGTGCTCAATTCCTATTCTCTCTCTCCTCAGTGAGCTTGGAAATCCCATATTTCACAGAAACACATACCAACACCAGCTTATGGACAGAATGAAGTCCTTAAAAACCTATGCACCTGGTTCTGAATGGTTTTCATAACATTTTTTTCTACACTGGGACCACCCTGGACCCCGTTTCCTGAGAAGAAGCAAGGGGTCAAAATACTCTGCGAGGGATCACAGCTCAAGGTTCAGTATTCCTCAAATCAGCCCATGAAACAACAGCAATACACAGTAAACCACTTCCTCGCTTTTAAAAACATGTAAATACTATGTAGCAGAGAGAGGGTGGCTTAATGTTCTTTTAATGGAAACCACACTTTTCCTGGTACTCATTTTATGTTACAACTGTGAAATATATGTCACCAGAAAGGAGACTGCCAAACAAAGTGACTGCAAAAAGGACACCCTAAGAAGAAATGACAGCACTAGTGCTATCACAAAAATATAAAACAAAATGAATTCAAGATTTTGGAGGGTCTTTTGTTTTTGTTTTCTGAAAACAGTAGCTAAGCAGCAGACAAAAGCTACCCGCCCCATCTTCCTCTGCAAGAAACTAGGATGGGTAATAATGCTAACTCTATGCTTTCAGACATAATACCATGCTGAAACTAGCAGGTTCTGGGCACAACCCTGTTCCCCCTGCAGCAATGTCAGCCTTTTGTTATTCTTCCTACTAGCATAGCTCACACTCCATTAGACAATATCCAGTAGTAAATCTGCAATTCCTCCTTATATTTAAAAATAAAGAAAGGGAGATGAAAGCAGGCATTCACCTCTCAGTATTATGGAATTTGACTCATTGGAATCTGTAAAAATTACATTTTGGACCATATTCAGATTTCAGGAGTCTCATCTATGTATAAGTGTTGAGTGGAGCTGGATAAAATCATCATGTCTCCATTATGTGATTAAAACAGCTCTTGATGATGCTGTCTCTATGTTTGTCTTTGTTTTCAAATTCTCTGTGGCTCCAAAGTATCCCCCTCTGCCCCCATTAAAGGCGATCCCAGACTGAGAGTTGGCTGCTCTGCTTCTTTACACATACCATTTAAATCATGAGTAATGAGGGGCATTTCATTTAGGGGCATTCCTAATAACGGGACCTTATCCAGTTGCCATGTGTTGCTTTAATTGATTGTTAAAACAAGGTAGGCTAAGGTTAGACAAGTGTTCTTGGAAAGTTATTAGTACAAGAGACTGTTTATTGCCAAAGCATTCTTAAACAAAAATAGAAATATATTTAGCACAGTGTCCTGGATTTCCAACACACATCTCTACAGAAAGCATTCGAATCATTTTGCACCATCTCTGCTCTTCTCAATAATAGTCACTGGCTGCACTGTTAACCTCACTTGTCCCTTCCCCTCAGATTTATAGTACAGTTAACAGCTCCTTTGTAGCTAGAAACACCACAACAAGTTTCAAGATTTTACTAGGTTTAGTAATTAGTGATGCTTTACCAGAAATAATACTATTTTGCATGACTATAAACTATAAACTCAACATGTCAAAGCTTAAGTAAATGCTAATTGAAAACTACAGCACACTGGTGGGAATGCAGCTATAACCCCATTGCAAAAAAGAGTAAACTAAGGTGCAGAAAAGAGTTTTGCTCAAGATCACACAGTGAGGCACTGGTAGAAATTGGATTAAGAATCCAGGAGACCTGACAAGGAGGGGAAAAGGAAAGGCGAGAAGAGGAAAGGAAAGAAGACAGGAGAATAAAAGGAAACAATTTTAAAGTGTCACAGAAATATTAAAATTGGCTTGAATCTTGTATTACAATGGTTTTATAGAAGTCTAATTCCACAGCTGTATGTTAGCATAAAAGGATTAGAAAATCTGGACAAAAAATTCAAACAAAAAGAAAGAAAAGGAACAAATGAACTGTAGGTGAAACCAAGAAAGATATACTAATCTGAAAGTGTTATATTTTATGTACCTGACTTGCTCCTTTATATCTTATTCCTATATCTTACATCAGCAGCAGCAGTCCTTCAATATGAGAATGATAAAGAAATCATTTAGTTCACAGATGAATTAGGAGGCCAAACTGAGACCTGTTTCACTGTGAACTTGGCAAACAGTTCCAGGAAGAAGCAGCAGATCCTGGTGATGTTGGGTCATAGCTCTTTCC
>NW_005841988.1:547299-554202 GCF_000455745.1 Alligator sinensis
TCTTTCCCTTTTTCTCTCTCATCTCTCTACCTCCACAGTGAGGCAAGTTTGCTGGAAATAATCAATGCTTTACTGTCCATTACTGTGCCATGGGGAATGATTCAGTGCTTGCATCTTCCAGATTTCAATGTCAATGCCATATATCTTTAGATTGACCTTCGAAGTGTTCTTGAATATTTTGCTCACCTCTAAAGCAGTGACTGTGTCCTTGAATCTCTCGCTTGCCTATAAAGTGGTGAGCTGGGAACATAGGACCTATTTTAGGGGTCAGTTGTTCAGCATCCTTCTGATATGTCCTGTCCAATGGAGCTGGTGCAGCATAAACATGGTGTTAATGATGGTTTTTTGATGGAATCAGAACAATGATATTCATTTTGTTTCCTTCCAATTAATATTGAGGCTTTTCCAAAGACATTACTGATAGTAATGTTCCAAAACTTCCAAGTTGTTTCCAATATGTAATCCAAGATTCACACCAATGCAACAAGTTAGGGATGACAACAGCTTAAGAAGTTTGGTTTGGGTCCTGATGTCAGGACCATCCTGTCAGAGTAAAGCTTAGTGGTTGAGTGCCTCGGCACAGTAGAACTTTATAGCGCAAGGCACGGTGAGATTTTGTATGAGGGAATTTCTCGGCACGGTGGAGAACCACAGCGTGGAAAGGTTCCCGCCACTCATCACACATTCCGGTTCTAAATTATTCCTACGTGGCGACTAGCAATTGGCTCGCTAGCCGTATAAAAGGTTGGAGCAGTTTCCGCCCAAGTTGGAGAACTCCACGCCCATCTCGGAGTGAACGTGGCAGACTGATCAACCGCTGACGACTCCCCCTCGCCGACCGAACCCGACATACCCCCCCGTGTCCTGCATGCTCGTGTTTAGAAAGATATCTCGTCGAATCAGAGCTCCTTGGTTAAACTGTAACTGAAGTTTGAAGTTAACTTTCTTCCTACGCTGTACATCTCGACAGTGTAAGTAAAGCCATCTTTGTTTGAACCAGTACGCGTTTGTGCCTAATTCTACTCCAGCAGTCGAAAGTACCCATCTGTACATGCCGGGTTTGTGGCCACAACCCAGCCGACCCTTTCCCGGATCCCCCTTGGCCCCCACATGGTGTCATGAACAGGACCAGGATCAAGACTGGGGACAGGATCAGGATTGGGATTTGGGGAAGACCCGATGGAGTCAGAATTAGTTAGAGGCTGCCCCTGGCGTAGTGGGAGATGCCACGTGTCGAACGCCTCAGAACTAGGCGCCCACATCGCCTATCATCAGGCGGGCGGAATAAGTGAAAGGTGCATCAGCGGCTACCTTTCGCTGAAGGGGGAAGAAGAAGATTCAGAAGAATGGGAAGCACATCTACACCCCGGAGCGTTCGGGTGTGTGATGAGCAGTGAGCGGGTCTTGTTTAAGCCCCGGGAGGAAGGCGGCACCGCATCCTTCGCCAGATTCAAACCAAGCGAAGTGAGCCCGACCCTCAGCCAGGAGTTTGCCCACTGTACGCAACTCGTGCAGGAGGGTGGAGAACCAACGCCGACCGACTGGTTCAGTCCCCCAGCCCTGGCGTTTGGGTTGAAGGGCTGCAAGGTTCTTTCCGAGCTTCGTGAAGGTCTAGAGGCAGAGGAACGCGCCACGGACAAGGGGAGAATGTTAAGTATACTGTTCCGCGCCATAACAACTTTGCTGCAGAAGAATGCAGATTTGGAGGCCCAGCTGCTCGCAGCCGGTCAGGCGGCTAAAGAAGCAGCAGTACAGAAAAGCCCCGAGTTGACGCCACTCCAAGATGGCGCCAAGGAAGGAGCGAGCTGCCCAAAGAACCCGGAAGAGAAGGGTGAAGCTTCGGGAGAATCGGCGGGAATCCGCCCAGCAACCCCGCCCACCGAGGTGACGTCGCTCCTGGCAGCCCCGCCTCCTTACCACGGGGAGGGGGCACCGAGTGGAGGGTTACATCCGCCCCTCCTACCAGATGCAGGAACAGCTCTAGCTCTGACAGCAGCTTGTTCTGCAGCGACAGTCAGCCGAGTGACTAATGTGCAAGGTACAGTCCGCACCACCTATCACGCCTGCACTTGGACCGAGTTACAGGAACTGTGTAAAGAATCAAGGATAAAGCCTAAAGAGACTCTAGCTGTGTGGTTAGGATGTCTGGTCATGGGATTCAGGTCTGACTTGTTAGACTTAGAAGAGGCTAGTTTCCTAACCCAACAAGCCTCGTGGAGTGGAGGGCACGCCACCAACATAGACTTAGTGACGTGCAATGTTCATTGGCCCATTCCACTTCCAGCGCTTGTCGCGGGCCAGGTCGATCACAAATCCCACATGTGGCACGACGGCCATCCATCGAGGGTCAGTGCAGAACAGATTCTACTGGCAATAATAGGAAGCTCATATTGTTCCTGGAACTCCCGAGCGCACGCGTTGGGACTGACACCGCCCCAACAGTGAGGGCCATGGCCTCACCGCCACCTGCAAAACCCGGGAACTGTTCTGGTAACTTTCAATAGCGTAGAAGCCTGTGTTGAAATTTATGGAGGAAGAAACGCCACCATCCTTCGAATCCTCCTCAACCCACTAGCTGGCCAACCTGCGAGTAATCTTTTGCGACAGCTCCCGAGGTTACAGGCCCTCATGAAGTCAGACACAGGAACCACTAGCGACTTGGAGCGAACATGGCAACCACCGCAAAGAACGCCAGAGGAGAGGATCATGTTTGGATTTCTCCTGCATCATTCTAGGCTCACGAAGCGGCATCTACGAATCCCGGGAGACGCGGGCCAATGGCAACTGGCCTATGACCTAGGGTTCCAGTATCCAAGAGAATCAGACGACGACTCTGGGACGTCCTCATCTCGCTAAGCACAGATGGTGCATCTGCGGGTGTGTGAGAGTCGTCCAGAGCCAAGTCGTGTCCGAGCACCTGTATCGTGTGCTTTGGAGAAAGTGGGAAGCTGCGAGAAAAATCTGATTGGCTGTTATAGATATTGTAATATAAGTTAATTAACTGTTCAAAGAATTTTTTCTTTGCAGTGTTTTGTCCGAGGCTCGAGATACGTGCCAGAGGCAGACCCAGAGAGAGAGGTGGAGAAGATGCAGAAGCCTGACTTTGCCATGACACCTATCGAACTCCTCGTGATTGAACTTTTTGTAACCAATGTATTTACGTGTGTTTGTGTTTGTATTGGTTATTATTTGATTTGATCTGTTGAGGACGAACTTTTTTCGTTGTATGTTTTTGTATATAGCCAGCTACCTCATGAAACCCCTGAGAGGAGCGATGATTTAGACGACGTGCATGTGCTTCAATTTCCAGCTGTGCCATCGGCAAGCGGGCATGTCAGAGTAAAGCTTAGTGGTTGAGTGCCTCGGCACAGTGGAACTTTCTAGCACGAGGCACGGTGAGATTTTGTACAAGGGAATTTCTCGGCACGGTGGAGAACCCCGACGTGGAAAGGTTCCCGCCACTCATATGTAAATTCACACATTACTATTGGCTGGTTCTTAATTATTCCTATGTGGCGACTAGCAATTGGCTCGCTAGCCGTATAAAAGGTTGGAGCAGTTTCCGCCCAAGTTGGAGAACTCCGCGCCCATCTCGGAGTGAACGAGGCGGACTGATCAAATGCTGACAACTCCCCGTCGCCGACCGACCCCAACGTACCTCCCGTGTCCTGCATGCTCATGTTTAGAAAGATATCTTGTCGAATCAGAGCTCCTCGGTTAAACTGTAACTGAAGTTTGAAGTTAACTTTTTTCCTACGCTGTACATCTCAACAGTGTAAGTAAAGCCATCTTTGTTTGAACCAGTACGCGTTTGTGCCTAATTCTACTCCAGCGGTCGAAAGTACCCATCTGTACGTGCTGGGTTTGTGGCCACAACCCAGCCGACCCTTTCCCAGATCCCCCTCGGCCCCCACACATCCAAGACATGATTTCAGAAATGTTTAAAGGTAGCATTAGCAGATTTTATCCAGTGTTGAATATTTAGGTAGGGGAAATGCTCACCATTCTCCAAGGACTACTCTCTAATAGTAATATGTGGAGGAGCAGGTGGCTGGTTTGGGAGTTGGTTGGTAAAGTATCTTGGTTTTTGTGACGTTTACAGTGAATCCAAACATTTCATACACATCACATAAGTGATAAAGTATAACATAGAACTCTTCAATTATGTGGGGACATACAACATAATTGTTACCATATCAGCCAACACCTCCAATACTGTTCTTTATCTTGGATTTGGAATGTAGCAATTAAAGAAATGCACATCCATGCAATAGCAGATGCTGACTCCAGATGGAAGTCTCTCAGCAATGAGCTGTGGTATAGCTGAAATATAGATGGAAAAGAGTGCTGGTGCAATCACACATTCTTGCTTGACTCTAGTTCTAATAGTAAAAGAATCAATTTCTGAGCCATTGCTTAGGAGTGTTGCTGTCATATCATTGTTAAAAAGTATGGTAATGGTAACAAATTTTGGCAGGTATGCAAATCACATCAGGATCTGCTACTAGGCTTTCTGCTGATTTAATGAAAGACCTTAGTCAGGTCAGTAAAAGCCATGTAAAGATCTCACTGCAGCACTTCTCCTGCAGCTGTCTAGCAGAGAACTTCATATCTATTGTACCTCTCAATGAAAGATGAGAGCCTGGATTTGTGTCCAGGCTCCTGGAACTGCTGCCCTGTTAGGGCCCCCTTCGGGACCTTTGGGCTGACTTGGCCTCCTGGAGGGCTGCTTGGCTCTGCCCCAGCCCACTGGGGGTGCCTGCTGGTGCTGAGGGAAGGTGTTCAGGCACCAGGGCTGCAGCAGGGCAGAGGGGTCTGCACTGTTGCAAGCAGGGTCTGCCCAAAGGCACCTGCCCCTCCAGCAAGGGTAGGGTGCAGGGGTCCTTTGGGGGTGGCAGGGAACTACATGGCTAGGTCAGCAGCGCTGGCGACCAGTGCCAAGTGCCCATGCTCTGAGGAGTGTGGTGGGTGGGAGGTGTTGTCCGGGGTGGGGGCCATGGCCAAGCTGCCTGGCACAGCACGGCAGCCCAAGTGTGAGGTGGGGGGTAGCACAAGCATCCCTTCCTACCTCCTCCATTTGCTGCATTCTAGCCCAGCTGGGATGGAAAGTACCTGGAGCCCATTGCCATCTGCTTGCTGCCCACAGCATGGCTGAGGCCAGAGCCTCACTCTGCTTTATGCTGGTTTTGTAGAGTATGGCATTGGTCCTCCCCGCTGCACCATAGCTGTAGCCCCAGCCAGTACCGTAGGGCTATGTGTGGTGCTCCAGCCATGGCTGTACTTCTACATGAGGTGCACTGCACGCACCTCATGTTGGAAGCTATCCTCACAGTGTCCCCACAGACCAACATCCTGTGAGTCCATGGGGAGGCAGCTGGGGGCCCCCTCCAGTAGGTATGGGGGAACAGGAGGCTGTGGGCCAGGAGTGAGGGGCACCAGCAGGGCTGAGGGATGTGGAGGGCTGTGGGTTGGGAGTGAGGTACACCAGCATGATGTGGGGGGCAGACTGCAGGGGCAGGACACCAGCAGATCAGAGTTACTCAGTGCCACAAAGTTGGGGGTGGGGCAGGTGGGGTGGGGTGGGGGGTGGGGTGAGACAGCCACAGCTAGACCCGCGTCCTGGTGAGAGAAGGGAGCAGAGGGAGCTCCGATTTTCCATTATTTAAAAACCAAAATCAAACACCACAACATATAGGTATGTAGAATGTATTTTGTTATATAGACCAGCATGTATTTACTAGGGGTAAGTCATGCCTGACCAATCTGATTGCCTTCTGAGACAAGGTGATATGCTCTGCTCTGTGGATGCAGAGAAAAGAGTAGATGTGGTATACCTTGTATTAAGGCAAGGTTTTTGAGACAGTCTCCCACAACAGTCTCACAGACAAGCTAAGGAAGTATGGACTGTAAGGTGGATAGAAAACTGGTTGGAGCATCAGGCTCAAAGATTAGTAATCAATGGCTGTGTGTAGATGAAACAAGAGGCGTGTGTGCACAACACTTTAAAGCAGGCTAAATGCTTCTGGACCACTTTAATGGTGTCAGTGTTGGCACGCCTTGGCGACGTATTGCACGTTAATTCCAGCCGCTGTAGGAAATTTGGCAGCATAATGCACCTTAAATGACTTGAAGTGCAGCAAACTAAAACTCCTTTGAGGAGTTTTAGTTTGCTTTCCTACAGCCACAGAGTGAAGCACAGGGCTCCATGCAGCTCCACAGCTCTGCAGAAATCCCTGCAGGCAGCCTGGCAGCAGCCGGGGAAAACAAGCTCCACCCAAAAAAAGCGGTGAGCCTGATCTTCCCCCTCCCCCCACCCTATCCAAAGCCTGCCTGCTTGCCTGAGCTGTGCGGGGGCATGGTGCTTCCCTCTGTGGCTGCGGTGCCCCCAGGATTGCCAGAGCCAGGTGACACCTGGAGGGGTTTGCCACTACCACAGAGGAAAGGACCAGCCCACCCCCCGCCCCAGCTCCTCAGGGACTGCTCTTCCTGCTGGCAGCTTGCTCTCCTGCAGGTAAGTCAGCAGGATGTGTGCATGACACAGGGGTTTAATGAGCCCTAAATTGAAGCGGTGTTTTTTAAAACCCACCGCTTCAATTTAGGACCCCCATTTAGTCTACACGTGCCAACTGGCTCTATGTCTAGTTGGCATCTGGTATCAAGTGGAGTGCTCCAGGGGCTGGTCCTGGGGCAGGCTTTGTTCAGCATAGAGTACACTCTCAGCATGTCTGCAGATGACACCAAGCTGGGGGGAGTAGTAGATATGCTGGAGGGTGTGCGGGCCGGGAGCGGTGTGAGGCCCTCGGGGGCGCGCGGCGGGCTGTGGCCAGCAGCCCTGGCACGCGGGTCAGGGAATGCAGGCCGGCGGACTAGAATTAGGCACGGACACGTAGCGGTTGATTAAAG
>NW_005841988.1:554800-573635 GCF_000455745.1 Alligator sinensis
GTTCAACAAGGACAAGTGCAAAGCCCTGCACTTAGGACAGAACAATCCCATGCACCAGTAGAGGCTCGGGGCTGACTGGCTAGGCAATAGCTCTGTAGAAAAGGACCTGGGGGTTACAGTGGACAATAGGCTGAATAGGAGACAGCAGTGTGCCCTTGTTGCCAAGAAGGCTAAGGGCATACTGGGCTTGGTATGTGTGTTGCCAGTAGGTCCAGGTAAGTGATTCTTCCCCTCTATTCAGCACTGGTGAGGCCACATATGGAGTACTGCATTCAGTTTTGTGTTCCCCCACTACAAAAAGGATGTGGGAAAATTGGAGAGAGTCTAGCGGAGGGCAACAAAAGTGGTGTGGGGGCTAGGGGGCAGGACTTATGAGGAAAGACTGAGGGAACTGCGATTATTTAGTACATAGAAGAGATTGAGAGGGAACTTAATAGCAGCCTACTACCTGAAGGGTGGTTCCAAAGAGGATGGAGCTAGACTGTTCTCAGTGGTGGCAGGTGACAGAACAAGGAGCAATGGTCTCAAGTTGCAGCAAGGGAAGTTTAGGTTAGATATTAGGAAGAATTTTCTCACTAGGATGGTAGTAATATACTGCTTTAAAATTGTAAATACAGGCAACCCCCACTTAGCACACTTAATTGGTTCCCAAAAAACTGAGCATCAAGTGGAATAGTGTTAAGCAAAACCAAAATTAATTAAGCGTCAAAATTAATTGCTAAAAAAAAAAAAAAAAAAGAGCACAAAAGTTTTTGACAAACCAAGATGGCGACACAAACTGGCACTAAATTGCAAAACAAGGCTGCATGCCGCCAGTGTGCTAGTATATACTCCCTGCTGCAAGCTGTACCATGCCCATGAGTGTTATAATGAAACTCACCAAATACCAAGTGGGATCAGGTAGCAATATAAAATGAGCATTATAGTGAAATAGCGCTAAGCAAAATAGCTTTAAGTGGGGGTTGCCTGTGTATCAACAAAAAGTTGTGTTCAATTAATACCTTAAATGTGGTGATTCATTTTAATCACGTAAAAATGCAGACTTCAGAGAACTTTGGTTTTTGGGGTTTTTTTAAATAAAGAATTTCGGATTTTTAAACAAAGAAAACCAGGATCTGTGGTGATAAGTGTCTTGCTTCTGCTTGGAGGTGATGTCATTTTGCCAAGATTTGAAGGCTTGCCTTTTCTGTCAATGGGAGCATGGATTTTTCTACCATTCTCATTGAACCGGTCTGCCACTGAATTGGATCAAATCTCCACCGAATTGTATCAGCAACTGAAGCTTTGCACAGCCCTACTGTCCAGCAGTCATTTGCACTTGTCAGATGGTCAGTGGTCTGATAAGAACATCGTGCCAGTCCCATGGTTTCACCCTAATGTAGTCAATCAGGTGCCAGTGCTTAGAATGGGGGTGCATCCATGATGTCTTTCATCTGCTGCTTTGGCAGAATAAGGAGTTTGTGGCAATGAGATTATGTTCAGAACCCTTGCTCAGGAGCAGAATTCAATTTAAACTGACTTTCCCCATGCCTTCCTTTCCAAATGTTCCTTTCAGTAGATCAGTCCCTGCCCACTCTAGTATTGAAATAACCAAGAACAATTATCTTACTTTTGTGAGATAGATGACAGGAATTGATCAAGTTTAGAACATAATTCTTTTGTTTTGTCATCTGCATCAAGGGTCTGCACTGATGCACTGATAACTGTTGCATGTTGCTTGCTGAGCATCTGGAGATGAAGGTTCACAAGGTGCTCCTTAATGCCAAACTAGCTATTCTGGCATCTGAGTAACAATCTTGGTCTCAATAGTAAACCCAGTGCCATGGATATGTCAGCCCTATCCAACTTTCACTTTCCAAAAAAGCTATAGCCACCACCATGCTCTGTGAACTGCCCCTCTCCTGCGCATGTGGTCTCACTAAGTGCAGCGATATCAATATCAAATCACACAAATTCTCAGGCCACAAATGCTGTCCTTCACTCCATTCAATTGCTGTTAGGGTTGTCTAGGTATGGATGCTCCAGCCTGCAAACTACATTATGTGATTTAGACGTAACACAGAGAGTGATCCCACAGGACACAGTTTTCCAGTCAGGTGAAATGAGACAGACTATACAGCAGTTCTTGACTTACAACGTTTTGAGTTACAGTTTCGCACTTACAACATTTATAAATTGACACCCTGTTTCAACTCTATGACGTCATTTTCAACTTTACAGTGCTTGATCTGATGCAATGCCATGCCAGTGAACAAGTTCGCTGCATTGCCCATCTCCCTGGAGAACATCTGTCCAAACTTCCTTGAACACTTTCTTTAAGAAAGCAGACAAGACTCCAGAAAAACCTGCAGCCAAGGCTCCTGAGAAGACTCCAGCCAAGAACCCTTCAAAAGTTCAACCAAGAACCCTTCAAAAGTTGAGCAAAGCCACCTCAAAGAAGTCCTTCCAAATCAATACCATTGCTATTTACAGTATAAATACATTAATGTAGCCATATTATTCATCTATAATTGATTGAATACAAAATTCTTGGTTATTTTTGGTGAAAATAGGGTATTGGGCCTTGGTTCAGGAACCAGTCCCCCATTTATAATATTGTTTCCTATGGGAAAAATTGGTTCCGATTTACAACATTTCGACTTAAAACACGGTTTTCAAGAACCAATTGTGTCGTAAGTCTGAGGACTGCCTGTATTTAGGGCTCATTTTCTAGCCTCCTTCCAATATGGAGTGAGCAGAGTGGATCCTAAATAGGCCTGCTAAGTCATGATTGCAGCTGCTGAATTGTACACCTGTCTCAGTTCCAAGTACCAAATGACCATCATACAAGTATTGCCTCCACATGGGTCTGTGACAAGGGGCTTCTGGTAATCCCTAGTGCTTTCCCCCATTGCCTGGAACACAAAAGGAAGAACGGCAAAGAGCTGGTGGTGTCTAGGGGTGGTGAGAACTGGCAGATAGTAAGAATGAAGTTGAAGAAGGAAGATCTTGCAATATAAAAGTTCTAGCTCCAGTATAATAGTACCACAAAGTGCAGTCAAGAAAATGGAAAGAGAGACATATTGATAGTATCCAACCACTGAGAGATCTTCCTCTACTAGAAGTATACAGCAGATCTGAGATCAGGGCAGGCTCATGACTAGAGTTGAATTTTTTCCCTCCATCTGGCAGACAAACCAAGAAAATAATGGTGATTTATTGTTGGATGAAAAAAAGGCTCAAATTTGACACAAAATGAATGGGGATATCAAAAGTAAGGGTCTAGATTCACAAAACTATAAAAAGCAGTGGTAAGTGAAGCAGTTGCTCAAGATGTGGGAAACGGGTTCAATACCATCTTTTGCTTGAAGGGATTTGACCCCATCTTCCCAGGCACAACCCTAACCACAGTTTATAAAATACTCTGGAAAGGGAAATATCTCAGTGTCTCCTACTAGCACTGTTTCACTTTGTCCAGTTATGTAACCCACGTGTCCTAGATTCCATGTAAGCATCCTTATAACAGGATACTGAGGCACGTTTTGCTTAGTTTATTGTTGGACTTCTTCCACTTTGTATATTCACAGAGGGAGAACAAATCTATAAATTGGTGGTTAAGATAACCCTTGCAGGAGGCAAGACATATGGGTTCCAATCCTCTCCACCAAAACAGAAATTTAAACTCATCTCCCCAACATCCCATGATCTCTAACCACTAAGCTACTGGGTAAATGAAATGAAATGGGTTTTTGCCACCATCATAAGATTCTAAGTCTGAAAATAGGGACATTTTCATCTTAAAAGATTTATTTCTTTTCAAAAGAATAGATGTTGGAGGGTTTTTTTATTATCTGAAAGCTCTGAGAATCCTCTAGCATAATGACATGCCAGCTGTAAATATAGAACAAGGTTAGTTTACTGTAAAATTCCAGTCTGGAATTACAGTTTGAACTATTGTCTTTCCACACTTGAAAACTTTATGGACACACACAAACATCGTTTACTGGATAAAGTTTTGAGGGAATCTGAAGATGTATATTAAACACCTTCTATCTAATACACCGCTAACTATTGTTATGTAGTCCCAGGAACACATGCTCTCTCATGCTAATGTACATGCAAATATGTAAATAAAGTTTGCAGAGAACAGGTGCAATGAAAAGTGATGAAAAAAGTACATATTTTATTTTCTTTCCAACTCTCTTCTTCTGCTCCTCTTTTTACTGAAGGAACAGATACTGTCTCATTCTTTAATCAGTAGAGACAACTGACACTGCCCAACATACGCCATTCATCATACAATGGAGATTCAGTTTATCATTTTGCATATGTAACTCAAAATCCTTTCATATACCATATTTATACAGATCCAAGATGAAGTTTTTCTCCTCAATCAGCATGGGGGAAAAAGGAAGTCTTGCCTCTGACTTGAATACCAATACTTGCAAGAGCAGAAGCACTGCATGGTAGGGGGAGGAGTGCAGGCCCCTTCCTTCCCGCAACCTGTCCTTCCCACCTGCTCAACTGCCTGCCCCACAGGCTATTTATCCCCCTCTTCCCCTTCCTGCTTACCTTCAGCTCCAGCTCTGGTCCCACCCTGGCCCATCCTGGAGCTGCCACTTCTCTTTCTGTTTGGCTAAGCTGGGTTCCGGCATCTGCCACTGTTACAGCTAACTGCCCCAGAGCCAAAGCAAGCCAGAAGGCAAGTGGTGGGAGGGTGCAGGCAGCAAGGGCAGCAGGGGGTGGGTGATCAAGGAGCTGTGGTGCTTTTCTTCTTTCCCCCTTTTTAATATGGACATTTGTTAATGAGGAAATTAACTCAGCCCAACATACTTCTTTTACACACACCACAAATGAGATTATCTGATGGTCATTTACAGTCATTATATTTCCCCCACAACACCACTTAACGACACACTGCTATTACATTTTAAAACATGTTATTCCAAACTGGTCTTGGACATCTAAATATTAGAAGTGATAGTTTGTTCTGGGGTGTTCCAGTTCTACAGTACCCTTCTAGCCTTTCTTGCAAGAAATAGCCTGCAGGAAAGCCTCTGGAGAATTTCCAAGACCTCAGAAGTTGGCCAAGTAAGGTTTGGTAAAGTAAAGTTTCATCACCCTGACATTAGTGAAAAGTACCTCTGAATTAATGCAAAAAAGATGTCCAACAAGGGTTCTGCAAGTAACTGAAAGCCTGCTGCAAATGAGGGATTGTCCTAATGTTCTGAAGGGATGAAAATCTGTTTAGGGATTTCCAGCAATTCAAAATCCAATTTGTCATATAATTCAATTTTTCCTTTTCTTATTGGGTTTTAAAATTAAAAACAAAACCCTTCATTGCTTGGGACTGTTGCATCATATATGAATCCATTCCAGATTCTTCAAAGGATCATCTCTCGTCTAATTACTGCAAGAACCTGTCTATTACAGCAGACTATTTTCTTGAATACTCAATGTAATATGCTCACTTACCTTAACAATATTACTAGTTTATATATCACCATTCCTCCCAAAGTGCCATGAAAAACCGCTAGAGCTAGCTGGGAAATTGAAGTCTAAGTGACTTCCACAGAAACTGCAACTTCAGTAAAAATCAAAGAATTCATCAATGCATTGCATTTTGCCATTTTTTTTAAGAAATAGGACATTCCTGAAAAATGAAAATGAATGAAAGAAAGAAAGAAAAAGTCCTAAAACCTGCAGTGAGAATTACAGGTCAGGTGACGTAAAGAGGAAGAGCAGAAGGCTATATAAGCCTGCTTGCTCAGTGGGATTCTCAGACTGGTCCCTGCTACACTCAGAGCAGGAGCTCTACAAACCCTGAGGAGAAGGAAGCTCTGCAGAGAATCGCACAACAGCTAAGGCTATAAACAGACATCATCCTTGGAGCAGGATCAGCCATGCCAGGATGTGCTTCACTGGACAACACAGGTCACCCATTGTCTCAAGTTCTCTCAAGTTGGGATGTAACAGCACAGTGCAGGTCAGTGGCAATACGTAGGAGGTGCACGGGCATGCATATGCATCCCCTGACAGACAGCATTCTGCACTTAGGTGATGGGCAGGGGGGCAGGTGAGAGTGCTGGTGCCCCCCTCTGAGAGTACCAGCTGGGGAGTGGGGGCACCATGAGAAGTGATCCTCACAGCCCACCCACAGCCAATCGCACTGACTGGCGGGGAGTGGGGTTCTTCCACCACCAATTGTGCCGACCCGGAAGTGCCAGTGGTGCACCCAGAAGTGCTGGGCCAGTGCAATTGGCAGTGGGGGGACTGCCCCCTGGTCAGCACAATTGGCTGCAGGGGGACTCCCCCCCTGCCCCCAACCAGTAACTGACTGGCCCCCGGGGGGGGGGGGCAAGTCCCCCCCCCCCACCGAATTAGGAGATACCAGTTGCCCATCGTACAGGTGCCTCCCTGCTGGAGGATTCCCAGGACATTCCTCTGCAAGTAGGAAAACCTGGACAGATGCTCCCATGGCTTTAGGCACCCACTCCTGCAAGGGAATTCCTGGGTGTGTAGAATCAGGCCTCTCAAGCCCAAGGACTGCCTGCCCATGGTGGCTGGGGAGCATAAGCAGCACCAGGCTGCTTACACTTTACTACCATAAAGCAAACAGGCTGCAAATAAGCAACACAAGTTTTTACCATTTACTATGTGACCACAATTTTGGGCATTTGTGGCACAAAAGGAGTCATGGACATCTGGTTGTTTGTGCTGCGATACCATAAAAGATTTTATGGTGACACAAAAGCAACATCTGTTTTCAGCCTAAGTGATTTATGTTTCATGTCTGTTTATGTTGCTATTTGCACCACAAGACATGGAAGTGGCGAAAGGGGAGGAAGGAGGCCACTGAAGGTGCCTTAGGAAGATGCTGCAGGAGTACAGTCGATGAAAAACCTTGACAAGAGGTGAGAGCCTAGTGAATCATGACTAGTCCAGAAAACCCTAAAGAAATCACTCTAGGAGACTGGGCAGCCTCCCAAAATTTCACTTTTCTGTCAAAAGATGTGGCAGATGTGTACATGGAAGTAGCCTGATTAGGCAGAGGAGAGGAAGGATGGGTTTAGAATCGCTGCTAGGAGAGGCCACACACACCTTTAAGAGACAGGTCCTGTTACAGAGGCAAGTTTTTTGATTTAGGTTTTGAAGATGAGCAAAATTAAAGAAATTGCTACAACCAGGGCTGACGTAGTAACTGTTGGTCAGAAAAGCAGAACTTCCATGAAAAAGACTATAATGTTTAATAAAAAAAATCTTGTTAAACTAAAACAGCAGAAGGAATTAGGTAGGCAAAATTTAACAGGTTCAGGTAGCTGGTGCACTACAACTCCTTCTTAGTGGTCCAATTAGTATAATTTCATTGTTATCTTTCAGTACCCCATTTGTTTGTTCTAAGTATTTGATGACTGTTTTTGCATTTACAATCATTGTTTGCAGAAGAAATCACCTTATTAGTTTTGTTACCTAGCACAATGGAACTACAGCCTCTAGGTACTGTATAAATACAAGTAAAATAAGTAATAATTAATAACTGAACCAATCCAAAACACCAAAATTAAAAACCATGTTCTTTCAGTGAAAAGTATTATACTAAGGAATCTTGAAAAATCAGAAATAGGGAGCACCTCAGTTTCTCAGGTGAAATATAAGACACTTGTGGACCTAAGGACTCCTAGCACCATGTTTGGGTACTGGTTCAAGTGGATCAGAAATCTTGCAAATAAGGTTACGTCAGAAAAATCTGATTTGTTGAAAATTTGTCTTTATAAATACATAATTTATAACAAACCTCACAATTTGAAATATTTTTCATAATAAGCGTTGTTCTTCCTTTTTAAGGGAACATCATGTTGTAAACTGTTAATCTATACAAAAGGTTAAAAAGGTTCATTTTGAAGTTATCAAAATGTGTTGATTAATCCATGAAAATTATATTGACTTATTGATTTGTGAAAAATTGTTGTTTCAATGTTTTATGAGATTAAAAAAAAAATCTCAAAAATTCTCCTACACAAGGGAAAAGTTTCCTATCCAAATCTAGTCATGGTCTAATTTAGATGCAGATAGAACAATAGAGACTCTGAATCATCAGTGATTTCCTGCAACACATGAGTGCTCCTTGGAAGTTTCCCATTCAAGTACTTAGTTTAACAACATGTTTTGGTTGTGATTGGGATGGTAATGCAGTATACATGGAATGTTACGGCAGAAATGAGTTAACCAGATTTGGTCTATTATTTGTATGCATTCTTTCTTTTTTTCCTCCTCCTTGCTAGCAAACTGTTTTGTTCCTCATTGTGTATGACTGGTTTCATTTCTTATCCTCTTTACTTCTAATGGACAAATGCTAAGTTATGCATGTGTATACATCAGTCCATTTGCAGTTTAGGTCTGAGGCCTGTTTCCCACATGTTCTCCAGACTGCCAGCAGTTTCATCAGAAGGAAATTATAATGGGATCTTTTTTTTCACCCCTTTACCATTTTCAACTCCAGACCTTGCTCTGATTAATTTATTTCTCTATGTGAAGCATCATCTGAAGCAAATGATGCAGAAGCAACAGACTTCTGTTGAACAGCATCACTAAGATCACATTATGCTGGAAAACATTTTTATGCAATGCATCAGAAGATCTAATTTGTCTCATCTATCTCCAAGGGTTTTTCCTTCTTTCAATCTATAAATACAGCCAGACTGCCAGAGGCAGAGAACAAAAAGTTCTCAATCAACCCCAATAAATGCATCAGTTGGTGCCTTTTGTGAGATGAACTAGAAAAGCAAATGAAAGCAACCAAATCATTTGTTGCCTATCTGATAGGAATGAGTGAATCAACAATTTGAGACAGATTTAAACCTGTCAGGAAATGTGCATATTCAAACTTTTAGTTAAAATTTACTTATGCTGAGCCTTAAGATAACTTGCAAGTGCTTGTGTCTATGGAATATGAAATATCCAAACTAGCTTTTAGAAAGGCATTAACCACTACTCTTCAACTGGCAAACAATTCATTCAAGGTAAAGCCTCAAATGTTGACAAGCCCTTAGAGTCTGAAGTGGGGTAACAGTGATTGTAGCAGCAGCAGTAGTTGTAGTCTCCAAATAATCAGCACTTTTAATATCCCATAACCATTATTGCTTTATGCCTTGCCTTCCTTTACTCACTGGTTGTGGCTGCATGAGACGCTGACTGTGCAGTCACATTGTCAAAAAGCCTTTTTGTGATGCTGACCTCACAGTAGCCCAAGACTATGCACAATAGCATCATGTCATAGCAGCTGCCATACGATGCTACTGCACATAGTCTCAGGCTACTGCGCAGTCAGTGTCGCATGTAGACACCTTCTTGGGAATAACCATCACAGGAAGGTAAACTAGTTTACAGATGTAAAGGTAGTGAACATGATAGTAAAAAGTCTAGGTAGACATGAAAACAGCCTTTTCAAAGTCAGCGGCATATAGAAAAATAAATGAATTGGCAGATGGAAACAATGTTGTGCTCCCTATTGTATTTCATTTGAACCACTCTCTTTGAAGAAATCTGGACACCACAAGAAACTCCATATGGCTCATCTGTGCACCTTTGATTCCACTGTAACTCAGAGACTACATAATCAACACATCTTCTTTTAAATGTTATCACCTTTACCAAACACACAAGCACACTCAAGTAGTTGAAAATACTTCCATTTCTCCACCCCACCTCCCTTCCATGTGATCATGAATATTCATCTTTCGGCCAGAAGATATGGCTAGCCCCTAGTTCCACTGGGCCAAGAGTTCACTCTTTGTTGGGGAGGGGAGAAAGAGAAACTGCAAACACAGAAAGCTGATTATTTTAGGAAAATTCAAGCAAAACACTCAAGCTTCTGAGATAGGCCACCAAGTTGAGAAAACCAATTAGTTCCTTGCCATCACAATTCTATTTTGCTTTTTCATTTCTTTCAATGAGGATTTTGAAAAAAATTACTATAATTCAATACATAGGCTAATCATACATTATGCCAATTGTTTTCTACTCCTTCCTTTATTAAATGTGAATCTTAATACCCTATTTCTATCTGTGATTAATACTAGGTGTTGTGCACTGTGTGCACAAATATTTGCTGTATTTACAAATATAAAATGTCCCTTAATATAAGATGAGCACCCCATAATCAGACTCTATATATGGAAAAACTATTAGAATTATTATAATTTCCAAAGTATAGAATCTAATTATTGGATGTTTGCCTTGAATATCCCCCACCCACTGTTAGAGGAGGGAAAATAAATCTGGGGGTTCAGGTAGTCCCTTTGTCCTCCGCTCCCCCACCTTCCACACACACTTCTTCCCCTTTCAGCCCCTTCCCCCTCTCCTTACTGTCAGACTCTGCTCTCTCCGAGCACATGGGAGGGCGGAGCAAATATGAAAATGCTAACTTTGAAATAAGCATACCTACAATAATTTCCATATAACCCATAGACTTAGTTCATCTAGAATTAATGCAGTTTTACCTTTTTTGAAACTGCTGCAGGTTTTAACACAAGTACTCTATACATTCACTTTTAAGCAGCACTTTTGTACCTACTTACATGTAGCAGAACTATGCATGGTATTAGTCCAAAGCCAAAATGCTCATTATTTACCACTGGACTGGGCTCCAGCAGAGTCACCAGTGTTTCAAGCCATGGTGACGCCACAGCTCAGCACTACTCAGTATGTGCGTGTACTCCAGATACCCCCACAAAGGATCCATGTTATATTTAGCACCCCCACTTATAACTGGAACCAGGTATTCTTGTCATGAATCCTGGGATCCTCTAAAAATTTAGATGCAGATGAAGCACAGGGCAACCTGGTCTGGCTCCATCTCATGGAGGTGGAGCCATACTAATCATATATGTAAGACTGAGAGAACAACAAAAGGATTCTAAGTTAACTGTTTGGGGCCCCATTTGGGGATGTTTGGCAGACATTTAAGGCTAGTAAAGAACCACAAATCATTGGAAATGGGAAAAAAATTGCAGCTCAGCTGTGGGGTTGAGGAGGAAGTCAAAATGTATGCAATGTAGTGGCTCACCATGACTTGAAAGAGTTGACACCAAATGGAACTACATCTAATGGGCACTACCATATATCTTATTCAGATGGTCTACACTAACTTATCCTTGTGGTAGGATCCTATCATTAAGTTTGCCCAATAGGGGCTACATGTTTTATAGTCATGCTTAGTTGGCTAGATTTATTCAGCCTCATATTTGGTTTGCAGTTTCAAAAGCATATGCTGCTTTTGGCAGCAGTTTAATACTAGACTGTGTAATTAATGAGGTTTGCTTTATGTGAATTTAAGGCAAGGGACTTTTTCCCTCATGCTGATTGGGGAGAAAAACCTTGTCTTTTATTTGGGTAAATATGTGAAACTGTTTACATGTTTTGAAGTTGCTTACAATATTTTTACATTCTATTTCAGACCAAAGTCCACATTTCATTACCAGTATAAATAATAACAAAGCTCTAATAAAGGTAGGAATGTCTGATGATTATGCTACACCATACGCAGCTGAATATAGCTAAAGATGATGATTGTTTATACAAGCCATACATGGCCTGTGGGTGTATCCCTCCTCTCTGGCTTATCTTCTATAGCCTATCAAAGCAGTTCCAGACCACTTATACAGAAAATGTTTTAGAGTGAGAGTACTGAAGTGAAGAGTTGTTATTTCTATCAGCAAATGTGCACTTTCCAACCTATGGTATCTGCCTTTCCCACATCCCTCACTGACCATGACAATTGATTGCATAGCTCTAGCACACAGTATGTGAAGGCGATAAGTCCTATCCCTAGATAATATGAAGTAAAGAAGCTGTAAATAAACCAAAACAGGAGGTACTAGCTATTGTTCAATAATCACATTACAAAATTTTGCATGCATTATCCATTTGCTACCTACACAAGAACCAGTTGCTTCAGCAAGTTAATATACACGCCCCTAGAATTTAATAAGGCTATTATTGTTATGTTCCAGTGAGTCCAAATTGCATATCTTGATTTGTTCACCATGCAAAACATCTGTGTTTAAAAAATGGACACCCTATTGCACATTAAAAAACTATTGCATTCAAATGCGGTTCTATAGTTCAAATGTGTATTAGAGATAGTTATCAGTTGGCATGTAAAGTGATATATTTAAAACAAGATAACTGCCTATATGGTATATGCCTGTGTCCTCCAAGAGCAGCAATTCTTCAAAGAGCACTCCTTTTTAAGATGAATAATATTTACTTAAAATATTGGGACTGCACTATTCCAAATGTGGCCCCAATTACAACTAGGGGTACAGGTACTGAAGCCAATCAGTACCTCATAAGGTCAGGCCCCCCCAAATAGGTGTGAATTTATACTTAAAACCAGGATACGTCATTGCACATTTCTTGGAAAAATGAGAGATACAACATGAGCTTTGGCAAGTAATAGAAGGCATGCCAACTTACCTTCCAATTGCCATTTGTACAATTAGAAAAAACCCGGTATTGCTAGGTTGTGTTAAGAAAACAGAGTAGAATGAAAAGGAAAGATATGTTAGAAAAGGGGAAACGAAAGTTTTAAGAGATTATTTTTATTAATACTAAAAACCTATCTTCTCCACAAGTTATTTCTTGAGACAGTGATTCTATGGCATATTTGTACTGTGCATGATCAGCCAGAGGAGTTTGATTGCATTTAGCTATTTTTGTCAGGTCCTGCCATCCATGAAACTCCTCCCATCTCCACAACCACAATAACCCCATGAGTACTCATTGGCTGGGCTCCCCAATTTTCCACTCTAGTCAACATCAGACCTTATCCCATTGGTCAATTTTTTAAATGGCTCAGCTGCAAAGCTAGTGTCAGTTATTATTCAGCCCTAATTTTGCCTGTCAGCAGCCTTGTTCAACTTCCCAGATATTCCAGCTTGTTGCCAAAACCATTTTGTAAATGAAATCTCTTTTGAAAATCACTATATGAATATGTCAACAGGCCATGAAATATTTTCATTACAAACCTTGAAGAAAAACTAAGCTCTAAGGCAACAGTTTGAAAAATGTCTATTTCACTAGGCATGAGTGTGAAATCTTGCTGGAAAACATTTACTTTGGCAACTCCTTATTCTATTGGTGGCCCAGAAGTATCCTGACTAGACTATCCTGGTGGGAGGCTGCACCAGCTCCTACAAGGAAGCTGTAGCAGATGAGCAATTAATTACAAGGAGCACACTAGGGTAGGAGTTTGTGGTGTGCAAGTGCCCAGGCATTAGAAAGGCACTCCAGTGCTGAGAATTTAGGAGAATTGTTAACAAATATAATCACTTCATGGATTTCTACAGCACCTTTTATCTGAGGATCAAGAAATGTTTTAGAAAAATCTTATGACATTACTGTTGGGTAACATTATGCTACTCATGATGTGATCACTGGAGGCACACAGAGGTATGGGTGTTCTCTGCCCACCACGAACTTGAGGAGCTTTGTGATCTCCAGATGAGGACCCAGGATGTTCACTAAGGCCCTTCAACAGCCTGCTGTTTTTTAGTTGGCTTCCCAGCCTAAAGGCTCTTCAGTCTCCCAAAACCTAAAACAGGCTCACCCAGAACTAAAAAGCAGAATAAGTTTTGTGGTGGAAATAGGCAAGGTGTAACCTGTAATGAGACGTCCAAGGCACAAAGTGAGTTCCCAAAGTTATGCATGGGGGAGCAATGAGTTCCAATTAGTTTCTAAATGGGAGCAGTATTGAGGCATCTCATAAGGGTCACTAGAGGTTTTGTCCTCCTGTCAAAATCCTTCCTAAATAGTCAGGAAATTGTGAAGTTGCCCCTTGATGAGTCCGTTTGTACCTGCTGATTTCCTAGGAAGAACTAGAGATTTGCAAAAATCAAGGTCTGCAAAAGCAGGAGGCATTTGTTGTAGGCCTCAGGAAATCTGTCCACAGCATGGGTAGCATAAGAAGTATGTTGATGAAATCTGAGGTCTGCACAGGAAGCACCATCCCTAGCAAGATGAGAGTGCATAGTCAGGATCCCTTGTAAAATCTTGTACCCCTCTGAGGAGTGTGACCTTGGGAGTCCTGACCTCCAAGTCTCAGCCTTTGACCACTCTCCTACTCCTAATGTGCTATGAAAAAAAATCCTGTCTCCTACAAACAGGTAAAATTATGAGTTAAAGCACCTAATTAATCAAAGGGGAAACAAAACAGACTAAAGGTAAAAACACAGGACTGAGAGTCAAGTGACTCTTTCACAAACTTCCTTTGCAACCTTCACTTTGTTTCTCTATGATTCACACATTCCATCTGAAAGAGCAAGGATAATGTTTCTTTGTCTTACTTATATGCTTTCTACATTAATGGAAAATGTTTACGATCCTTATATAATTATTACAACGTGCAAATTGTTGCATGAAAAAATATCACTAAACCTAATGGTATAAAGTTCTCTCCCCACTCCTTGACTTGTTACTTAAATTCCTTTTTAGGCAAGCATATAAACCTGATTCAGTCTAAACAAGGAACAATATATGAATGGATTTTTTTTTTTTTTTTTGTAATCAAGCAAATTAAAGGCATAGTTATAGAACACTATCTGGCAGAGAGAGAATCAGAATACCACCCCCACCGCACCCCCCCCCCCCCCCCCCCCCCCGCCCCCCCCCCCCCGCCCCATGTCAAAATTACCTGATAAACAAATGCAAGAGGCAAGGCTTTCTTAGGAAGATATCTTTTATTGGACCAACTGCATAGTTGGGATAGCATTATACAAGGTGATCTGATTAAGAATGTCTTGCATTCAAAAAGCTTGTCTAACTGTATCCCAACTATGCAACCCTATGAAATCTTTGCTTCTCACATAATTCCCAGATCATCAACATCACTATCACTCCCATGAACAAAAGGAGCTTTTAATCATGGTACTTGGGGGTAGGGGGGGGAAATGGTTGATTTGATTGAGGAATTATTTCTCATCTCCAAAGAAGTAAGTTAGAACACAATAAGACTATTAGATGCATCTGCTTGAAACTCTGTTACAGTGGCATAACATCAGAAGTGATGCTATTGGTTCCAGATTTACAGATGGGCAACACTAAAGAGGAGTTTTGCCAATAATATTTAGGGATGGTCAAAGAACTCATGCTCTGCAAGGGGAATATACAGTCCTCTAGGGAGTTTAATCTAATTTTAATCACACTCTCAAACGAGGAGTGATTTCTCACCGCTAAAGAAATGCCAGTTATCTTTCTCTGCATTTCACCATTCTCAGTCTCATTTAATCTATACAGTAATTCAGACTCTCAAACTAATTCTGGTAATTAAGAAGGTTGTGTCTTAATTTACAGATCTTTATGGGGAAGACCAAATTAGAGAGACTAATTAAACATAAATAGAAAATCTCAAAGGATCTCAAAGCCCTTTTCATGTAGCCTCCTAATACTCCCATGAGGTAGATAAGTATTGTGGTCATTTTTCTGTAAAATGGGAAATGAAGACAGAGATGGAAAACATCAATTTATTTTAAGAATCTAGCCAGTGACTGGATGTCACAATTTTTGGGTACTGAACTAAGACACAAACAGCTGGCTGTAGATACTTAGCATCCACAACCTGATCTGAAGTCAAAAGAGCTACAAATGTTTACACCTCAGAAAACCAATGCAAGTTACATCAAAACAGATGTCCACTGAAACCAAGGTTGGAATGGGCAGCATGCATTTTTCTCTACATGCAGAGAGAAAAGCTGCAGCTGAAACAGAAACAAAGCCCAAGTATTGTGACTTACCTCATGGGTCTTAGACATAAGGCCATAAGAGTACTCTTGAAGAGGCAGAATTACTGGCTTTAATACAAAAAAGACCCACCATTATTAAGCAAAAAGGCATAATCAGACTACCTTGCACATAAAAGATCGAGTAAAGGTTTCAATCACAAACATACTAACACATATGAATGTGTTTCTAACTCTGATGCACTAGTATATCCAATTTGTAAGCATTCCCTTGCCCTCCTTTTCACCCATAACAAAGTAGCTATGTGGCTACTGTACACAAAGAACTATCCAACACAAATTTTAGAAGAGCACTGTAATGGTACAGTGAGTCTCCTGCAGATAATTAGCATTTTCTGAAAACCAAAAGGAGGAGTGGATTAGCACTCTCAAGAATGAATACAGAGAGGCAGCCAACACTAATATTGTAGTTTGTGAATAGCATAATTTCCGTGCATTATGGCATTTCCCCCATGTTAATGAAGACAATTGGTTAAATGTTCACTGTACCATTGCTATGAAACACAATTTTCCAATTTGAGATAGGGTTTGTGTATTCCAGAAGTACGTATTTAAATGGATCCCACCAGAATCACAGGTGCCTTCATTTTTTGTAATGGCTGTTCTATGTTGTTTTCTGCAAAAGTCTTTGGAAAGTACAGCAACAACAAAAAAGCAAGCCACAAGAAACTGGCACTCTCTTTTACTATAAAGACAAAGAGGCCAGGTCAAAAAATCATCATAATGAAAACGTACAAGATAGCACATACCTGAGGACTCCCATTTTCTTTCATCATTATTGGGGATACAAACACTAAGTGAGAAAAACAGCACTGCCAGCCTTGTTACAGCCCCTTCACTGATCTTGGGTATTCCAACGGTGAATGAATGACACATTTACACATGCAATGTTTTACAATACAAAATATGTTGTTTTTAAGAGGACTTTTACCAGTATCCACCTGCATGCAATTTTTGTAAGACTTGTTAAATGTTTAATAGGACTTCAGAGCACTGTACTATTCAAGGTCAGATGTAGGCCTGTTAACTGTTTATAAAACATTCTCAATTTTTAGAAAGTGAGAGTAACAAAAGGCAGTCGGAAACAATGAGAAGGAGTTACTTAAATATCACGTTTGGGCATGGCTCCTCTCCCCTCAGTATGTATACAGGGTCTGAAATCTGGAGAAAAACAATCCTAACCATCTGTATAGGTTACCTGTACTACTCAACTTGATGTTTTGCTTGTCTTTGCAAAGCAAATGTCTTTAGTTGTACCATACATTCAAAGTTAAAGTTGTCCTACCTATGCACATTACAAGGGGTACTTTCCCTGTAGTGTTGTAGGAAAAATACATTAGATTTTAGATCTAAGGCTTGAAGTTAAACATGATGCTTTATTTTTGCAATATGCTTCTGTATTCAACATGGCTTGGGCTTGTTAACAGTTTCTGCATATAGGTTAAGAACAACTTCACATAGAGTTTCACCCCCGCACACACCTGTTCAATGACCTAGAATTACACAAAGATAAAAGAGTTACAAAAGGTCATTGAGCTCACCACAACTTCCCCTAACACGCATGCGCCTTCATCTATCCCATAATAAGTCAGGTCTGACTTAAAAGGCCCTGACATCCTGTGGAAACTTAAAAGTAATGGTAAAAGTGTGAAACTGCCTATAGTTGTAAGACACGTCACAGTTCTTTGTTTAGGTAAGCTATAAACGACCCTTAGACAAAGACTGAGGGTCGACACCGCTTTGGGTTACTCAACCCCTCTGTCGACCGATTGCGCAATCAATAAACTTGTAATGGACTCAGCCTGGGTGTGACTCCGCTCCTTGAGCTGTTTGGGAAAGGCCTCCAGGGGAACGAAACTAGCAATTTATGCAACAGTGTGTCAAATTGATTCACACAGCACCAGTAACACCTATAGATGATTTTCAACAGGTACAGACAAGATGAACTTGCTCTGTGAGTTTAAACACATGTGGTGCTTTGGGCATTCCATGGGTGTGGTTGCCCAATTAAGCATGTCAGTAGAAATCTTTAAAAAAACAACCCACAGGCGTGTTTGCATTTAGATACCGTAAATAGTTGTATATTCTGCCTGTGACATGGAATTAAGTTAATTCAGGCTGCTTTAGATGCTTCGTTTGTGTGTCAGTCTCCCAAAACCAATACTTCAATAGGAGACAGACAGCATGACACAGGAAAAATAAGCAAGGCTGATACAGCATTAAAAAGCTGTATTTTAAAATGTCATTCCCAATGTTAAAAGGTGAAATTTAAGTTTTAAAATGAATGTTTGGCACCTTAAAAATTCAAATAAGATATGCACATGTGTGCGCACACACACACAAAGAGCATTTTACTCAAAAGAAAAGGGTCACAGGAAAAGGATTTACTTCCAAAATGTTCAGGCAAACAAGTAAAATCACTGGACATTTGGTATGGAGAACCTGGCACCTTGTAACAATCTAGGGTTTTATGCTCAGTCAAAGCACCACAAAACAGAACAAAGATATGATTAATGCAGAGACTTTTGAATGCCTATTATGTCTCCCAATCCTGGTTAGGAAAACTTTTGTTGCCAAATATAATCATGGGGCACATCCACACATGCAGGCACATGCGCTTGCAGCAGCTCAAATAGAAGCAGTGCAAATTTCAGCTGGGGCTTTTTGCCTCAGTGCATGTGCCCAGACATGCACTTTGTTGTAGAGCAAGCTATGCCACTTGGGGCAAAATAACCCTGCCTGGCTCTTCCTGGATCTGCAGCCAGGGGGAGCTAGAGCCCAGGGTCAGCACCTGTGCTGTCCCCAGCAGTATAAAAAGCTGCCCTGTCCTGGTCCCATCAGTACAAAAAGCTACCCTGTCAAGTAGCTCAGGGCTACTTACTCTCAGGAGCTTCTGAGGCCCTACCAATTGGTACCTGGGGAGACTACCCCTTGTGCCAGCTGGACTGCTGAAGCAGCCCTAAGAATTCCCTGCACCCTCTACCCACTGCAGCAGTCTGCACACCTGCCAGACCTGTATGGGGACTGCACAGCCAGTAGAGGCATCTGCCCCCCCGGGT
>NW_005841988.1:573910-576499 GCF_000455745.1 Alligator sinensis
GAATCTAGATGTTTAAAAACTGCAAATTCTCTGATAAAATCCCCCAGTCACTCTTTAAAATACCCCAAAATCCATGTTCTTCCACAATTAAAACAAAAGACCATGAGAGAGAGAGAGATTGATCAGTTGGGCAATGTTTTATTGATATATTTATAATTTTAAAGTAATTTGGAAGCCTACCAGTGTTTCTATCATCATAATAAAATAAAGTCCAAATACCTATATGGTTTTGCTGCCCCCCACAGGGTTACAACCCCCCCCAATGGGGGCCAAATGGCCCCCACAGGGCCTACCCCCTAAAGGGTCCATGTGCCCCACTCCCACTTACTCCCCCAGCCCGCCCCCCCCTCTTTAAAGATGAAAATTCTGCCACATGCTTTTATATCTGTTCAGAAATATATATGAGCCAGAGCAACTTGAGAATGAGAGAATTATGACCAGAACATTCTCAATCCCCCAGGCATCCCTTGGAACAGAGCAAATCTGGTACAGATATACAGATTATTATGTTCTACATTAATAATTAGCCAAATATATCTGTCTTCCACTGTGGTATAGTAAAAGGTGGGCAGGCAGTCATCAACCCTGGGCACCAACTTAGAGTGGGTACTGGCATAGTGGCTCTCTCAGGGAGCCTTCACCACAGAAGCAGCAACATTGTGGCTAGGAGTGCACTGAATGAGAATTTGGGGGACGATGCCGATAGCTGATTTTTAAGGAGGCATATCGGACAATACTGATCTGATTTCTGATGCAGCTGCATGCAGCTGCTAAGTCTGTTGTGGTAGAAGGGGAAGGGGGCAAATCAACACCCCCCGCAGTGAGAGAGGGACTGAGATGGGGGCTGGGGCAGGAGCTGCCCAGCTGGGGTGGGGTGAGGCATGGGGCAGAGCTGCGGCTCATCTGGGAGGGCCAGTACCCGCCACTGCTTGCACCCCAGGAGGGCATGGGGGGGTGCCCCTGGATCTGCATGGGGCAGGGCAGGTGGACTGCAGCTGTGAGCTGGAGCCGGGACTGTGCCAGGCTCTTTTTGGTGGGGGCTGGGCTCAGGGCAGGAGCTGCAGCTACCCCAAATTTTGCCGTAACCCTGCTCCCAGCACTTCTGCCTACCTGGCGCAGCCCTAGCTCTTTCTGGCACATGGGTGGAAGTGGGGTGTTGAGGCAGGACTGTGCCAGGTGGAAAGCAGTTCTGGGAGTGGGACTACAGTGAAATTTGGGGTGGCTGCAGCCCCTTCTGTAGCCCCTGCCCTGAGCCCAGCCCCCGCCAAAAAGAGCCCAGTGCAGCCCCAGTTCCAGCCCACAGCTGCAGCCTGCCCACCCACCCCACGCAGATCTGGGGGCACATGCCTCCCACCCCAGGGTGCAAGCAGCAGCAGGAGCCACCCCCACAAGCCATGACTCCATCCCCCGCCCCGCCCCACCCTGGCTGGGCAGCGCCTGCCCCTGCCCCCTCCTTCACCATGGAGGGCATTGATCTGCCCACTATGCCCCTTCCCTCCCCATCCCCTTCCACCACAACAGACTTACCCGCTGCACGCAGTTCTCCATGCTGCCAGGTTGTGCTCCTCACTGCCCGAGTACTGCACTGTGGTTGCATGCATGCAGGGGCATTTACTGGCCAAATTATTGGCTGCATCAGGCCAATTTCAGATGCAACCAATTTTCTTTATATCGGTACTGATCTGATATCAGACCACTGTATCAGTGCACCTCTAATTGTGGCAGTACCTATGCCTCTGGTTATGCTTCTGCACTGAAGTGACATATGTACACTATTGATATTGTAAATTAAATGTAACACACAAAGGAAGCAAGATATACTAGGCAAACAAAATATGTGAAGGTAAATAAGTAATAACTGTGCCACTTGTACCATCTTTCTATGAAGGGATATTTTTTATAGTGCAATAACATGTCCAACAGCTTCTTGGATTTCAGCTGTGTTTTGGCACCCCATTCTTGATCTGCTGTGGGATCCCTTCTTTCCAGCTGGACTTACTAACAAACCAAAATATTGACTCATGGCTCTTGAAAAGCAGTAAGCTCTCTAGAGGTTTTGGTACAGAACTCAGTGATATACATCAGGGCTGATCTCTGCAAACTTTAGGTGTTCAGAGGAGAAAGATGCACATGTTACCCAACAATTTTTTCCATGTCTGACAAGATTTCTAAGATGTTGCTACTGGTGTCAGTAAGAACATTTTCATTACATCATTCTGTTTATTCCCTCAGCACATTCATCAGCATATTTAGAAGTCTCATATTTCAGGACAAAATGCACCAGGACATTTCTCTCTCTCATTCAGGACATTTCTGAATAGAATGCTACTTTCCCCCTTGGAAGGTAAGACGGTTCTGCATCATGTGTCATCCTCCACTGACTCAGTCTCAAGTGGTCAACCAAAGTCTCTGCCCTTAATTGTATTTTGTTCCCCAAACCTTTCATAACATAAATTTCGATTTCCTCCACCTCATCTTTCTGTACAGCCCCAAGGGAAAGCACATTAGCTAAATTCAACTTTTTCCCTCAGTCATAATCAACCACCTTTACTTCCTTACAGGATACTGATGTTATTTACCTACATGGAG
>NW_005841988.1:576511-585198 GCF_000455745.1 Alligator sinensis
TTCCCTACATGGAGCCCTAGGCTTGACATTGCTAACAGTATTTACATACCATGGTTAAAGCCTTGTGTTTCCTCTTCCATATCCCTGCTGGCACTAGAAAGCACAGCAGAATTGCAAACATTGATATACCTTTTCCATGTTGTAATAAAAGCTCCATCTGCCTCCCTAACTTTTCTGGTAGGTGCTCATTTTTGTGATATCCATTATGGTAACACACCTCCTCCTAGACCTTTACCTCCATCGTCTGGCAAACATTTCCCCATTTCCCCTAGGTTGGTTAACAGCTTCCCTCCAGAATACATATTTAAATTGGCCACTTGAGTTCTGGCAGTGATACATGTCCTTAATTCTCTTTTTTAACACATTCTATCCCTTATTTTCAGGGCCCCAGAAACTTATAGATTCATACTAATTGTAGCATGTAGGGCCTTGATCAACAACCAGGGCCCCATTGCATTATGATCTGTTCCCAAAAGAAGAACAAGGTAAATTGTAAAAGGAATGTTAACTGCTATGTATAACAGACAGAGAGGGTGAGCACAAGAGTCTTCCAGTTAATTTTTGTTGGTAGCAGAGCTCTTTCACCATTGTATGCCTCATGAGTAGCTGTTACATCAGCCTACCACGACAAAGATGCATATTACTCTACATGGTTGAATCAGAGCAAGAGACTAAAAATCTTTGCTTTCACAATTCTGACATTATCCCATCCCACTTCACTACTTATAGAAATTAGTGTTTAAATAGGGGGAAAGAGCAGTGAAACAGGTCACCACAGGTAAGCCAACTTGGTCAAAGCTAACGCACAGAGAGTTAGCACTTAGAACAGCTCCAGGAGAATCCACTGAAATGGAGTCAGAAGGTTAACAACCAAAGATCTTCTAAATAAAAGCTAACTGAAAGGAACCTGTTTGTCAGAAGGTATTTTAAACATGCTGAAAGCAGAGACCTGCCAAATCATGATCTCTTGAATCAGCTGTGCAATTGTCAAGCCTAACTGAATTCATGTTCTGCAGTCTGGAGACAACACAGAAGGTCAGCAAAGTACCCAGCTTGCTCTAAGCCCTCCCTCCAAGGAGGGACACCTGAAGAGACAGGCTGTGCACATGAAGCAACCTAAGCTGCAGTTTTAAAAAGCTTCTGTTGTGTCCACTCATCTCAGAGTTCCAGTAAACTCTTTTAGGGGATGGGATTTCTTCCCCACCAAGCATGTCCTATAGCGTTTTGAAGCTGCAAGCTCCTTCGCACTTGCTGGCAGAAGCTAATTGTCTATATGAAACCTTCATCAAGTCTCCAGCATGCTATTAGTTCCATGGCAGAAAAGATTCAGATACTGCTTGCAAGATGCCTTATACCATTTTTGTTGTAGTTGTTTTTTTGAATAAATAGAAGGAATAACATTGTTCACTAAAAACAAAGTAAAAAGACAACACAGGCAGGGAAACTGTAGTTTGATGCTCTGGTAGTTTTACAAGCCATCTCAAGCACAAATTCTCCTTAGATGAAATGAGTTTCACTTTTGTCAGAAAACTTTGGGCAGTACAAGTTCTGTTCTCCAAGGCCTTGCCGAGATTCTTTTTTATAGTTTCATGAGAAGTACTTAATAGAGGTTGTATGATGGTTTTAAAGCTACAGTACTCACTCACCCTTTTAAAATACCTTGCCAAGCCTCAGGGTGTCCAATGGTTACATGATTTTGCAAGATTGATAGGAAACAGCATGGAACTCTGGTGTCCTGAACGACTCTGCCTTTGCAAAAACTGCAATGTTTGCTGGATCAGAGTTCCAACCAAGAAACATTTCAAGACACCATAATTTGTTTTTATCACTGGGCCAAATTAACCCCTAGAGTAACAATTTTAGCTTCTATTGCATTACACCACAGATTAATTTAGTCTACTCAGAAGTCAGAACAGACATTAACAACAGATCTCCTGGATTGTCTGTTTCTGAACTGTAGGCTGGCCAGAATCAAAGCACTTAAAGCTCTGGAGATGTCAGATCAAGTTCCAAACTTTGCAGCTCAAGTCCAACTTTATTTCAAACAATGACAAGCCAACCCTGGGGATCAGTACTTTACACATAATCATCATTTGACTATGCAATGTCTGTGCTAGACCAGGTAGGATTTTTTTTCTATTTCCGAGATCCTCAGTATGTTAATCGTAAGTAGAACTGTACTCACACATGATGCAATTTAATTCTTCCACCCTTATTATTCTTATACTATTGAATGACAATTAAGGCCGGACTCTCCTCTCAGTATACTGGCATAAATCTGAAGTAGCTCTACAGAATTCTGTGAAGTTATTTTAATTTTACACCCATGCGAGTGAGAGCAGATTGACTCTTGAGACAAATGAGACAAATACAGTTTTATTAAGGGCAATCAGCACCCAAAACTATATAGCGTGTATATTTACTAACATTACGGGCATGCAAAGGGACATGATGACCTGCAGAATCATTTGAGTATTGTTGATGACAAGCAATTGTTTCACAGACTGAGGAAAGCAATGGCAATTATTCGTAGTTGAATAAAGCTCAATCTCTGCTCTTCAGATTTGGTGACAAAGCTGTAATAAGAGTGCCATCTGAGTAACTACAGATGGCAAGTGGGATCTCAACAGACATCTAATATGGTGCAATCCTCTGTCCAAATTTATTTTGAACTGACTGCTGATTGGCACAAAATAAATCAACATTTCCAACCTGTCAGCATGATTCCTTGTTCATAACTTGTTCTTGATTTCCCAGGCCATCAAGTTCACTCCTCTGTATTTACATGCAACCATTTGTCCAAAAGAGTCCACAAATGCGATATACTCAACCCCCACTCACACAACAGACTCAAGCAGCCCAAATTAAAAAACAAAGGAGCGTGCTGCTAGAAAATGTGTGGGCCGGGAGTGACCCGAGCCCTTTTTCGTGCTGCACACGGGCTGTGGCCAGCAGCCCGGGCACGCTGGATCGGAGAGGGAGGGCGACGAGCTGGAATTAGGCACAAACGCTTAGCGGTAGTTTTAAAGATTGTTTACTTACACCGAGATGGCAGTGGTGTAGGCTGGAAAACTTGCTTGAGTTGCGGTTACAGACAGGAAAGAAGAGAGGCGGACAAGAGTTCTAAACTCGTGAACTCTAGCCACAAATTTCAGGGTAAACATTATTCTCATGCCTACCACCTCATTGCCTGATTTTGTCATCTGATCAATCTCTTGATAACCTAGGCAATCACTATGAAAGCAGAGAACGTATGAAAATATTTTGTCATTACTTCCTTTGTGTATTTGTGGATTGGTAGCACTGAGAATACCATTCATATTGGTGTCATCTCTTTCTAGTCTATGAGCTAGCCAATTTATACTCGGTAACACAGTTACTGAATGAAAAAAAAGAAAAGTAATTAGATGAGAGAGAGAGAGAGAGAGATTCCAATTAAGACACAGAACCCAAAGTTACTTTTATTGGTTTTTTCTAGTTGACCAAACCTATATCTGTACTGCCTCCCTACTCTCTTCTGGTCCACGCATGCTGAAGCTCAGGAATTAGGCAAAGTAGATGGCTTAGAGCAGGAGCATCCAATTTATTTGGCCTCATAGACCAAATCCAGACCATGGGGCTTTTTACTGGGTGAATGACCCAGTTTTGGTTGTGCGGCAGCAGGCTGGTCAGCACAGCACAGCTCTGGAACCCAGGGCATGAATTGCTACTTGCCCCCTCCTCCCTTTTCCTCTGCCACTGCTTTTAGTCACCAGTACTGACCAAAGACTCCAAATCCTGTGGCAGGCAAGGGGGTGAGGAGAGTTAGCAGTGGTGATGGGCATCTTCTGGACTTCACAACAACTCTGGCAACAACCAACAAGCCCCACAGGCTGCAATCTAACTCCTCATGGGTCCACCCTAGCTAGTTAACCTCCCCCAGCACCAGGCACATGCAGCTGTGCTACTTGTGGTTCAGGAAGCAGCCTGCTAAAATACCACAATATCCTTGAGAGTGCCCCTGCTCAGCACAGTAAATTTGCCATGCCAGCACAGACTTTGAAGATTTTGGACTCACCCATTTTCACTAGGACTTCTAGGATGCATGTATTGTACACACTGTATCGTAGCTCAGGTACCAGAAGCAGCATGGCCACAGCAGCACAGCTAATTTACCGTACTTCTCAACTAACTTGGCTGTCACTTGACTATCACATGGCACTGAGTAGCATACTTTAAGTCATTTACTTTTCCTTTTCATTTTCTACCTGCTGGTACTAACATAACCTTCTCTATTGAGCTGTGGGTTACAGAGTCCCACTTAAGAGAATTAGACCATGTTCACAAAGAAGCACCAACCTCAAGCACATTACATTGTTTTGGCATTGTAATCACATGCATAGAATGCCACAATCAAGCTAAGTAGCTTGGGTGCAGGATAACAGGCCATGTCATTCAGCAGTGCTAATCAGCCTTTCCAAAAGGCCCAAGAGACCTTTCTACTCTCTTCCTAGTTAGAGACAGCCTGTACATAGTACTGCAGTGTGATTCAGGGCACTGCTGCTAGTGGCAGCTACTTCACCACATAGATATTAGGGCTGTGCAAAGCTTCGGTAGCCAATTCGATTCAGAGGAGATTAGCCCGATTCAGCATCCAAATCCAAATGGAATCGGGAGACCCATTAAGGGGTCCAAATCAAAAGAGAAGCCTCCAAAATCGATTCAGAAGGCTTGCAGGAAACAAAAACTGAGAAGAGGGTGGAGGATGGGCTGATCATCCATATATGGAACAGGCTGAGAGGGGTGAAAGACTGCTCTGATATTGACATCTGTAGCTGGCCAGTGATTGATTTTTCTCCAAGTTCTCTTCTAATCACAGTGCTCTGGGGGAGGGCCATAAAAACAACATATCAAGCTGTGTCTGAAGTGATCTGTGCCTTTTGTGATCTGTCTCTCTCTTGGAGCAGCAGCATCCGAAAGGCTGGGATGATGGATATGTCCTACGTGGCAAGGGAGCTAGCTAGTCTCTCTTCTTGCAAGTTGTATCCAATCCTTTCCTACTTACCCTTGCCTACAATCCCTATTGTTATCCCTATCCATTCCTTTCAACTTATTCTTCCCCCCCCAAATCCTCTTATTTGTTCTTGTTAGTCTGTCTTGATTCTCCTCCCACCCCTGCAAAAAAATCTGTTTTCCCTGACAGTGTGTCATCACTGTGCAGGAAAGCACAACACACACACACACACACACACATTTTGCAGCACACCAAACATTATGAAGAGTGCTGAAAATCCACCAGGTCTTCTGGCAGGAGAAGAGAGGGAGCAGAGGGCCAGCTGCAAGTTCCCCCACCCCAAACCTAGATGCACCCTCTTTCCTGGCAGTAATGAGTCTTCTGTTGCTAGTGGGAGCAAGGAGGTGGTAGCAGTACTTGCACCTGCACCACAACCAGTAACCAGCAGCAGCAGCACATTCTCCACCCCAATTTCAATTCCCAGCATGAGTCTTCCAGTGCCAGAGGAGGAACTGGATCTAGAAGCAGAAGAGCTGAGGGCCATAACTACGGAAATTCTGGGGAAGGAGGGGGAATATAAGTTTGTGCTCCGCACCCAACAAAGTTCCCCTAAAGGCAGGTCTCCTTCTCTAGAAGGTACTTCGGAGGAGGTTGTGGGGGCAGGTAGTCCAGCTACTCCTGTTGTTGTACCTCTCCCAATGAGGAGGAGTATAAGGCAGGATCCCCACCCTCAGCCCAGTAGTGGGTGGGTAGTGTAGTTTGGAATCATTTTGAGGTGACAGATGATCTCCGGTATGCTACTCGTCAGCACTGCTAAAGGCAGATCAGCCGGGGCGAGGACATGAAACACTTTGCCACTACAGCAATGCTGCTGCATCTCAGGAGGCAGCACCCCCTTGCCCTTGTTCCTCCTCAGTCTGGCGCCACTGGGAGCATGCCCAAAAAGAAGTCTCCCTCTCGCCCCAAAGCCCCCATCCCCAAGAAGCAGCAGCAGGCCACTCTGGAGCAGTGGGGGAAATGTGGAGACAAAGGGGGGCGTGTTCCCAAGGTGAGCGTGGTCACCCAGAGCACTGGGGAGATACTTGCTGTGGATGGTTAGCTCTTTTCCTTTCTTGAGCATTCACAGTTCAGCTAGCTCATGACACTCGTGGTCCCATCACACCAAGTGCGCGCACGCACCACCTTTAGCAAGATGGTGGTGCCCTCCCTGTATGAGGAGCTGCAGAAGGCAGAGCTGCAGGAAGCCTTGCACTTCACCTTGGATATCTGGAGCAGCTGGAGTTGAGATCATGCCTACCTCTCCCTCACAGGGCACTGGTGCGATCAGTCAGGGCGGCAGTGGGCTCTCCTTCAAGCTGAGGTGATGGATGCATCCTACACAGCAAGGGAGAACATGGTGGACATGAGCCACATGGTACAGGGGTGGCTCATTGGCTCATGGTACAGGGTGGATCATAGTGGCTCAGGGGTGGATCACTGGCTCATGGTTACAGGGGTGGCTCACTGGGCAGATTCTGAATCAGAATCAGCTGAATCAAATCAAGACAGTGATTCAAATCACTGAATTGAATCACTGTCCCTCCAAATCGGCCGAATCCAAATTGAATACTTGGCTAATAGATATGACTTTGCATTCTGAATAAGCATAGGACTTCTTGCAAGCTCACAATTGCATCAAAAGCCATACATACTGCTGAGTGAGGCTGGCATGTAAACTGTAGAAAATTGAGCAAAGACAAGCCTAAACAAAAGCTCACTGAAGTTAATGGGAGCCTTTCTATAGATTTCGATAGGCTTTGAATCAGACCCTAGGCATTAATTGCTAAATGGGGAAGGCTGGGAAAGGGAGAGCAAGAGAAGACTACAAGGACAGTTTATCTTTACATTTTCAGCCAGGATGTTGCAAACAAGGGAAAAGCTAATAGCAAATATTGATACCACTTCCCTATAAATGCATTAGTTCATCTTTTTCAATTAATGTCAGAACAGCTTTCCTCACTCTTGGTTTCACATTTTTCTCTTATTCTTATGTTTTCTTTTACCACACACATCATCTTTTCTCTAGCAGCTTGAGGGCATTCCACACTGAAATTCATTTTACTTCGTTTAGTTTTATTGAAGGAAATAACTTGTGAGAATTCTAAATATGTTTTTCTAAATGTATTAAAACATCTCTGGCTGCCAATCAGAATTGACATTATTTTGGTCAGATGGCACACCCTTCTGTAACCAAGTGGCCTAGCTTTTTCTTCCACTGACATAAGCAAGAAGTCTATTTTGACATGTCCAGACAGGAGCCCAGTGCTGCTGGAGAAATGATAACTCAGTTTACAGAAACAGGCCTCCTACCTGCAAAACTGATACTTTAACCTACTGAATAAAGGATATTCTATGTTCATTAAACAAGTCTTGAAATTTAATTCTAAGTATGTAACTATAGGCTGGAAACTCTGTTCTACCCATTCACCTTCCCAGTGTTATCAGATACACCACTGCGACAGTTTCAGGCCTGAGAGCTTCAGTAACTTGCTGACAGCTGTAAGGTGAGTGCCAGAGTAAGATTCCCCATCCAGGCTAGGAGAATGTGTATATATCATACCTGTTCAGTAGGGTGCTCACTCACCCCCTGGCAGGGCTGTATCACAGATGTTGATAGTTTTCCTGCTACATCTAATTAGGTCCCAGCAGGTTCAACCACCTCACTTAATGGCCCATTAAACACTAGAGAGGGACAGAGCACCACATCACTTATTTATAAGTTACATGGCTGCAGGTTATTGCATAACAAATACTGTATGCATTTCAATTCATGTATGAATGAGAAAGACTTAAGTTTAATACAGGAACTGACAATGCATTTGTTGATGAATGTGATGGTGCTCCGACAATACTGCTGTGCCTTAGGGCTGTGCAAAGCTTTGGTCGCCAATTCAATTCAGAGGCCCAATTTCGTGGCCGAATCTCCAAATCCGAACCAAATCAGGAGATCCATTAAAAGGTCCAAACCAAATCCAAAGCCTCCAAATCTATTCAGAAAAGATTCAGAGATTCGGATCAGCTGGGAAGAGGTAGGCACAGCCAGGCAGTTCCAGGTCTTCACACGGCTCCTCCAGCTGTGCCTGCCTCTTCCCAGGTGGGGGGGAGCCACTGTAGCAAAAACCCCAGTTTCTTCTTTTTTTTGCATTTATTTTAAAATGCATTCCCTCCCCTTCCCCAAACATTTCTGACCTTTTCTCTCCTTCTCTATTCCCTATAGATAAGTATAAGTGAGCTCAGACTTAGGATAAGCTTTAAACATTTTTATTTTGCTAGCAAATTTTTGGCTTTGGATATCCACTGTTTTATATTGTATTATTATTAGGTTTGTATTGCTTCTTACTGTTGTATATTGTATTATTATCATTTTTCTATTAATTTTTATTGTTTCAAATGGATATTGTATGGTTTAGGCCTGTGTTTATAAGTGAACCAAAGTCATGTCAAGTTTCCATTTTATTTGTCAAGCCTCCATCTTGTGTCCTCTGCCTGGGCATTCTGTGTTGCAACTGCATGATTCATTGTACCCTTTCCATGTAAATTGGTTCCCGGATGAATGAGAATGATTGGGAATGATTGAAAGACAATGATAGCAGTCCTCTACTGAATGGCCCGTAACGACTGGGCCATCACCTTGCATTGATTCCTCCAGGAACCA
>NW_005841988.1:586161-592746 GCF_000455745.1 Alligator sinensis
CTTTTAATCAATTAAGATCAATTAACCTAAAGTTACCCCCGAGCCTCAGTTCTTCAGCCCAGGCCCCTCTAGTCTACCGGTTCTAATCCCGGTCCTGGTGACTTTCACTCCCAGCAACTTTCACTGCCTACACTTCTACTTTCTTACCTTAGCCTTTCCCCAGGTATCCCAAGTACACCAAGCACATACATACGTACATATCACAATACCCAATTTAGGAACCAACTTGTGTGCAAGGTGTAGGTGGGTGGTATGTGTGTAAATTAGTGAAAACACACACATACACACACACACATATACACATATCATTGTGTGTGTGTGTGTGTGTGTGTGCGTGTGTGTGTGTGTGTGTGTGGGGTATATGAATTAGTAATCCACATATGTGTATTGAATGTGCAGGTGTTGTTAACTGGTAACTGATTCTGTATAAATTTGGTGTGTGTAGCATGTATGGGCTTAAACTGGTGATGGTGTGCATGAACCTAAACTACTTATTTTGAACGTGCGTATATCTGAGTTGCTAGTGTGTGTGTGTGTGTGTGTGTGTGTGTGTGTGGTGTGTATATCTCTCTCTATGTCTAACTTCTGGGGTGTATAGTGTATGTGCTTGAATTGGTGATAGGTATGCATGTGCCTAGGCTGGTTTGAATTTGTATGTGCCTGAGCTGGTAGTATGTGTGTGTATGCACCTAACTGATTTGTATGTTTGTATATGTGCAATTATACACCATGCCCTCCTGTCTAACAGTGCAATATTGAGATCCTGAGCGTTGGTCTGACCCCTCAGGGCAACACCATGGGAGAAGCCCCCATGGCTGCCCTACCAATCCCCATCCCCTACTGCACCCACACCATGGGCCAGCTTCCACGCAGGTGTCAGGTGAGGGAATGATCCCTGCTGCCCCTCACTGCCCTGCAATGTTCAGGGAGGGGCTCTGCCACAAGTGCCTAGTCCTGCTGCCAGAGCCAGTGAGTGCATGGTTTTTTGTTTTTCTAATTGCTGGGATGCTGGGGCCAGGTGGGGCAGCCATCTGGGGTGGGAGGGGTGGGGCTCTGTCATGTGGCCCCAGAGTCCCCACAGCCACTGCTACTGCCATTGAGTGTGGGGTTTTTATTTTTGATTCCTTGACTGCTGGGGCCAGGTGGGGGTGCCACCAAGGGCAAGGCTGGGCAGTCGGGGAGCAGGGACTGTGCAGGGGGGCTCTGCAAGGAGGCCCCAGAGCCCCCACAACCACTGCTGCAGCTGGGTTTTTTCTTTTGTTTTGTTCTTTTAAAGTGCCAGGAGGCTGGGGCCAGCCAGGGGATGGGGCCAGGCAGGGCAGCCATGGGGGCTTCTCCTGCAGCTCCCACCACCTGGGGAAGACAGGCACAGCTGCAGGAGCTGCGGGAGAACCTGCAGGCACCTAACTGTACCTGCCTCTCCCTGGCAGATCTGAATCTCCGCATCAGTGCTAAATCCCCAATTCCAATTTGGCTGAATTGAATGGGGACAGTGATTCCAATCACTGAATTGAATCACTGTCCTCGGAATTGGCCAAATCTGAATCAAATACTTCCCTATTAACACAGGCCAACTATGCATTACTTATCAGGTACAGTATTATAGTGCTTGATAAATATTGCACAAGCTGGAAGGAGGAGTTTAACAGGGGGATTTCCTAGATTTTTACTATTTGGCTGCATGGACAGACTTGACCTAATTCAATCTTAAATAATATTGGGCTTAGGGGTGGAGATGCCAAACTTTTAAAAGCAACTGGAAAACGCTCCCACCCAGCAGAGACACTGGGGAAGGGCTAAGACTAGTATTAGCAACTCAAATGTTTCCAGATTTTGTGTCATTTAGGGCTCTATGCTATGATCTTCTGGACTATTTCCTTTCTTAAACATTAATCACATTTGCCCCGACTCTCCACCACCACCATCATCTTCACAGCTCACAATTAAAAGTAATTAGTGGCCTATTTGTAATCTTTGCCAAATGTTAAGAGATTTTTTTTTTAATTTATTAAATTTCAGTTATCTTAATAAGAAATCTTAGAATATCAACAATTATTTTTAAAACCAAGTTCATCATGTTTTATATTTAAATATTTACTTACTTTATGCCTTTCCTCCAGCTTGATAAATGACAACACAAAAACTCCTAATTCATTACTCTTTTGTTTAGATTTTTTTCTAGTTAATTTTAGTTTATGGGACTACTCAAAGTGCACTAAGTTAAGTACATGCTTGCAGAACAAGGACCTTCAGATTTTCCAAACATTTACGGTTGGAATTCTTTACAAGAATTCTTTGAAAATATGTGGGAGGAGTTTGGGAGGTTAAAGTGACAACAGTTATAGTCATATTAGTTATGCATTAGTATACACAGTTATGCTATTTTGGCAGTACATGTACATATTTATTATTAATTCTATATTCCTATTATGAATACCTAGTTTATTAAAAGGTAACTAGTTCCTCTGACATTTGGCTTTATGTCTTATTTAGGGATAAGTTGCATTAAAAAAAAAAAAAAAAAAGAGGAGGGGAGGTAAAAATGATTCATGAAAACCCAATGTATCCCAACTCCCATAAACGTTCCTTTAAAATTATAAACAACACATTAAAGTAATTTAACCACAGAAGACACTCACTCTGTTGCAGAAGACTTATACCACAACTTCTAAACTGTTCAGACAGCTCTACTGCATGCTCATCTGCACCTCATACAAGTGCCCATGCTAGCTCCAAATAATCCACCCTGAAGTTGGAGGGGCCAACAGATCTAGGATTAGCAATTACACATGTGCCTGATGCCTGCTCCAATGCACTATAATTACAATGTGTCAGAGCAGACTCAATTAATTAATTGAGTCTGCTGAGCTGGAGCATGCTAATCGGCACAATCTAGCAGCCTCTTGGTCTCGTGTATTCAGTGTCACCGCACTGCAAAATGGCTTTAACGAAACCTGTCAAATGAGCTTTAATTAAGTTGTTCTCTGTCATTTTGAAGCGCAAGATGTTAAAAACACGAGATGCTGCTGGAACTTTAATTAGAGAAACTTCCAAGAGTCGCTCTAATTGAAGCACCTCCCCCCATTCCCAGAGCTCATATAAAGACACTCAAAGTGTCCAGGAATTCTGATGCTGGAGAGCTGAAGTAGCAATATTTACTATTCCAGTAGCTATCAAGCTATGTACAGTTCCACTGCAGCCAGCCTTTAACCTGGAATTGTAATATACATGGAAACCTCCACTTTAAGTTCCCATTTCTGTAAATGGTAAGAATAGTTTTATTCTTTTATAATTTTATTCACAAGGCAAGAATAGTTTTAATTTAACTGCAAATAGTACATAAAAATAAACCACATAATATGAATATGATTAGAAATTATTTGGGCCTTTGCACTATGCAAAAGGCAGGAAAAACATTTGCATAGCTTGAGGCTCAAATAGATTTTTCTTTTCAATTAATTTGACATTCAGTGCTCTTACAATATGGTGAATAAGGCTTTCAAAATGTGAGGGTATCACTCTGTATAAAAGCAGCCACTTCACATGTATGGAAACTCCTTCCCAAAAGGATTTCCAAAGGGATTTTACAATGTGGGCACATTGATTGGATACACACATTTTTGTGCTTTCAGCATAATCTCTTTAAAAATCCTTACTAAAAACAGTACATTAAGTTAGCAAAGTCGTCTTCAACCTAACTGATGGCTAAACAAATTATACAACAAAACCTGCTTCAGAACCTTGCCTACTGAGTCCCTCTCTTTTCCCTTTCATTTCTGCAAATATACACATATTGCTTTTAATTGTTCCAATTCCATATAAGCTCCTGTTACACTGATTCCAGAGCACTATGTGAATGATGATTCTGGGGAAGCATGAACCAAACATCTGTAAACTGCTGTATAGTCAATACTAGTAAGAGTTCTGAGAAACATTTGTTAAAAAGACCTTATGAAGTTTGCATGGATTTGTTTCATTGCACAAGAGAGCCTAAAGGATGACATAGCCTAGCCTTTTCTAACAGGCTTTAGGAACTCTCTTTCAACTGACTGCATCTAGTACCATCTGGAGCCTGGTACCAGCAGTATGCAAGCCCCATACTTCCCAATGTTTGCTATGGTCTGCTAGTCCAAACCCCAAGCCCCTGTCCCTCAGCCTACTCTTGATTGCTCACTGGATAGATGGCTTGCCCACAACCACCAGCTTCTCTCCCACAAGTGGGCACTACTTGGCTAATATACAACAGCTCTGGGGCCCTCATGCCTCTCAATAGGCATTTTATAGACAGACAAACACTGTGATGAACCTGAAGTTGCACACTGGCCTTGGGGTGAGTGATGTGAATATGGGTTTAGGTTGACGTACTGGTAAACTGCTGAAATCAAAAGAGGCTTCATACAGTAAAGAGCACCTGTTTTTCTTCCTTTCCACTGGATGGTACAACCAAGGTGTCTGAAGAAAAAGAAACGTACTATAGGGCTTTCAAACTAAAGGTGCCCAAAATGCCTCATTAATATAAACTAATTAAAAGTTTGCAATGTTTTTGTGAGATATGGATTAATTTGGTTTTCCAGAAAGGGCTTACAGAACTCAAATGACTTCATTGTAGCTACTGAGGAAGTCTGAGGCAAAGCAGAAAACAGAACCCTAATTTCCTGTCTGAGTGCAGTGCCTACTTAACCCACTAGACTAGACTATGCTTCCAACTCAGAAAATTAAGCAATCCCATAAAGGTCACCAATTATGTTCAACAGGTCCTGTAAAACTTATCTTTCTCCCTCACCTTCTTGAGCCTTTCAAAGGAGAAAAAAAAATTATGATGGTGCTTAGTGGTTGAAAAGAAAAGGTCCTTAAACCTTTTTCTGGTGGTGGTTCTTATATTCCCTAGGTGCTTCAGTCAGCATTCATGGGTTTAACACAGTAGGCATTGTATGAATAAGATGAGAAGCCTGGCCTCAGATAGCCCACAGCATGGAATGGGGTTACATGAAACACAATGGCTGCAGTTAAATTATAACAGAAGGAATTTTGGATTTACGAATTTTGAAGTACATGAGAGGAGCCTGTAGCAAATAATTAGGTGATTTTTTGGCTCAGTATAGAATGAAAAACATATTTATTAGCGTCCCACAAAAAGCAGTAATAACAACTAAGACTAAGTAAATTATTGTGAAGAAATTAATAGAGTTTGTTAAATACTCCAAGCTGATAGAGTAGCCTTCATATAAGCTGCTGTCTTTCTTCCTTCTGCAAATTGACCACTGCCCTACTCCAGTAAAATATACAGGGCTACTCAAAAAATGCAATACTGGATGCATCAACACATTAATTAATGTGCTTTTGCTACTGTGTATTAAATTTAGTAACACTAATGTGAGGTACTAACCAAATGCTCATTAAGGTGCCCTAATGCACAGTAGCAAAAGCACACACTTTTTTAGTGAGACTTAATGAACAGTAACCTAATTTTACTGTGCATTAGCATATTAGCATGGTTTTTGATGTGAAATAGACTACCGCACATTAAAGCGCACATGAAGACGAGCCCACTCAGCAGGGGTTGGGGTGCCAAAAGTATGCACTAAATCATACCATACTATTCTCCAGCCTTAAAATATTATTAATTATGTACTGAACTGCCAGAAAGTTCCCATGTAAGTGTCCCTTATTCTTGAGTATAAAATAAACAGTAGCAATTTACTTAGTTTTCAAGCCAGGTTGTGGAGCAGCTGACACCCATTTTGTTAGTCTACAAGGGCAACATGTAGTGGTACTTCAATCCAAGCCTGAAGATGGAATTGCTACAGAATCCTGCCTTCTTGGCAAGCCACAAACAGTTTGCATTTCTTTGACCTATTGAAAGATATTCACCTCTTGGGCTCTTTGCTCAGCAGAACTCCTCAGCTGAAGCTAAGGGAGTTCCTATGTGTTGTGAACTTAAGATTGATGGGGAAATTCAGAACACACCACATTTAGCAACTTTCATTGAAAGGTGTAGGAATAAGTGGCTTTGCTTCAGGACTGATGGCACTTGTACTCCTAATACCTAAAAGATTTATTTATAGAATTTATGCCAGGGAACAGGCTATTCAAATGAGTACTTGTAACAAGGAACCCTTACCCTGTTACTAGATGGCAGGGAAGGAGAGATGGAGAGACAGAGGGCAGAGGGTTAAAGAGAGAGGAAGAAGGAAGGGAGTAGCAGGCTGAAGGATAGAGGGCTGATCTCTTTTAGATTAAATAGCAGGCATCTTAATGACTCCCCAATCAAGTTATTAGAGGCTGGTTCACAGGTGCTCCAAGGTGAGCACAGGAGAGGGAGAAAGAGACACCTGGCTATTTAAACCCCAACCAGAGGACCAGAAAGAGAGGAAGGCAAAGTATCTGAGTGGGACTGTAGACAGTGTCTGTAGATGAAGGCAGGAGAAGCCATGCCTTGAAATTCCTGAAGCAGGAGTGTGGCAATCCAGTTGCAGGGAAGCTTAGAGAGAGATCCCTGAGAAAAGGAAAGACAGCCTATTGATTCATAGATGTTAGGGTCGGAAGGGACCTCAATAGATCATTGAGTCCGACCCCCTGCATAGG
>NW_005841988.1:592910-608203 GCF_000455745.1 Alligator sinensis
CCCCCAGGGTAGGGGAGAGCACCACCTCCCTTGGCAGCCCATTCCAGACTTTGGCCACTCTAACTGTGAAGAAGTTCTTCCTAATGTCCAGTCTAAATCTGCTCTCTGCTAGCTTATGGCCATTATTTCTTGTAACCCCCAGGGGCACCTTGGTGAATAAAACCTCACCAATTCCCTTCTGTGCCCCTGTGATGAACTTATAGGCAGCCACAAGGTCGCCTCTCAACCTTCTCTTGCGGAGGCTGAAGAGGTCCAGGTGCCCTAGTCTCTCCTCGTAGGGCTTGGTCTGCAAGCCCATAACCATACGTGTGGCCCTTTCTCTGGACCCTCTCCAGGTTATCCACATCCTTCTTAAAGTGTGGCGCCCAAAATTGCACACAGTACTCCAACTGCGGTCTGACCAGTGCCCGACAGAGGGGAAGTATCACCTCCTCGGTTCTGTTTGTCATGTATCTGCTGATACACGATAAAGTACCATTAGCTTTTCTGATGTCTTCGTCACACTGACGACTCATGTTCATCTTGGAGTCCACTAGGACTCCAAGATCTCTTTCTGCTTCCGTGCCTCCAAGCAGGTCATTTCCTAGGCAGTAGGTATGCTGGACTTCTCTGAGAAGGGCAGAGGCCCCAGGATCAGAGCAGTGGACCTTGAGCTAATGGCCCCAGCTAGAGAAAAAGGGGTTAAGGCTAGCAGGCTGAGACCCCAACAAAGTTTGCAGGTGAAAGAAGGTCTGACAATCCAAATTGAACAGGTCTGACAATCAATGAAGCAAATAGAGAAACAGAACCGTGAGGGAGAACCCACCCATGAGTTCAGGACAGATGAGGGAATGTAGCTCTCTGTGTCAAGGAAACCTATGCATCCCTGCAAGCCAACACCGGCACCCAGGGTGGGTGACTGGAGACCCTCTGGGTTAAAATCCGTGGGGAACACGGCACAGGAGACACAATGGCGGGAGTCTACTACAGATCTCCTGCCAAGGATCAAGAGCTTGACCAGGAGTTCGCCAGGGAATTGGCTGAGGCTGCATGCATGCTCCCGGTGCATGGTTGTCATGGGAGACTTCAACTACCCAGATATCTTGTGGGAAGAGTGCTCGGCTAAATCCAAGCGGTCGCAAAGCTTTCCTCATGCATGGATGAGCTCTACCTGACGCAGGAAGTCTACAGGCCGATGAGAGGTAAAGCGCTGCTTGATCTGGTTCTGGCAATGGGGGACGACCTAATCAGTGACTTAACAATCGAAGGGAAGCTGAGTGACAGTGACCACGAGATAATCACCTTCACCATCCGCTGTAAAGCTGGCAAGTCAGTCAGCAATACAGAAGTCCTTGACTTCAGGAAAGCTGACTTTGACAAGCTCAGGAGACTTGTCGGTGAGGCCCTAAAGGGCCACAACCCAAAGGGGATGGGAGTTCAGGACAAGTGGTTGCTCTTCAAAGGAACAATACTGGATGCGCAAGCAAAGTCTATTCCGTCTCAGAGGAAAAGCAGCAAAAGGGCACAGCAGCCCCCTTGGCTCTCCATGGAACTAGCAGACCTCCGGCATCTAAAAAGACAGACCTACAAAGGATGGAGGACTGGATCCACCTCCAAGGAGGAATACTCTGCACTGATCCGGACCTGTAGGGAGCGAACCAGGAAAGCCAAGGCAGCGACGGAACTCCAACTAGCTACAAGTATCAAGGACAATAAAAAGTCCTTTTTTAGATATGTGGGGAGCTGGAGGAAAAGCAAGAGCAACACTGGACCCCTGCTAAATCTGATGGGACAACTGATGCCCAGAAAAAAGCCAACTTGCTAAATGGGTACTTTGCATCAGTCTTTCACCAGTCCCATGGGATGCCCCTGCCCATTACGGGACAGGGAGATTCCTTACCCTCCATCAATGCTCCATCATGAAGGAACACCTTGAGAGGCTGGACACCTTCAAGTCAGCCGGCCCTTACAGTCTACACCCCAGGGTACTCAAGGAGCTGGCTAGCATCATAGCTCAGCCCCTGGCACGGATCTTCAAGAACTCCTGGCGCTCTGGTGAAGTGCCCAAAGATTGGAAGAAGGCCAACGTGGTACCCATCTTCAAGAAAGGGAGGAAAGTGGATCTGGCAAACTATAGGCCCATCAGCCTGACCTCTATCCCGAGGAAGGTCTTAGAAAAGATTATCAAAGAGGCCATCCTTAACAGACTGTCAGACAGAAACATCCTGAGGGATAGCCAGCACGGGTTTGTTGCAGGTAGGTCTTGCTTGACCAATCTCATTTTTATAACCAGGTGACCTATCACCTGGTGGAGAAGAGATTGATGTCGTGTATCTTGACATCAAAAAAGCCTTCGATCTGGTATCCCATGATCACCTCTTGGCCGCAGTTAGCCAGTTTTGCCTCGGCCTCACCATGATCTGCTGGCTGGGGAATTGGCTCTGTGGTCAAACTCAGAGGGCAGTGGTTGACAGAAGTCAATCGTTGTGATGCCCAGTGATGTGTGGTGCTCTGTTCTTGAGCCTATACAATTCAACATCTTCATTAATGATGTGGACATTGGTATCAGAAGCGGACTGGTCAAGTTCACTGACGACACCAAACTCTGGGGTAAAGCGTCCACTCCTGCGGGCAGGAGGGTGATCCAGACTGACCTTGACAGGCTCAGGAAATGGGCAGAGGAGAACCTGATGGTGTTTAACACCAAAAAATGCAAGGTTCTCTACCTTGAGAGGAAAAACCTGCAGCATGCTTATAAGCTCAGCAGTGCTACGCTGGCTAGCACTAAGGACGAAAGGGACTTGTGGGTCATGATTGACCACAAGGTGAACATGAGCCTTCAATGGGATGCTGCTGCTAGTAAAGCAAGCAAAACGCTGGTTTGCATCCATAGATGCTTCAAGTAAATCTCAGGACATCATTCTCCCATTGTACTCAGCTTTGGTGAGGCCACAGCTGGAGTACTGCATCCAGTTTTGGGCTCCACAATTCAAAAAGCATGTGGAAAAGCTTGAGAGGGTGCAGAGGAGAGCCCTGCTCATGATCAGAGGTCAGGGAAAACAGACCTTATGATGAGAGGCTGAAAGCCATGGGACACTTCAGGCTGGAAAAGCGCAGGCTCAGGGGTAATCTGGTGGCCACCTATAAGTTTAATCAGGGATGTTCACCATGATCTGGGGGAACGTCTGCTCACCAGAGCGCCCCAAGGGGTGACAAGGTCAAATGGTCACAAACTCCTCATGACCGTTTCAGGCTGGACATAAGGAAGAACTTCTTTACTGTCTGAGCCCCCAAGGTTTAGAATAGACTGCTGCTGGAGGTGGTTCAAGCACCTACTTTGAACACCTTCAAGAGACATTTGAATGCCTATCTTGCTGGGATCCTATGATCCCTGCTGACTTCCTGCCCCTGGGGCAGGGGGCTGGACTCGATCTTCCAAGGTCCCTTCCAGCCCTAAAAAGATTAAAACGATTAAAAGAAAAGGGTGAATCCCAGAGAAAAGTACACCCAGCAAGAGCAAACCCCATCTCTGCTGCTAGCCTTCTGAACTAAAGTACAAAAAACAAATTTCATGACAAGTGAGAAAGGAGACAGCGGGGACCAGGGGTTTTGTAAATAGGTGATTCTGGCTCAAAGGACTGGAGAAATCAGGCAGGCTAGTCAAGATCCTGTCACAGTGCTATACATTTTTCTTCAACCTGCAAGCATTGGGTGAAACCACTACTCTTTGAAATAACCATACTTTGTTTCTGCATGCAGGTTATCAATGTGCAGTCTTTCATTTTTCACAAATGATTTATATTAGTGAAAAGTGGATGCCAAATGCTACCCTACCAATTGCACTTACTTTATACAGAGAGGCAAAGTAAGGAACAATCAAGGTCCATGATTCACTCTAGTATGTATTTCATTAAGACAGTCTACTCCATGGTTTGGACATGCAGCAGTGTATTTACATTGGTTATTCTTTTGACCCTTCCTTACAGCTTACCATCACATGGTGAAAAGCTAAGTTTCCTTTAAAGAAGCAAGATGAGTAATCCATTAGTGTCAACTATAAATAAAGCAACATTCACTTTGAAACTGTGCCTAGACGCAGGGATCAAAACAGTAGAAATAAGATTAACAGGACCACTTTAGCAGTGTATCTGTTTGGCAATCAGAACATTGTTACATAAGGCAACCTTTAAGGAGCTACCAGTGCAGACTGAATGGATCCAATTGCTTTGCTGCATGTTTTGCAATAAAGTATTTGACATGTTGCAATGAAGTCACTTCCTATTCTAAATCTGAGTCATCCTATTCCAGATACTACAGTATGGGTGCATCTACATGTTGCCCTATGGCAACATAGTGATGCGCTATATTGCCATATGGCATACTACAGTGACACAGAGATCACGTGGGTCTATATATGATAGATAGCCATGTCGCCGTAGTAGTGCACTCCCCCACTGCAATGTGCTGCTACAGCAACACAGTGGTGAAGTCTAACCTTGAGCTGTGTGCATGGTGCAGTAGGGGCAGTTACTGTGCTGTGCTTTAGTACTTCCAAGAGGGAGTACTAAAGCACAGCACATACCTCTTGGAAGTACTAAAGCATGGCACCATAGCAGCATCACCATATGTTGACACGTAGATGCACCCTATGTTACTGGTGGGTAAAAGTTGATTTTTATGTAATGATATGGAAAAGAATATCTGTTCTTAAAACAAACTCCTGGCTCTTTAAGGAAACTGTAGACAGCCTGTGTACAACTTGGAAAGAGGCCCATGCTACATAATTATCCAGATCCAAACTTTTCTGAAACTTTAGGGAAGATCAGTCAGGAATTTTGCTTATAAGCCCATCTCAAACACAGAGTTCTCACTCAATTTAAGAGAACTCTGTTTCAGAATCTCCTCCTATGAAAAGAAGTTTTACTATAACTACAAGGGCAGGTAATGTTTAATGAGTGCTAACCAGATTGCGCTGCCGACTTCTCACATAGCTAACCCCTTTAAAGCCTTTTTTTTTTCCCCCCTAACCATACAAAATTTAGACATTTATCTGTCAAGGAATGAAAAATATTCTAAAGTAATCTGAAGTGGTACTTTTATTTTTCCTATTATTTTTAGCCACGATAAAGTTTCATCCAAAGATCAGCATTTTTTGTACTTCATAATTGGATTATGGACATGACATAAATTTAAACTTTATTACTCTTCCTTTAAAATGGCAAACCAAAGACCCTAGGGGCCAAAAGGGGAAGATTCAATTAACTAGATTGAATTTATACTCTTTTAAGTTCAGAATGCAAAATGTGGCACCAGCCAGCTCTTTCAGACTCTATTCTATTAGTGCTGGACACCTTGCTCTGTACTACTATAATATGAGGAACACAAACAGTGCATTACAGCAACTTAACCCATTCTTGTTACTATTAAAGTTTTCATCCTGTAAAGACTGATCTGCTCCTGAGAACTTCAGACTGGGTAACTAACTGCTAACTGGTTAGAGTGCATAGTCTCTTCACATTTGTGGAAAATAATCTGCGTATAGTAACTTTCAATACTTTGAGGAGCTCCCTACTCCATAAATCAGCAACACTGAATAGCCCTACCCCCAGAGTCTTGATTAGCTGGGGGATACACAGAAAAGAAGATGGCTTCTCCTCTCAGCGCCTTCAAGCCAATTAAAAAAATCCGCGGGGAAAACTGCCTCTTTCTGACATAGTCCTCCTGATTGGAGGATGAGACTAGGAAGACACAGTAGGCTGAGTTCTGAGTTTCCAGTAGTGGAACCAGCTGAGACCACAGCTTGAACAAGTAGCCACTGTGAGTTGGCATGAAATGTGCATCAGCCAGAGACCAAAGAGATGGTGACCTCTATTGGTAACTGATATTACAGGGGCATTGAGACACTGATACTATTTACTGCTCAAGGGGACTTATCAAGGTGTTGGCATGATTTCTAGCCAAGTTCCTGCCTTGCTAAATGCAGTAGGAAGAGTTTCCACTTCCTCAGAATTAATAGAAATTACCTACCAGAAAGTAGTACCCCCTCCACAACGTAAAAAGCAAAAGTACACTCTTCCTGGGAAGATGGATAAGTTGGAACAGTGTGCTTAAGCGTTAACTGCCAAGTGATGTAGTTACTTTTCCAGCTGTTATGAAACTCTTGGAGTTTTGAAAGTTGTTTTCCCCTTAAGTTACCAAGCCACTCCAAACATTTCATAATAATTCATATTTTCTCTGACACTGGTTCTTGCTGCTTGACTATTTATAATTCACTTGCAAAGCCAATAGCAAAATATCATTGGCAAAGTCAGTTCAGAATAACCATGAGATTGTCATCAACTAGTAGTCTATAAGCATTTATTTAAAATAATCATTTTGACCGAAAGTAAAAACCCTCTTAACATTAGTCTCCCCAAAGCAAACCTATTCACCATCTACACAAGAGAGGGAGTGACTTAAAAGCACAGGAAAGACTGTGGATTTTGTTAATGATTGGTCACATGACACCAATGGCCCCTGAGAGCAAATATTACTACATGGGTTCTAATAAAAACCACAGGGTTTGTTTACTTTATTTCCTTTTACACAATAACAATCTTCACAAGCAACTGCCAGGAACAGCTGAAGAAAGTGACTGTAATGCTTTATGCTACAATAATTTTTTAAAAGGCACTATAGTTATGATTTCCCAAGAAAATGTGATATAATATGTGGTAGCATAACAGCAGCACCAAACAAATCAAATTTAGCTATCATCCAAAACCCCATCTGAGACTTATTAAGAGAACTGAATTCACAGAGGCCATCTAAACCCACAGACACAATTCAAATAAGTTATGATGGGCTAAGAGTTATCTGCAATGAAAAAAGATCTGCCCCAATAAGCAGCAAGAATGTGGTGATCCATTCACTTTTCCACTCATTTCTCTTTGCTTTCAGGAACATTTTATGTCTGCCTATACAGTCCCAAGAGCAACAGGATCAATACAGTTACATCCCTCTGTATCCAGTTTGCCCAATATACGCTCCTGGAGAGAGTAATTTTCCAGATGGAGTCAGAAAAAGTCATATTTGTGTATAATATTTACACAAGTTTTTACTTTTAAAAAGTAATTAAAAATAGTGCATGTGAAAGATACAGTAACTGAGCTAAATGTGAATAGCCTGGTTTGCCTTTCAGAACCTTTCAGGATGGGAACTAGAGTACAGCCTGGCTCTTTTTCAGAACACCCACTCAACAGAAGAGGTTTACAATGTCCAAACAATCCATCTAACAGCAAGAGGCATATTGTAAAAGAGGAGGTTGGGTTATGTGACAGCAAAACTCTTCAGCAGAATGACTTTTAAACAGGGACACATGCTGGAGATTATTCCAGAGTATCTTTTTTCTATTAGTCTAAAATCAAAATATACTTTTAAAAGCACTAAGATACTCTAGCAGTGACATTTCCCAAAGTAAATTTTATTTCATGCACATATATAAAAAGGAGAAACAAATTAATGGAGCTCACCTTCCTTAACCAGCTTGTTATTTGTGTTGTATTCAGAGGTATAAGCAAGTATACTTGAGATAAAGTGGCTAGGCAAGAGCTCATAGAGAAATAAATCAGCCCAGGAGAAAAATATTAACATTCTGGTACATAGCTTGTAAATGAAATGCACAAAGCTACTATTAAACTACAAAAAACAGTTATTTATTCCACAGAAGCAGTCAAAAGCCCCAGCCAGGATTGGGACCTCATTGCAAGAGGTACAACACAGACTGGAAATAGCTGACAGTCCAAATGGGAAGAGTGTCCAAGGGGAAACCAAGTCACAGAATGAAATGAGACTTGCTCCAGATCACACTAAAGGTCAGCTGCTTAGTGAGGAACAGGAAACAGGCTTCTTGTCTCATTGGCCAGTGGTCCTACCACTCTCCCAAAGTTCTAGCCACGTATCCTATTGGGACAAAAACAACCGTAAATGAGTATGCTTGGTTACAAACAATAAAAACCAAGATTAATTGTGCTATTGTGTGTGTGACAATAGTGTTTCATGTAAATAGAACATTTGCCTCACTAAGGGTCTGCTTTTGCCAACACTCCCAGGAATTCCTGTGAACAGTCCCAAAAACATGAAAAAGAATGAGTGCTGTAGCTTGATGGATGCAAAGCTACTATAATTAAACATAAGTACAATACCTGACCTAGTTATTGGAATCTCTGTAAGTATATGTATGGAGTTAATGTAATAGAAAAACTGCCATGAAATACATGCATTAACAAAGCAGAAACTCAACCAACATTTCTTTGCAAACATGCAAGACCACAAAAAAGCCATTTGTTTTGATGCTTGGGATCCAATTCCATACAGAATCCATCAACTGGTTTTGGACCAGCAAAGCTTTAAAAGTAAAACAAAAACAAAATGCCTGTGAAGAAAGAAGAGATTTAACTAAATTTAAACACCAATCAATTCTATCTGCAGGGTGCCAATTGTCTAAGAGACTTTTAGAGAACAGAGCAAGACCTAGACTCCCAGAGATTAGGCTCTGATATAAGATAGGCTTGCTTATGGTTTGACAGGACAGAGTCCTTTTGCTGTTTTAAAAAAAAAAAAAAATTATCTTATGTTATGCTTTGATCCAAATAGTAAAATTATACAATATTTAATTTAAAAAAAGATCTGTAGTCATCACTGGGCACATCTACACGAGATGCTTACTGCACAGTAGCCTAACAACACTGCACAGTAGCGTGCCAGACAAAACCTGTGCTAATACACTACTACATACTGTTATTAGTCTCCTGCACAGTAAGCATTGCTAAAAACCATGCACTGGCACTACTGTGCGGTAGCACAAGTTACTGCTCATTGAACTAGGATTTGATTAACCAAGTACTAAACTTAATGTTCAATAACTAGGGTGCACTAATAATGCGCCCACTGACTATTAGTTTATGAAGGGATGGACCATAGGTTCTGGAATGATGTCAGACTGTTGCAGGAAGGACAGTTCTTCCCAGGGCCTGGTACAAAGGGACTAATCTAAGAACAGCAGGCCTCACTTTTCACACACATATATCAATAAGAAGTATGTTGAGCTATTTAATGCTCTGACTAATCCAGCAAGAGCCTTGGCAAGTATAACTATATTAACTCCATCCAGGATCTGACCCATAACTTCATAGTGGCATTTATCCAGTGAAAACCTTCATTATTAATAGGCAAAACACCTACAGGATGTTTAAATAGTCATGAGGAAGAAAACATACCCATCCCTTTGCAGAATTAATTTATTTTGGAAACAGCTATGGAAGTAAGCCATGTAAATGCTAGGTACAGGCATCCAAAAAGCCCGAGGCAAATTGACCCAAGTTATGTGGTTTTCTGTAAGTAGCACTGTTTAGATTGGTAGCAGAAATGTGGGGATTTTTTTGTGAAAATTGTGGATTTTTCCAGAACATTTTCCAGTGCTTCATTTTTCCATGGAAAATTTTCCATTTTTAAAAAGTCATTGTTTCATAAAATTCATTAGTAACAATCAATGGATACCAGTACAATATTAGGCAAGCTTGGCAGTTTCAAAGTTGTAATTAATGTTTTTCAGGTGATTATCCCTAGGAAGTGTGTGTGAGAGTACATATATGTTTTATTGATTTGTAAACAGGAGGGTAAATACACGCACATAATAATCCAAACCAAAAATCAAGTTATGAATTAACTTAATTGGCTATGCAGATCAAATCAAAACCAAATGAATGCACTGCTAAGCTGGTTTCTATTTCTCAAATTTTCTTGCTTCTGGAGAATCAGTCAGAAGCACAATTAGTGAAGAAAATGCAGTGTGATAATAAGTTGGCCTTGCCCATAGTCTCATTGGTAAAATCCTCCTTTAGTGACAGAGAATGTGGTTCAAGTAGTTCTGAATCAGATTCGCCTAAATCTGATTCTGAAATGGAACTAATAAGTAGTGCAAGTGATTCTACAGATAGTGACAATGAAACTGGAGGTGCTGCAGTGACCTCAGTGGAAGAGAGTTAAACTCTGTTGCACTAAATGAGTGGACAACCATGGCATATCATGCACAATTCTTTGGGTGTGCTAAAATTAGTGTGTCAACAGTTTTCAGTGCCTTGTTTTTTTTTTGTAAATTTAAACAATGTAAGGGAAGTACATGCTATTGTGTATTGCCTTTACATTTTTACAAGTTTTCTAATAAAAATAATTTATTTCCACATAAAGCTTTGAATTTGTTTGAATATAACATTTAAATCACATTAAGTGTGCTGTATTTAATTTTTTTCCTAATCCAATATTTCAGTTCAAATGCTTGTGGCTATTGGGACATAACTTAATATAGGGGTACTTTTTTAGTTTTGTTCACTAAATATAAATCAAATAAACATGTTAAATCAGATCACACTCTATTTAGGGCATTGGAAAATTTTCTGGAAAACCCACATCTCTGATTGGTAGCGAACAGAACACACATTCACCCTTTGGTGGTCATGAGGAGGGAGTGGATCTTAGACTGGGTTCTGCCATTTTTAAACCAGTCTGTGTGCGCCAAACTTCTGTTCTGTTATGGGTATAAACCTATTTCCAATCACTTATACTGGTAAAAGTGTAATATCTGTACCTGGCCACAAACTCATATAATCTGCTCTCGCTAAATTTATAGAGACAAACCTTCTGACCTATCTAACATGGGTTTTCACTTTGCTTCTTTCTTTTACATTGTGTAATTTCTATTCCTATGCACCCTCCAAAGCCTGCTCAACTACAAACAAGCTGAATTGTGTGTCTTTTGTATCATTAGAAAGAAGAGTTTCCTAAGATCCTATTGCAAGACCAGGCAATCTCACTGATAGTAACAAGGATGCACAGGCACACCTGAAGGCAATATTTTGGCCCACGTAACTGATATTATTGGTAATGACATGAGTAATCCATGGCTCTGGCCAGTGCTACATGTTGCAGTGAGGAGAGCAGCCCCCACTGGGCCATTTGTTTCCCCTGCAATCCCCGCAATCTTGGGGCACAGGAGAGAAGCCCCAGGTGCTGGAGCAGACCACTTTCCCAGCCCGCTCCAGTGCCTGGGGCTTCCCTCCTGTGCCCCATGAGTGCAGGGAGTGCCAGGGAACAGATTCAGCCAAAGTGATTCAGGACAATGATTCCAATCACCAAATCGAATCACTGGCCCCCGTATTGGCTGAATCCAAAGCGAATACTAGCCACTTCACACAGGCTTACTGTGCACGCCTTAAAATGTATGCCCTGTGTAGAAAAAAAACACAGAAAAGCCAGTAATGATAACATTAGCCTTTAGTTTTCGTTTTCATATATATATATGAAAATTAAAACTAAAACTCAAAAATATCTGTATGTATATTTTTGACATGGCAAATACTATTATGCTTGCTTCAGTCAGACATCATAACATAGCAACAGCTCTACTACAGTTAAAATTGAGAACCCCTTTCTGTTTGAAGGTCAGTTTCTATAAGCACTCTAAAATCTGATTCTCCTTAAATCTACTGGGTCTCATGAAACTGCAAGGTAGGACTAGTATCCCAAATTTGGGATTGGGACCATTTGAGCAACAGGGTCCTTAGAGTCCTCCACAAAAGCAGAATTCCCTAAAGGCTGACAGATCTTTCCAACTCCTGCCCCCACCATCTTTCCCAATCCTTTTTGCACAATTCTAGAAAATGAGTTTTGGGTTCTACTTTTCCCCCTGACATACCATTGGTGTCCTGTGCTCTTATGAACCCATTGCCTCAGTACCTTGCCCTTGGAGCAGCAGTAGGCCCAGTCAAAATCACATCTGCAAGCCATTTGTGCAATGATCCATTCAAAGGCTCTCAACATTTGCCCAGTGTAGAGCACAGGACACACTACATCACTAAATCTGAGAAATTGTATTCACCAAAACTAACCTCTCTATTTAGATACAAACTAAAAACACAAACTGAGCAGAATGCCATCTGTGTATTAAGTGTTGCCAGGATGCTGCAAACAGGGGATGGCCAGAGGACTCCAGCCACTTGCTGCACAAGCCCAGGTCCTTTTAGAAATTTGCACTGCTGTCCTGGACAGTCCAGGAGTCCTCAACCTAGCTTATTTCCTAGATCATCCTAGGCCATCTGGGAGGGCAGCTTACTTTCCACCATAGTAGTATGAGAGTTCTCTACACCATAGTGGGCAATGTGTCAACAGCCAGGATCTGGCTCCTGCCTGAGAAAATCCTCACTGCTAAGTCGCCTTGTGCAACACATTGAACAAAGGCTCCTGCCTGAGAGTCAGTGTAGATTCAGGAAAGGACATGGGACCATAGACATGGTGTTTGCAGCTCATAAACTTCAGGAGAAATGCCAGGAACAGAACTTCCAGCCTGTCATTGACTTGACAAAAGCATTTGATACAGTCAGTCAGGAGGGCCTTTGGAAGATCATGGAAAATTCAGTTGTCCAGAAAAATTCATCGCAATGGTTTGGCAATTCCATGATAGCATGCTCTTCAGTATGATGTTCTCTGCCATGCTTAGATGCCTTTCATGATGGCAACTCTGGGATTGACATCAGATGGCAAATTCTCCAGTTTGAGGAGATTACAGGTGAATACAAAGTTACAGGAAGCTACTGTTCATGATCTTCTGTTCATTGATGACTGTTCCCTGAAAGGCAAATCTGAGTCTGATATGCAATTGAGTATGACCATTTCTCTTCAGATTTTTGGTCTCTCAATCAACACCTAGAAGATGGAAGTGATGCACCAGCCTGCACCACGTAGCCTTAGACAGAGCCTACCATTGCAGTGAGTGGCCAAATCCTCCAGACAGCAGACAAGTTCACCTGTCTCAGTAGTATGCTGTCACACGTCATTCACATCAATGATGAAATCAATGCTAGAATTGCCAAAGTGTGGCCTTTGGCAAACTACATGCAAATGTGTGGTAGCACAATGGCATCAGTCAACGTACAAAACTGAAGGTCTACAAAGCCATTGTGTTGCCAATCCTGATGTATGCATGTGAAACCTGGATGGTGTACAGACGCCATGCTATGAAGCTGAACCATTTTCACATGGGTTGTCTGAGGAAATTGATGAGGATAAGGTAGCAAGACAAGGTCCCAAACACTGAGGTTCTCATACAGGCAGGCATTCCAACTATCCACACTTTGTTGATGAAATCACAGATGAAATGGGCAGACCATGACACCAGGATGTCACATGAGCAACTGCCAAAGAAGATCTTCTACAGAAAGGTAAATGAAAGCGTGCTCTCAGGGAGGCCAGAAGCAAAGTTTCAAGGACTCCCTCAAGTCATCCTTGAAACATTTCAACATTAACCCAAAGTCTTGGGAAAATCTCGCTCATGATCATTCCACCTGGCAAAGCCTCATTCATACTGAAGCTACAATCTATGAGTGGAGGAGAACTGCTGAGGCAGGGCAGAAGTGCAAACAGCATAAATCTCGCAACAGCGGCACATCCACTGTTGATAAAGCAACCCAGAGTTGCATCTCTTGCTCAGTGTGCCACAGGCAGTTCAAAGCACAAATTGGCCTGACCAGCCACTCATGTGCTCACAGAAACCAAATCAACTAGTAATGTCATGGTCATCTTCAAATCAAAGGATAAACAACATGGGCAATGTGGCCCAGGCCCCCCATATTCTAGCACAGTGATTATCAAACTTTCTAAAGTCATGGAATCCTGTCATATCACTTGTGCTGCAGAACTCCCATCCCTGCCTTAAAGACTAACATGGAGCCATTAAGAGGCAGAACTTTAAGGCATCCTAAACTGAATAATATAGCCCCAGGTACCTAGCATATTAGCAAAGCTTCTAGCTTTTTACCTGGTGAAAAACTGGCAGTGATGCACCACACCCTCTGCACCCCACTTTTGAAAATCCTAGATCCCTTCATTTGGGTGCGTATATATTGTTGCACCTCCTTGTTTAACAAGGACTGCTCCTGAGCCAGTCCTGAGTATTACTGTATTAAATATAAGTTGAATATACTGTAAGAAGAATCAGTAAATAAGGCAGTAGAACAGCTAAATTGTGAAACATCTTTGCTAATCAATTCTCCCAAAACATGATATAATAAAATTGAGGTAAAACTATATCATCGTACCCAAATTAGAGAAAGTACCAGTTTTGGTACACATTTGCTTCTTTTCTGGTGCACCATGGGAACAAGAAAGAAAAATATCTTTCCACAAAGCCCAGAATATAGCACTAAGTCAAATGTGATAGAGTACTTCCACCAGGGGCTTTTTGAATGTCTGTACTTAACCAAGAATATCCTAGACACTCTGTTGCTAAGCTCAGGATTGTTCTTCTTAGGCAGAAAAAATTTAAACAGTCTGAACAAGAAATCATCCACAAGCAGGATTGTGTTAAGTATGGTTTAAGCAGGGATTCCTAAACCATTACCTGAATTAGCTTTGTCCCTATCCATTCTTTACTTGTATGCTTCTCTCAGCACTGTCCCTTTCCCCCTCCCCTGCATCCTCTTTTCCCATCTTTTCTAGTCACATCACTCACTCACTACTGTTACGTCTCAGCTGTGTGTTCTTGGGCAACCCTGGCACAGGATGCAGTCTGTCTGACTCACAAGGACTCACCCCCCCTCCCTCCCCTCCTCTACCTAAACGAAACTGATTAAGATGCAGTGAGAGACGCACCTAAGACCCTCAAGATAAGGGTGACAAGAGTGAACCACCTGCCCTAGGTCTCATTTGCATCCGAGATGGAACCAGATGACCATTCATTTACATGAGAGATGGAGAACAGAAAGCCTGAAGCAGAAACTGCAGTGAATTCTGGGACCAGAGAAGCAGGGGAGCACTGCATGATGCGGAATCTGTGCTCCAAATGTTAATCAACCCATGTTCACACACACCCAGCTCAGCATTTATCAGACCAGTTCTAATCTGGATTTACTAAGGACTCCCCCCCCCGCCCGCCAGACACACACACACACCTCTAAGTTTAATAGGCATCTTGGGCTGTACATTCCCCAGTCCCACTATGGGAGGCCTATTTAAACTTGATTGACTAAAACTCGGTTGCCGGGTTAGGAAATGCTGAGGCAAGAGACCGAGTCAGAGGGGGTATGGGCAACATTTGAACAATGGTTAAGGGTTCATCACAACGTCCAGCCTGTTAGAACCCTAATCACAGCTGTTGTCATACCTTTCCCGAGACGACTGGTGGGAGTCCTCTCCACAAAAGGTTGTGAACACCCCAATAATTGCTTTAAGTCTGTTAAAAGACTATAGTAAGATCTGGAAAAGTCATGCTAAGCTGAGGCTTG
>NW_005841988.1:609139-619265 GCF_000455745.1 Alligator sinensis
CACTGGGGGTGAGGGCTTGCAGAAGGGAGAGATACAGCTCCGTATAGTAACACAAGCAGCACATTGACAGAATCACCAAGACCCTAGAAACTATCCCTAATAAATGAGCACACCCCAAAGTAATGGGCAAATTTGTTAACACTACACCAAAATGGCCTCACAATATGCCAACCTTTTTATGGGCCACCTGAAAGAAGACTTCCTCAAGAACTGCACCAAACCTATGCTATACTTAGGATATATAGATGACATCTTCATCAATTGGACTGAAAATCTGTAATCTCTGATTGATTTCCATCACAAATTCAATGATCATCACCCCTCGATCAGACTCTGTCTTGAATACACCAGCACTAACATTTCCTTTTTAGACACTGTGATCAATATCCAGAATAGTAAAATACAAACCACTGCATACAAGAAACCAACGGACCAACATACTTATCTACACAGAACCAGCAATCACCCTAAATGCACCAAAACAGCTGTAATATGCAGCCAAGCCCTCTGATACCACTGATAGCACTGAGAACACCCAGGATCATCACTTCACAAATCTCAAAAGGACCTTCACTCAACAAGGACACTCCTTCAGAGAGACAAGACTGCACTTTTGAACGAGCCACCTGGGTACCACATGAAGAATTGCTGCAGTACAAAAAGGAAACTCCCACAAATTGTACACCATTATTTATGATATACCATCCCCTCCCTGGAATCTATACTGAAAATCCTCAAACAGTTGCAACACATACTGGAAGACGACCCATTTTTAAAGAGATCTTCCCAGAGCCACCCATCCTAGCCTTTAAACAAGCACCAAACCTCACCCATCTCATCGCCGGAAGCAAACTCCCTATTAGCCCAAGCACACCCAGTGGATCCAGACCATGCCATGACAAGAAATGTAAAACCTGCCAACACATCTCCACAACTCCCAGAATAACTACACCCCACAACAGAACCATCAGCATTCCTGGATCTTAAAACTGCACCTCCAGAAATGTAATACATCTCATCCAGTGCACTAAATGCCCTGATGAAAAAAAGTATGTCGGAGAAACCAAAGAACTGTGTACCAGAATGAACGCATACCACAAGTCCATCAAAGAAAAAAATACCCAATTACCTGTGAGTGCACACTGCTCACAAGACAACCAATCTCTCGCCAATCTCTCAGTTCTAATCCTCAAAAGGAATTTCCAAAACTCCTTTAATAGACCAGCATATGAACTTCACTTCATAAATCTACTGGATACATAAAAATCATAGACTAAATATAGACATCAGGGCTACGCAAAATTTCGCCAAGTGTTTCATTTTGAAGTTGTTTCAATGCATTTCAAGCCCGAAACAGCAAAATCAAAACAAAACAAAAAGCATCAAAACAGCTTTGAAACAAAATGAGGTCACTCGAAATGTTTCAAAAATTTCAAAACGTTTCGCATTTCGAAACAACCTGGTGGTAGGAGGCAGGGAAGAGCCAGGGCAGTGCTCCGAGCGGCTCCACAGCCCCATGTAGCTCAGCTTGGTGGGGACCACAGCCCTGGCGCTCTCAGCCTCCTGCCACCGGGCTGCGCTCCAAGCGGCTCTGCAGCCCCATGGAGCTCAGCCCAGTGGCAGGAAATCGAGTGCAGCCCCAGCTCTCCCTATCAGGCTGCGCGCCATAGGGCTGGCAGAGCCAATCAGAGTGCAGCCCCAGCTCTGCTTGCTTCCCGCCATCAAGCTGCACTCCATAGGGCTGGCTGCACCCAGCGCCAGTCCCAGCCAGCAGAAGCAGCCTCCTGTCATCTAGTGCAGATCTGGGGCCCGCACCCTCAGGAGTCCAGCATAACCCTGCAGCCCTCCCAGGAGTGCGAGCCCTCAGATCTGCATGGCAGATGACAGAAGGCTGCTGCTGCCACCAAGTGTCACAAATTTTGCTTTCAAGAATTTGAGGTGCAGTTTCTAGGAAACCTCTGCACCTGTCTCCTTGAAGCTTGGCAGGCTTTATGCCCTCAGATAGGGCTACCATCCCTTCAAGTTTTGTCCAAATCAGGCAACAAATGACAATATTTTAGGTATTTTCATGATTCCCCATTATAGCCTATGGGTGAAATGTCAAAATGAGTTTGAAACAGCAAAACAGTTTCGACGAAACAAAACGGGACAGTGCTTCAAAACAGAACAAAATGAAACACTGTCTCTCTGAAACAGAGAAATGGAAGTCAAAATGAAATGATGGCGTTTCGCACAGCCTTAACAGACATTTGATCTATGGCACATTATACCCTGCCTGCCATCCAATAACCCTAGGTAACCTGTGTACATTTTACCAGCTACATTCTATCACCCCATCAACATCCCCCCTCCCCATCTATCTTATACCTATTGTCTCCCATTTCCTCTGATCCTCACTGCCATGCATTTGCATTTTCACCAACCTGCATTTTCTATATTGGCTTCTATTCCATCATGAGTGACTGGTGCTGCCTGAATCTGGGGGGGCACCCACAGAGGCCACTGACCCTGTCAGGGGAAGCACCAGCCCTACCGACAGCATCGGTGTTGGCCGTCGGGGGGGGGCACCAGCCCCATCATGGGGGGCATGTTCACCCCCATGCACCCCCTACCAGTCGCCTATGTATTCCATCCAGGACAACACAAAATAACAGCAGACTCTCCCCATGCCTGAACAAGGGTATCTGTGCCCAAAAGCTTGCAAAGAACATTTTTTTCCAACTCTTTAGTTGGTCTAATAAAAGATATCACATTTACCCAAAGAACCTTGTCTGCCTCACTTCGCTTTATACACTGTTCTATGTTGTCCTTTCATAGCATCTGATGAAGGGAACTCAAGTTCACAAAAACCTTATGTTCTATATATACCTTATTTTGTTAGTCTATAAGGTGCATATCTACTGTTTCACATAACCTGACGTCAGCTCTAGCTACTGTAATATCTACAAGTATTTTGGCAGATGGACAGATGAAAAGAAGCACCATAGGTGTTCCTGAGGTATATGTAGATACCATCTCTCCAATGGGGAGTTTACATGATATCCCTTCTGACCTGGAAAGTCTTCCCAAGTTAGTCTGTGCATCTGAGCAATGTGAAAGGGTGAAGCCCCAAGATCAAGTTACTGTAAAATTCAGCAGCTGTAGGTGCTACAGAAGCATTATTCACTTGACAGTTACTGACACACTAACTACACATTGACAGTGCATCTATTGTAAAATTATGACATTTGGGCCAGCACACTTAGTTGTTTGCAGTAGGTTGAAAGATATAAAATCTAAACAAGAAGAAATATTGGTCACAGTTGAAACCACAGAAAAATTGAAAGGGGGTGGGAAGGGCAACAAATTTATGATTTTTCCAATACGAGGATATAGAGAAACCAAAAGGAAGATCATGTAAAGCAGAAGGAATAAGGCATAATTTTAAAATGGACAAGTTGGAAAGCCCACAAACTAATTAATGGGTTCAAACAATATCATTCGTAAAACTCTGGCATACAGAGAATGATTAAAGAGGACAGGACAGGGAAATCTTTTTATTTCCTTAACCATTTTGCACTAATATAGAATATGGAAGTTAGCCGGGCTTTCCTTTTCAGAATGCATTACTAGCTTTTATTCCAAGTTGTTCCACACCTGGTACAACAGAGTCTTTGGTTCTTGAACGTGGCTTCAAGGAGCTAAGTTTTTAACAGTTAGAAAGCTAGTACAATGAGGCACACTGCTATTATTGTGGTACACTAAATTAAGGGCCCTCTGGCAAACCTGCCCTGAGAATTAGTGATACTCAAGTCAAGGTGTACTTTGGGGGGAAAAAAGGGATGGCTGAGCTAGAAAAGAAAAAAAAAAAAAAGTAATTTTCAAATAGAAGGGAGGTTATGGATTTGAACATTGTTAATAATGAGTACAGACAAGGATTCTAATATTAGTCCATTGAAGTATGAATAAACTGATTCTTGACTTCCAGCTAAAGAATTCAAAACATACCAATAAAGCATGCATAGTTCAGAAAATTGTGGGAAAATTAACCAATTACTGACACTTGCAACAACTGTCAAGAATTCTTAATAAGAACATGCAGTAAATATTAATAATATTTAGTGGTACCAATAGATATTAAGCTATTAAGGCTCACTCTTTGTGAAACTTGTCATTGAGTACACAGGAAAAAAGTTCATTTATTCAGCATCCATCTTAAACTAACATCTTAATCACAAGTTGATATTTACCTCCCATCTTACTAATTGGGGATAATGGGATGCCAAAACACACAAACAGAGACAAGTTTTAAAAACAGCACACGTGTACCTTTGCATGACTGTTATTGTTCCAGGGCAAATTATACCTGAAGCCTCTTTGACCTGGCCATGAGTTACTGAACCTCACTCTTGGTACAATGGTAGGGTACAGGTGTTCAAGCTGGATCTCTGGGCTGCAGCACCCCCAGGTGTTCATGTGGCAAGTACAACTGAATTTGCCACCTGCGAACCCTTTCATGCCGCGGAGCTAACGGAAACAACTGAAAACACGCATCTTCATAACCAAGCCGTATATATTCATTCCGTCCCACCCAAGTGCACAAAGCATATAGAGGAAAGGAAAAAAGAAGCAAAAAGTATATGTCTGTCTTGCACTTCAACCTTCCAGTGACAGATTTTGTTAGTTCTTTGGAGCCTTGCTCACACTCTCTACACATTTGCTCTTATCTTAGCCAACTTTGATCTCACTCTTCAACCTTGCTGAGATAGCTAGGTTACCAGGGCAAGGGGTTGAGTTGTTGCTTCTACATTGCCATAAACGTGGCTGGGGTATTTGAGTGCTTATTGGGATCCTATTGATTTCCTTTTCCCTTTTGGATTCTGTAAACACCCCACTTTGATCCAACTGCCTACCTAGTAACCTAATTATATATGCACATTAGCACACATCACATTCATTAAAAAAATATACAGGAACTTCTCAAATGATTGCATACATACAATATTGATCAGAGCACATACATACCTCAATAAGTGTTTTAGCCTGCACAAATCCCAGAGCCAGACAGCATCAAGCTCTGGTAAAAAATTCATGCTTTGCTAGGAGGAAAGCTCTCAGTATTGTGAAGGACTATTCAGTACAGACTGATGAGTCAGGAGAGCTGTATTTATTCATGAGCAAGCCAAGTGGGGAAGTGTCCAGTACAATATACAAATAGCAATACAGACACACTAGTAATATTTCCATTTTTATTTCAATATGACTGATTCATGGGTCTGTAATAATCAGGCCCTGGTTTTCTCCATTTAAAAATTAGAATTCTGATGAAACTCACAGATTCTCTGCTTAAAACCCCCCAAATCTGTGTTTTTCAAATACTATGTATATACACACACATATACATATAATAGTGTTTCCCACATTTTTCTCCTTAAAGTGAGAAAATCCCTGTTTTACCATATTTTTCCATGGCAAACAGAAAAGCCAGATTCCTGGTAATAATAATGAATATTTTTCAATGTTTTGATATGCACACATGTGCACGCACGCACACACACACGCACGTGTACGTGAAGCATTCTTTTTACTGAACATGACTTTAGCATATTCAAGAAAGGATGGTACCTTAAGACTAAAACATTTTTAACATCAATTTTCAACCACAAAAAAACTCATTACTGTAGGAGGGTTTCAACAGTGCCAAGCAAAATTTTCCCTTTTTGTACAATAAAGCATTCGTGACAAAGGTAGGCAATGTCACAAATTTGCTGAATAAGTTCCAACTCCCAAATAAATCAGCAGTGTAATCCATAGGCTGGAGTCTACATGTGTTATTTTGTTGGGGGGGTTTTGGGGAGGAGCATATGGGGGGGGGAGTTTTTTTGTGCAAATTTAATAGAAAAAAAAACATTTTTATATGGGCCATTTCCAACATTTTTATATGGGCTGACTAGTAGGTTACTCCTTATGGTGCAATTTACAACTCAACCTGGGTAACTATTATACAATCTGGTCCATAACTGATGAAGCATGATAAGGGCAAAATATTTTACCCCAAATTATTTCACTGAAATGTAAATAAAATGTAAAGAAAAGCCTGGTAAAATTTACTCCCCAAATATGAACATAGTTTAGAGAGACTTTTTTTATGCAAATTGTTTTGATTGAAGGTAATAGGACAGCTTATAAAGTAGCAGGAAAGCAAGCTAAAACTTTATATGGCAGTCCTAAGGCAATTTATAATGTGTGAACCTGTTCTCAGTAAAGTCAACAAGAGCTTTTCCATGGACTTAATCAGGTGTGGGAACTGATTCCTATTTGCTTTCTTCCACCTTCAGACAAAGACTTCAACTGGGTAAGAAAATAAAAAATAGCTTTTAATCATCATTAAAACCCTAAACGTATAAAACAGAAAAAAAAATCCAATATTTTAAATATTACAAGCACTATCAGCCATTCACTGGTAGCCATTATGCAGTGAATATAAGGTAGGCTAGGATAAATAGAAAAGTCCAGCAAATAGAGAGAACTACTTATATTTAGAGTAGGACAATAACATCCTAAGCCTCATGATCTTCCATGAAGCAGAAGCAAGACATTACCAGATGATTGTGCTGAAAAGAATAGTCCCAAGCCTAGACTACAGTAAGTAAAATGTACCCACAAAAAATGCATTTAATACCAGACTTGCCACAGACAGACTGGGAGCAATCAACTTATTCCTTGTGCCTCATTTCTCCATCATTAAGAAGACAGTATTTCCTTCCCTAACCTGGGATACAATGAGATAAATTCCCCAATGTTTGTTTGTAAGGCAAACCTTTGATCCAAATCGTAACAGGACACAGGGGTGGGGGGGCTCCAGAAAAGAACATTCTGTAGGGGCCAGATAATCCTGATGCATAATGCTGATTCTATCCCACTCACTGATGCAACGAAAAGCCACAACAGATTGGTCTAGGGTGACACTCCAGAGACAGGGAGAAGATGGGCCATGGAACAAATCCAACACCCCTTCTTCACTGCAAGAAGGTCCCCTATCAAGCTCCTCAGGAGACTGTTAAGGAGTGGTAGAGTTAGACTGTTGTATAACCACAATGGTTCAGGAAATATGCAAGAAGAAAAGAATTTCTTTTTGGTTATCTTTTGCTGGACCTTTCATTAGATGTTCCCAGACCTGATGAAGGACTGTGCACCCCAAAGCTTGTCTAACATCTCTCTCAAATATTAGGGCTGACCCAATTAAAAAAAAAAAAGTTATCAGCAAAAACCCTTGCTTCCTTACTAAAAAGGAAACACATAAATCTCAGCCTGCCAGAACCCAAATACTGAATAAAGAAAGTTATTATGGGGTCACTGACTACTTAGAGTGTATACAGACTTATAAGATGCCTCTGCCTTATCGAGGCAGAAACATAAAATACTTAACTCAATACAGTGAGTATAACTGAAAATAAACAAATACCAAATACTCCAAATCATTGCCTATATCTAAAAATGCATACCACAATGAGTAATTTAGATGATACTATAATTAATATATGCATTTTAAATAGTACCCAGTACACACACAATCTACACAATTAAACTGAGCTGAGCAGTTAAGGCAAAAATCTGCCCTCAAACATACATATTTAAGATTCTAACCTGAGTTCTACATGCTGTACCAAGGGCAAATTCTGGTACTTACGTTCACTTGAATTTCAGTCTGAAGAAAGGGTTTTGAATTAGTGTTATAAGCAGGCTTTGAGGTACCTTGCCTGTAATGCTAAATATAAATTTTGCATTTTATTTTTACACCGTATCATTACACTTCTTTGCCCATTTCAAATTATATATTGCCATCATCATAAATATAGTACATAGACAGAAAGCACTGTCACATAAGTGATCCTCTTTCAGGTTCTGTCCAGAATCACCCATCATTGCTTCTCACATCCTAAAATTCATCATATTATTAGGGGGTATGGACAACTGGGCTCAAGGAAAGAAATGCAACACTGCCGAGCCAGTCATCTATGTGCATGCCAACTGACAAGCCAAATTATATGGCCAGATATGGAGACTTTAAAATTCCTTAAGACTTCTTTTTTTCAAATGTATTCATTTCAGTGGTGTGATTATATGCCTTTATTTTATAATAATTTCTTGAGGTTTTATGAAACTTCAGGCAGCATATCTGAAAAATTAATTTTTGGTTTTGTTGCCCCAAGCTCTGTTTGCTTCAGCAGGTCCTGAGATTCGGCACTGTTGTGAGGATTGTGCATTTGTAAGCTGCCTCTCTTGATCTTTGTTTCATAGATGGTGCCATAAGTGTCAGTCCAAGGCAGAGTGACTCAGACTCGGGCTTCCAGATTTAGTTGGATGAATTTTATTCTCAAATAAAAGTAAAGATAGTTCAACTGTTATTTTATCCATGGAGATATAACTTGCGTTAACGTTGAGCTTAGTATACTTAAGCACACGCACCTCTTTTGAATCTTCAATACATGAAAAATGTAAAAAAAAAAAAAAAACTGAACATTGAATGTATGGGATGAACATGAATGTAAAAAAGTCCTTCTTGCTGAAGGACTATCTGCAAGCTAGTTATAAGGAGGCTTGTTATAAGCCCACAATCTATTTTGGCTAGTTCATTACCGAATTACTCAGTCTGCTTCTGGTACTCTAGTGACATAGAGACAGAAATTACACATAAACTGGTATAAGTGATCAAAAACTGATTCAAATCTGTAACAACAGAAATTCAGTGTACATAAACTGTTTTCAAAATCCCCAAAACTAGTTTAAAATAAACCTGGATGAATGTAGTATCAGACTTAACTGATTTACATTAAATCGGTTTAATGAACTTACGTCCCAGATCCCCTCCAGATTCAAGTTAACTCACAGTCCTCCAGTATCCCAGGAAAGTCTAGCTCAGCAGGGTGATGTGCTCTTGTCTAGATGTTGAAAAATTGCAAGTGGTTCATAAAGGAGCTATGAGAAGGACTGGAAAAGAAAACCCTCTCTCCTACCTTTCAGCAAGAGCCTTAAGAAGCTTAGTTAGTTTCTCAACAAAAAGTTTAAGAGGTGGCTTGTTCACAATGTAAGTGTCTACAGGGGGAGAAGATTACTGGTATTAGAAGATCTGGATCTGGTATTGGCAACGGGGGATGATATGGTAGGGGACCTACAGATTGGTAGCCATCTGGGGGACAGTGATCACCTAATAATAAAATTCTTTATAAAATGTCGAGTGAGTAAGGTAACTAGTAGGGTGAAAGTGCTAGACTTTAGGAAAGCTGATTTCAATGAACTCAGACGATTAGTCAAAGACGCACTGCAGAGTAGGAGTTTTGAAGTGATGGGAGCCCAAGAAGGGTGGCTGTGCCTTAAGGAAATGATCCTTCAGGCACAAAGCAAGACGATCCTGATGCAAGGGAAAAGAGGGAAAGGGGCCAGGAGGCTTCCTTGGCTGACCAGAGAAATCCAGGGCAGCCTAAGGGCCAAAAGGGGAGCACATAAAAAGTGGAAACAGGGAGAGATCACCAAAGAGGAGTATACCTCCTCTGCTCGCGCTTGTAGGGAGGCAGTTAGACAGGCCAAAGCTACCATGGAGCTGAGGATGGAATCCCAAGTAAAGGACAACAAGAAATTGTTTTTTAGATATATAGGGAGCAAAAGGAAGGCCCAGGGAAGAATAGGACCCCTGCTAAATGGGCAGAAGCAATTGGTGACTGACAGGGGGGACAAGGCTGAACTCCTCAACGAGTTCTTTGACTCAGTGTTCCTAAGCGAGGGGCACGACAAATCTCACACTCAGGTTGTAGAGAGGCAGCAGCAAGGCGCCAGACTTCCATGCGTAGACCCTGAGATGGTGCAGAGTCACTTGGAAGAACCGGATGCCTTTAAGTTGGCAGGCCCGGATGAGCTCCATCCGAGGGTGCTGAAGGCACTGGCCGACATCATAGCAGAGCCACTGGCGGGAATATTTGAATGCTGGTGGCGCACGGGCCAAGTCCCAGAGGACTGGAAAGGGCCAATGTGGTCCCCATTTTCAAGAAGGGGAGGAAGGAGGACCCGGGCAACTATAGGCCAGTCAGTCTCACCTCCATCCTCAGCAAAATCTTTGAAAAAATTATCAAGGCTCACATTTGTGAGAGCC
>NW_005841988.1:620183-631730 GCF_000455745.1 Alligator sinensis
ACTCTTTCCTGCCTATGCAGGGGGTCGGACTTGATGATCTATTGAGGTCCCTTCCAACCCTAACATCTATGAATCTATAAGATGCCTTGACCTAGTAGACAGGTCTAACAAGAACCAGGGGCTGGAAGCAGAATTCAAACTGGAAATAAAGTGCCAGTTTGTGTTTGTTTTTTAATTGTGAGCATGTGGCAGCTGTTGCAGGTTAATCTAGGAATGGTTACATTTTCTGTTATTTGCCGTTTCTAAATCAGAAATGGATGGATTTCTAAAGATGTGCTGTAGCTAAACCAGAAGTTACAGACTGGATGCAGGAATTACTTAGTTAAATTCTACTATGGCCTGTATTATAATGGGACAGGGGATGGGTCTAGATGAGGGTCAACTAGTCACTTCTGGCCTTAATAGTCATAATTATATTGAAGGGATTGTTGAAAGTCTAAACAAAGACTTTGTCTTCCAGGTGTTCATTAGCCATTGATTTTAAAGTAACTAACAAAAGTTTTGAAATAATGCGATTAAAAATCCCTTTCAAAGTTTTCCCCTTTCAGTTTTCATTCTTCTAGAATGTCAGAAATTTCTGTCCGCTTCCCATCAGCACAGTTTCTTACACTATAAACTAGACTCGAATACAATGTGTAAAACTAAAGCAGGAATTAACCCCTTTGGAAACTTCACATATCACAGTATAGAGGAGAAGGGGATACATAACCAGTTTTGGTTTCTTTTGCAAGTCACCCTTTTAAGTGCCCCCAACACCAACTGAGTAACCAGCTGGGACAGCGTTGGGATTCTGTGTACATAAGTGTACCCAGCACAGATTACCCAGTAGAAAATTAAATCGTATCTCTGAACAAGACAAATACCCCGCAACAAGGTAATACAATATAAAAAGAAAGCTTCCACCTGATTGCATTCCCCAGGTTGTCACATACCATCCCACACTGGAACCTATAAGAAGGATCATCAAGCAATTACATTTTATAATCAAAAAAGACCTTGAGGGAAATATTCCCAATTCCCCTATTCCTGGCCTTCAACCAGTCCCTAAACCTGGCACAACTCCTCATTGGAAGCAAACTCCTCTCCAATCAGCAAACTTCAAATGGAACACAATGCTGCCTTAACATTCAATACCAAACTTCTCCACACAGCTCCAGAACCTCAGCAATAAACATCCCTCACAGAAACTCTCAAAATCCATGGATCCTACATGTGTATAACCGAATGTGATACAAATCTCAACAAATGCCCCAAATGCCCTCATGGAAAGTATGTGGATAAAATCAGACAGAAAGTACGCATCAGAAAAAACTCTCAGAAAAAATACAAAATTAGAGAGATATGAACACCAAGAGGAGCACATTTCACAGAACTATGCCTTTCCTGAACTCACAATAAAGGTGTTCAAGACCCCTACAGGCTTTGGAGCAAAAATTCAAAACTCTACTAGACCATAAAATAATCTGGACTTAATATAGACAGTGCCTATATGGCTCATTACAACTTAACGAATACTGTACTTAATCTTCCTGAACTTCATAGGTAGTAACTACCCCTTCCTTCCTTGAATGGTCCAACCTTTCCAGTCACTAGATCAGTGTGAAGAAGTGCCAGAACAGGGCAACGCCGGGGTGGCGAAATCAATCAGACCGGAGGAGCGGCAATTCAGAAGCTGCTGCTCCCTGCATATAAGAGCCATGGGAGAGAGCCGTGTAGCAGGGAGGAGCGGAGAAGAATGGGTGGTGTCGCCTCCCGAGTGGGGAACAAATTGAGGATTGCGGGGACGAGGTGATCTGGGAAATCAGTCCAGTGAGTCAGAGATGGCTGGACGTTGACAGGAGCCGAGGGTCTCCAGAAGAGGAGAGGGACTTACGGCAGGGTCGCCTGCGAGTAGGACAGAGGAGCGAGAAACACAGGAGCTGCCAGAAGTGGAAGCAGAGGCAGATGATAAAAAAAGGGAAAGTGAGGGAGGAAAGACAACAAACGCGAAAGGACACCTGTCTCTAATTTTGGCTTCTTTTTCTTGACCATTTCCCAGGAGGACTTGTGGATACATAATCACAAAAGAGATTAAACAGCACAAATTTCAACACGGCTCCGAAAGTTAGTCGGACTGATTAGTATTCCAACAAAGAAAAGAATATCCGAAGGCGTTTCTTAAAAAAAAAAAAGGGGGGGGGGGGGCGGGTTTCGTGTAATAGTTAAGCGTGTGATAGTATTCAAAGGACAATAAAGAGTGTCACTTGATTACAATAGACTGTGGTTTGAGTCTTGACCTAATGCCGTGCATTGGTAAGAGAGATAGCGGAGAAGTGGGGCCACTGGAGAAAAAGGATTAGGGATTGTCGGTAGCCTACTGTGGGAATCAATACCTCCCAATTAATGACATCAACAATCATCAAGATGTGGCAGGCAAGAGTCGGAAGAGACACAGGAGGTGAAAGCCAAGACAATCAGAGCCTACTCCTCCACAATCAGCAAGTCGACAACATTTAGGTTGACAGGCTGAAATAACCCAGCTTGGGTCTAAAGCAGGGCAACACCAGAACCCTGCTGCCACTACCCTTGCCACCATCTCTCCCCACTGCATAGCCCTGGCAGTGGCAAAGTACCTGGCAGCCACACAGATAAGCATGCCAATGCCTGTGTACATCAGGGGCCAAGCCGCCTATTACAGAATATTAAGGCACCCGAGCTCTTAGACAGACCCAGTAGTCTACCGGCAGAATCTAGCCTGTGGGTTGTGAATTGGCAGCCCCTGAATGAGATTGCCTACTCTACTGCACTTGTATTATAACATCTCCTGATAACAACTCTTAACTTCTGTTTCACAGTCCTTTTCCATCTCTTCAAGCAGACTGTATTTGCACAGTCTTTTCTCTGCTATTTGGCAGAAGGAAAGTTTGAAACTAGCTTCCTTGAAAGACACTGATGACACTCCTAAAGGAAGGGCAAGGACACCGAAGGCAGCAGTTTGCATTCAGAATCTGTGTTATTTTGGACAGATCTGCATCCTTCCTGTGCTATAAAGAGTAAAGAGTATGTATGTATGTATGTATGTATGTATAAGAAGCTACTTTAGAAAGCTCTGCGTTCTCGACTCTAATTGTTCCTGAACATGGGGACAACTGGCAAACTGTAGTGCCCCCAGGAGCGTGGAGCTGGGGACAACATCCAAAAACTGGAGGGAAACATTGGAGGCACAGAGCCAGCACTAGGGGTATGTACCAGCATTGCTTTTAGATCTCCCTAACCAACCTCACCAAGGTTAGGGAAGTCAAAGGGCTGGGCATGCAAGTATTCACAGGGCTAGGCCACCCTAAAAAATGGGGAGCCTTAAAGTTAGTTCTGGTCAGAGATGAACTGTCTACCATCCCAGGCCTGTGCTGTTTTTACACACCCCACCTCCACCAGACCAGGCAGCCATCTCCACCCCCACAACCCCAGAACCTCCTAGCCCCCTCTCCCTACCTCCCAACCCTCCAGTAACTGGTTATTTGATGAATGTGGAAACCGTTAAGGAAGATAAGCAGACACAGCTACAACCTATACCCCTGTAATAAGGAAGTTAAGTCACTTTTGAAATATGACTTTAAGACACTCAGTGGGGCTTTGGTTCCTAAGCGCTGAATGCTTACTGGATACATTCTGCACACTGTCTCCCGAACCAGCAGCTCGGCAGCCACATTCACCCAGAGCTGCAAGAAGACTAACTAGCATCGACTTTCCACAGATGTTTTAAAACAGCTGATCTCCTTTCTAGGTAAAAGCAACCATGGTTCAGGACATGGGTGGGCAATTATTTTGGGCAGAGGGCTGCTTACTGAGGTTTGGCAAGCCATCAAGGGCCACATGACAGGCAGCCCAGGACAGATAAATATTAATTTTCTAAATTTTTTAGGGGCCCCATGGGCCAGATAGAATGGCCTAGCAGGCCACATTTGGCCCCTGGGCCACATTTTGCCCACCCCTGGTTTAGGAGGTAGTGCATGTTTGGAAAACATGTTCTATTAGTCTTAAACTGAATGTAAAGAAAGAATGAATGCACACAGTGTGTAGGCCTCTTTACTTTATAAGTATTAACACAATTAACTACTTCAGTTTTTCTGATCTCTGTTAGGGTTATCAAATAATAAACAAAAGTGATGCAAACAGCTGAGTGTTGATCCTAATTGACAGTTACTCCTCATAAAATCACAACTACAGATAGGCAGAAATACCCTTTTCTATCCTATGAAAATTAAAAGAGATTTCAAAAATGTTCTTATCATGAACCAGGACAAAGTTGAAATTTCAAACTTTTTTTGCAAAGCAACAAACATGGGAGGGTAGAATCAATTTAGATCCATCAAAATACCCAATTTCAATAATTTCAAAACACTAACCAGTAGTTATGATTTTTATTGTTAAAAACATATATAAATAACTTAAATAATGGACACTTCATTTTTTTTCTGGAGCAATTTGTCCAAACTGACCTTTTCCCCATGAAGTTTTTATTTTAGACTTCCCAAATTCTCTACCAAAAACATTTTTAATGAAAAATGTTCTGCAAACTATAACTATACTGCATGACAATTATTGCTGCTTTCAAGTTGAGCAACTGAAGAAGACATTTAGAACCTAAGAAATGGAACTCTGCAATGACACCCTCTGCTGATTTAAAAGCAGTACTGATAAGGTCCAAGGTGCAGAAGGAAAAAAATTCTCCAATTGGCAGCCAGAAATGTATCATCCAGGGAGCAAAACAGAGGGACAGGGAGGGATGAGAAGGAACAGGGAGGGACGGGACAAAGGGAGGGACCCTTTGTTAATTTCAAGTCTCTGCTTTTGTATTCTCCTTCCCCCCTTGATGACTCCTGATGACTCTACATCTGTGGCTATTTCTAGTTGGTTGTCTCTCTGTGGTCACATGTCCATGTAGCTTTCTGGGCCTTCTCCTCATTTGGTCTGTTCCCCCAAAACCAGAACTTAGGCCCCCCTGCTCTCTGAGGCCTTGTTGCTGGTGTCATTTATCTTGCGTTATGGGACAGTATGGTACATACTTCTTCGGGTCCCAGGCTGTGTCGTTCTTGTGTTAGACAACCCGTCTGCTTTGAAGGCTGTGATCTTGTGTTATAGCATGCTCCCCTGCATTCTCAGGCTGTGTCCATCCATTGGCCTTGTTGTGCTAGATAGCCTGTCTACTTCCAGGGCCATGAGAAGCTGTGTGCATCTCCCAAGCTCTTTAGAAATCCATTTAACCCCTGCTGTCCATCTTGACCCCTTATAATGCATATATATCTATACCTATAAGCCAGTTTCCAAAAAGCAGGCCTTTAAACACCATTTCTAAGCCAACAGTGCCCAAGGAGCAAAATAATGGCCTTGGGTGGCCAATATCCTTACCAGTAAAAATCTCATCTCTGTCTTGATCTACACAGAAATCAAAAGAGGTATTTCCCTTCTGCATCCTTAAAACATTTCTGGGCTAGCTTTAATCTAGCTGGTACTGAAAAAGAGTTGCAAAGGACATGAAAGGTGGTACATAGTACTGGTAAACTAGGGCTGTGTGAAATTTCAACAGGTGTTTCATTTAAAAGCTGTTTCAACACGTTTCAAGCTCAAAACAGCAAAATCAAAACAAAACAAAAAGGCTTCAAGACAGCTTTGAAATGAAACAAGGACACTCAAAAAATTTCATAAGTTTTGAAACATTTTGAGTTTCAAAGTCAGATTACTTGCAGCTAAACAGAAACTAAGAATGAGGGGAGAGACAGGGGGAAAGACTGCTCTGATATTGACATCTAGCTACCGGTTCAATTCCCCAGCTCTCTTATCATTCCCCCAGTTCTTCCCAGGGGCGCAGCCCACCTATCTGTGCACGGGGCCTCAGCAGGCTGCTGCTGCAGGCTGGGGCCAGCGACAGTCACTCAGAGCCACCGCCATCCCCAGCAGGCAGTAGCAGTCTGCTGTTATCCTGCATCATCCCAGGGCCCACAACCCCTGGGAAAAACTGGGGGAAGTGATAAGAGACCTGGGGAATCGAACTGGGAGCTGGGGTAATGTTCAGGTCCCAGCGCTGATGAGTGTGGGGCTTTTTTTTTTTAAAGCTCCACATTCACCAGCTATGGAGCATGTGGATGACAGCACGCTGCAGCTGCCAGCTGGAGCCAGTGCCAGCACCCGAGTCTGCCTGGTGCAGCCCTCACAGAGCACTGGAAAGAACCCAGTGCTGGCGCTGGCCCCAGCCAGCAGTGGATGCCTGCAGTCATCCCACAGGCAGATCCATGGGCCCGCACCCCCTAGGAGGGCTGCGGGGCTGTGCCAAACTCCTCCCAGGGTGAATGGCATGTGCAGGATGACAGCAGGCTGCTGTGATATTAGTGTTGGTTTGAACAGTTTTAGGTGCAGTTTCACAAAAACTCCTGTACCTATCTCCCTGAAACTTGGCAGGCTTCAGAAGGGGCTACCATCCCTGCAATTTTCATCTGACGCCGGCAAGAAAAGACAATGTTATGGGCATTTTTGTGATTGCTCATTATAGCCTATGGATAAAAAATAGAAGCAGCATTGAAAAAGCAAACAGTTTCAATGAAATGAAATGGAACAGTGCTTCAAAACAGGGAAATGAAACACTGTCCCTTCGAAATGGTGAAATGGAAGTCGAAATGAAGCAGTGCTGTTTTGCACAACCCTAACCAAGAGTTAAAATATCATGGACTAGGCACCCGAAACTTACGAGATAAAATGTGTCTGGGATGCTTTTTATTTTTACTCTTGCAACAAAATTATCACAGTTCTCACTATTACGTATTTTTCCATAGCTTCAATAGAGTTATTTTTTTCAAATAAAAAAAAAAAAAATATATAAAAACTGTGATTATCATATATTTGCATGTTTTCACATAGGAGAGTTATACATAAAGGCCAACACATAACATGAGATTTATAAATATTACAAGCGCTGATAGCAACACTACTGTAGCTTCAAGTGGTCAAACTAGCCATTCATTGCCTGTTAATCAGCTGCCACTACCCATCCAGGAAACAGACATCTTTATTTTCAAATAAATAGGACCAGCACTGAAGAGTTTTGAATGCATTTATGAATCCTTACTTTTGATCTCAGGTAAATGGTAAAGGCCTGTACATATATCCATAACAGCAAAATAGAATTTACCCAATCATTACCTAGTAAGGAAAAATAGTTAAAGTTTCTATGAACGCCTGCTTTAGCATCATAAACAACAGCACTTCTACAAATTCTGCATTTCATTGGCAGGTTAAATAACTATTAGCTCTTTTAAAGAAGTGTTTTACACTAAAGTTCATTATTCCTTTATAAGAATGAACCAGTTTTATTTTCCTTCCTGGCAAGACTGGAAGTGATCAATATATTCCATATGCAAAAAATACATATTAAAACAAGCATTAAAATTGCATGGTCTAGCATTTACAACTAAGGAGGTTCCAAACATAAGGTCACACATACTAGCTTAACTATGCTCCCATACATACATTTTATGATAGTTTTAAGAACTGTGAGATCATATTCTATTTCTCTAAAAGCACACCCAAGAAAAAAATGATATTTTTCTTAAAACATGAAAAATGTAGCATTGCATTCAACTGGAGCTAAGATAGACATCCAAAGTAAAACTAAGTCCAGCTGCTTAAAAATCTTTAGGGTGTAAGTTGTGGCTGCATTGGTCTAAGGACATAGGCAGACAAGGTTCTTTGGGTAAATCTGATATATCTTTTATTAGACCAACTCAAATAGTTGCAAAAATTCTTCTTTGCAAACTTTTGGGTACAAATACCCTTAGTCAGACAGAGGAAGCATCTGCAGTTTGTCTGTGCTCTTCCTGGATGGAGTAGTAAAGCAGCCAGAGGAACGCCATGCAAGAAAGCCAGTCAGTGAAAATTTACCTATTGACTACCTCAATTTAAAAGACAGGTGGGGGGAAAGGGGAAAGACTGTAGCTGTAGTCAGTGGCTCTCATCAACTATTTGAGTTGGTATAATAAAAAGTATTAGATTTACCCAAAAGCCTTGTCTGCCTAAAAAAGTTTATGCACCTATTTTGAAAAAAAATCTTAGTCTTTGAACTCTGGATGTGATTGTACACACTTAAGTCTGAGATATTCTACAAACAGAAGTATTGGATTATGATTATTGATTTTTATCAGAGATAAAAGAACAGCCACTATGAGTTTGTACACTGTTTTTCTTGTTGAAGTATTAATATCGCCCTAGCTAACAGAACAACTCAGATACCAAGAAGATGGGATCAATTTAAGAAGTGTATGGAAGATATATCTAATCATTACTTCACCACCTTTCTGCCTTTTTAATTTCCGTCAGTCTTAGCACACCTTACCCTCTAACAGCTACCAAATGAATTGCATACCTCTTGCATATTAAGGGTACCGTGCCAAAGAAAAACAAGCTACTTTCCTGATCTCAGAATATCTGTGCATTGAAAGAATTTGGCCAACCTTTTATGTTTAGATTTTGCTTTCCACAAATACCATTAGTAGAACAGTTTGGACAGCATTTTACAGGATTTTACTCTGATCAAGTATAAATATATTTTTAGGTACACCTTTCTGACCTCAGGATACAAGACAAAGTATTTGTCTGATACCAGTATTTGCCCTAAGGCAAAATTCCATTCCTACCTGAAAGTACAACCATGTCCAAGTCATTAAAACAAAACTGGAAAAACTTAACATTGACATAACTCTTGAATTTCCAATGGCCTTGTTCTCAGAAATGTTTCACCAGTTCTACTCAGACATCTAAAAGGTTTAAGTGAGGCAATAATCAAGCTTTGAATATTTTAGCCTGTACAATTAGTCAGCCCCACCTATATACACTATTGCAAATAAAAGTTATAATAAGAAATACTGGGCAACCTAAATGCTGCTACTGTTGCAAGTTGATGACATTTTAGAGGTCTTCAGTAAAACCACAGCTCCTGGTGATTACTGTGCAGCCAGGATTTTACGTTTGTGCTGAAGGACAACACTTAATATTAACAATACCACTAACTAATCCAGATGGAAAATAAGAGAGAGTGAAAACTTAATTCCTGACCTAATTAGTTGAATGGCGTCATAAAAGAGGGACACAGAAAGAGCTCCCATACACACAACAGGTGTTGACATCACATAATGAATTGACATTATTCTGACAGGACACGACAAAAGGGGAAAAAATGAAAGAATATATTTGTCTGGAAAGAAGATTATATCCCTACAGAGAGACCAGGTCTTCATATGTGTTGAACACATGGGAGTCCCAATTCCAAGTAGCAGCATTAAAAGACTAAAAACATAAAATAAAGGAGGTTCTAAAAAATCTCGCTCTGTTTTAAGAGTTATTTAACATCTTTACTTTAACATTGTTCACTCCAAAGCCAATTTTCTCAAAAACATTCTTACAGTAAAACTACATACAAGTGTAATGGATCTCTCAGAGAACGACAAGCTGATGAAACTGAGCCATCAAAAGTTTTGCTCTTAATAGCAACTCTCTAATATAACCTTTAGATCCTATAAAACATATCAGCATGGGTCACCTATCACCTAAAACACTGAAAAATATATGTAAAATATAAAACTAAATGCTATACACGTGTTTGTGCATGTACACACACACACCCACCCAGCCAGAAGTTTTTTGCAAAATTATGAAAGCCACAGTGCTGCTTTACAGGAGGGATTTTGCCACCCAGCTGACTTAAAAGTGCTAGTATGCATTGAAATGATGAAAGACCAAGAAGTTTTCTACGTCTTAAGAGGGGGGCGGGGCATGGTCATTATGAATATAGAGGGAATATCAAGTAGCTAAGTATGTTTTACTTTGTGCTACTAGAGTGAGCTGCATCAGCAGACTTGAAAGATGCTTCACATCTGTGCATGATCTATTTGTTCAGTCTCATTCTCCCTCATCAACATATCAGCTATTGCTGTATTATAATTCAGCACTTCGGGAAGCAGCAGAAGAGCTGACCACTGGGAACGTAATTTGGATATCTGTGGAGTTCCTTGAAAATAAAAGTTTGACGGGGCCTCTACTCTCATAGCCAATCTGATGAGACTCTCAGTTTCAAATATTATATAACATCATGACCTTTCTTTGATGCATCATGGCCGAGCCGACAGATGTATTTTGGCATTGACATTCAGAATGTTTCAAACTAATCTTGCTCTTCATGATAGGATTACAAGGCAGAAAGGGCCTTCTGTATGATCCAGATTTACAATAAAAATGAAAAAGAGATAAATGAACCCCAATTTGGCTACAGGGGGCTGTTGAGATGGAATTCTACACTTTCTGAACAATATCAGTGTCAGTTACTATAGCCATTGGAATGGTAGCAGGGGTAAAAATAAAAGGAGATTATTTTGTATGTCAATTTGATTACTCTCTCTAGTCAGAGAGGCTTTAGCTAAAGCCTAGTTTTATTTGTCCAATGACAATACTGAGAAAACAAACTAAGCCTTTCCCAGTAACCAAATGAAAGGAAGCCATTCAAAAGGGTGACTTGCAAAGAGCTAACAGACAATTTCCTTCCTTAAACCAAAGACAACAAATCTATTTGAAAAGTATTTCTCTAGGTTGAGTATCTGTAACAATTACATACAGTAAGAAGTGGTGTGTAAAAACAGAGCAGGGATGATCAGTCTTAGAGTGGCCAATGACATAACAATTCAGATGACAGTAAAAATCCAGAAGTATAACAGGTTAGAGCAGTTGCTACTCTGCTGACAGCTGTCAATGACAACAGATGCCATTTTGGGACTGGAAGTCCCACCCCCCAGCCTGTGATCTTTGCCACTGGAAGTCTCCCCCCTTACCACCACCTGCCCTCTCTCCCAAGTACTCCTTCTGGGAAGAGTTTCCCATCTTGGAACCAGAAAAAAAACAAATTATATACTAAAAATCAGACATTGACCATAACATATTTTAATGTTTTTTTTAAATTGTCCTGTTTTGTGTGAGGTTGTGTGATATATATATAGAGATGATTGCGTAATAGCTCAAATTGAAGTCTTACACATTCCCATGCTCCCCACAATATAGAAGAGTAAGGGGGGTGTGGGTGGATGTGTGTGTATGTGGGGGTTGTGTGTGGATGTGGGTGGGTATGGCAGGTTTGTGAGGGGGTGTTTGCAGGGATGTGTGGGTGTGTATGGGGTTTGTAGGGGGAGGGTGGCTAGGGTGGCATGCGTGGGTGTTGGGATGTATGCACATAGCAGTAAATGCGGCTCCCTGCAAATGGCATGGGTGTGTGTATGCGGCGGGTGCGGGTAGGGAGGGGTGTGGGGTTTGTGGGGGTATGACCGTGTGGCAAATGGTGTGGTTGTGGGTATGGTGGGGTGTGCATGAGAACCCCCACATGCATCACCCTGTGCTGGTCAGGACCCAACCCCCCCCCTCCCGCAACAGCCCAGAGCCCGTGTGTTCTGCAGCGCCTCCTTGCCACCAACAGCACATGGCCCCAGCCCCACCCCACACACGCTCTGGACTCACCCAAGCAGGAGCAGATCAGCAGGA
>NW_005841988.1:631793-638810 GCF_000455745.1 Alligator sinensis
TGTGAGCACAACCCTGACTCCAGCCTGTCCCGTGCCTACTCTGCACCACCCATCCATGACACATTCTGCCACCCCCCAGGTATGTGGGGGGCTGGGATGGCTCTGCAGCTGGACGGCTTTCTAGGCAGTCCAGGTGATGGTGGCTCCTTCCAGCTGCCACCACCACTGGCCTTGGCTCCACAGTACTGGTGGGGGCCCACACTGCACAGCCACAACCCAGCTCACCACACACCTGCTCCAGACTTGCCGACCCAGGCTCAGCAGCGGCAGAAGCAGTGACTGTTGCTCAGTGTGGGGGAAAAGTAGCCCTGCCTCCTCAACATTGCTGGGCCCTTCCTGCTGCAGCCACCTGGAACCCACATTGTGGCAGCACAGAGCAGCTGCAGGGCAACCCAGTGTAGGCTCCAGGAAGCTACAGCAGGTAGGGCCCAGCAGTGGCAAGGAGCCAGGGCTACTTGTTGCTCCCCCATGCTGAGCAACACTTTCTGCTACTGCTGCTGAGCCTGGGCACGCAGGTCCAGAGCACGCATGAGGCAAGCTGGGTCAGGGCTGTGTGACATGAGTCCCCACCAGTACCGTGGGGCTGGGCTGTGTTCTAGGCAGCCCAGGTGGTGGCAGCTCCTTCCAGCTACCACCACCTGGGCTGCCTAGAAAACAGTCCAGCCACAGAGCCATCCCAACCATGCCGTGCGGCCAGGGGGACCCGACCCCCACCAGACAGGATGCACCACGGCTGGATGGTGCCTGGGCGAGGTGGGACTGAGGGACCTGTTGCAGGCTGGATAAAGACCCTCTGTGGGCTGGATCTGGTCTATGAGCCACTGTATTAGATGGTATTTTAGGTGCGACATTTATGCTCTTCCCCATATAGACACCTTGGTATAATACTGCACTTACCTAAAATTACTACTTACATTATATATTTATATGGTGTATGCTTTCCAAATAAATTTCATTACACTTTCCATGTATATTTTACATTTATACTCCTTATTTACTTTCTTTTTTAAAAAAAAGGAAAAAAAAAAAAAGAAAGTGATTTGGCTGGTAACATTCAAGGCTTTTATTTACTGATTTGTTTGTTTTTATTTACTGGGAGGATTCACTATATACACATGTATTCCAGCAATTATACAGCTTAATAAAGTTTTTAAAAAAATCAAAATATGACCAATAATTTAAAAACAGTGAATGCATTTCTTATTACTACATGGTTATGGCAAAAAGAATGTACCCGGTAATGTGGAGCCTCTGCAGGACACGCTAGGAAATCTGGTCATCGCACCAGACAGCAAGGCTAACCTATTTAACAATTTCTTTGCCTCCATTTTTCTGAGCAGGGACCGGATCACCCTCCCCCCCACCACTGGGACCCCCGTTGGCCCCAGAGGAGGTGCTTCCAGGCCTAGGGTCAGAGAGGACCTAGTCAGGGAACTTCTGGTGCGGCTGGACTGTTCAAATCAGCAGGTCCTGACGATCTCCAACCCAGAGTGCTGAGGGAATTAGCAGAGGTCATTGCAGGACCCCTGGCATGGCTTTACGAGCACTCATGGTGCTCTGGCATGGTGCCAGAGGACTGGAAAAGGGCCAATGTGGTTCCATTTTCAAAAAAAGGGAGGAAAGAGGTCCCAGGAAACTATAGGCCAGTTAGTCTTACCTTGGTCCCGGGTAAGCTTTTTCAGAGAATTATCCTGGTGCATGTCCGCGAGGGGCCAGCAGGGGAGATTATGTTTAGGGGCAAACAACATGGGATCATTAGAGGCAGGTCCTGTTAGACCAACCTGGTGGCCTTCTATGACCAGGTCACAAAATCCTTAGACACAGGGGTAGCAGTGGACGTAGTCTTTCTAGACTTTAGGAAGGCCTTAGACACTGTATCTCATCCCATTCTCATTAAAAAACTAGGGGACTGTGGCATCGACACCTACACAGTCAAATGGGTCACTAGTTGGCTGGAGGGCTGCACCCAGAGAGTGGTGGTGGATGGGTCTTATTCAACCTGGAGGGATGTGGGCAGTGCGGTTCCGCAGGGCTCAGTCCTTGGGCCCACACTGTTCAACATCTTCATCAGCAACTTGGACAGCAGTGGTAAAAAGCACCCTGTTCAAATTCACAGATGACACTAAGATGTGGGGAGAAGTGGGCACACTAGAAGGGAGGAATAGGCTGCAATCAAACCTAGACAGGTTACAGGGGTGGGCAGATGAGAACAGAATGGGTTTCAACACTGATACGTGCAAGGTACTGCACCTGGGGAGGAAGAACCAGCAGCATACCTACAGGCTGGGGAACTCCCTTCTCATCAGTGCAGAGGCAGAAAAGGATCTTGGAGCTATTATTGATGCCAAAATGAACATGGGCCAACAGTGTGGGAACGAGGTCAGGAAGGCCAACCATACTTTGCCATGTATCCACAGATGCATCTCAACCAGGTCCAAGGAGGTGATCCTCCCCCTCTATGCAACACTGGTGAGGCCGCAGTTGGAGTACTGCGTCCAGTTCTGGGCACCATGCTTCAGAAGGGATGTGAACAACATGGAGAGGGTCCAGAGGAGGGCCACCCACATGATCAGGAGTCAGCAGGCAGGTCCTACGAGGAGAGGCTAAGGGAACTGAACCTGTTCAGCCTCCACAAGAGAAGGCTGAGGGGGGATCTAGTGGCCATTTACAAACTAGTCAGGGGGGTACCAGTAGGCATTGGGAGAGTCCCTGTTCCCCTGAGCACTACCAGGAGTGACAAGAAATAATGGTCACAAGCTGGCAGAGGATAGATTCAGGCTGGATATCAGGAGGCGCTACTTCACTGTCAGGGTGATGATCTGGAACCAACTTCCAAGAGAAGTGGTGTTTGCTCCTATCCTGGGGGTCTTTAAAAGGAGGCTGGATGAACACCTTGTCGGGGTCATTTGACCCCAGTACTCTTTCCTGCCATGGCAGGGGGGCAGACTTGATGATCTGCTCAGGTCCCTTCTGACCCTACCAACTATGCAACTATGAAGGCATTAGAATGGAAACTGACATTCAAATAAAGATATGTGAGACCAACAATTACTTTTCTTTGGCTGAGCAATGCTTCATTTCTCATCTATCCAGAACATTTAAAAAGTAATTTGATCAAAATAATGATTTACATTTCAAATGGAAGTATTAAACAAAAGGAAGTGTTATCTGTTGCTAGTCAATCGTACTGATTATTTCTAGTCACTAGGTACTTCAACATTTTAGAGCTAATAGATCTCATCCTCTCACATTTATTTTCCATCAAAAATATTTTCTATTCAGAAAAAAGTCAATGATAGCTTATTGGCTGCCTACCAATAGAGTGAAAGGTCATTTTCACTTGCCTTGACAACTTTTCCTTGCCTTGCCAAAAATAGTAAGTTACTAGAGAGAGGGACCACATTCCTCATGTATCGTAGTGTAGAGAATGCAGCTGAGGAACTGGAGGTATGGCTCAGGCAAAATCATGCTTAACTTATTCCAAGCTGTAGACCAGTAATTGGCTTCTTGAAGCCACCAACAGTCAGCCTTATTTTAAAGAAATTTTAGGGCACGGTAGTACAGTCACATCCCCACTCCAGAGACAGTGTGGTGGCAGTAGACAAGCTCAGCACCCAACACAGCCAGGGCATAACTACAAGTTTTGCATCCTAGGCAAAGTCTCAGGCAATGGTAGTGACAGCAGTGAGCATTCCTCTGTCACATCTGGAGCCACCCTGTGCCACAGGAGCCCAATTAAAGAAGTCTCACTCTGCCCAGCTGAAGGGGTTGGGTGCTAGGACACAGCAGGCACAGTCCTATGCTGCCCAGTTCTGGAAGCTAAGCTGGAGCAGCTCCACACCACCCAGGCATAGGAAGGTCTTACCTGCCCTGGGGACTCAAAGATCCCCGCTGTTCCTGACATGTCCCTGTACCCAGCTTTTATGGCTGGGCAGTACAGGACATTCCCAGCCCAGCTTCTATGGCCAGAGGATGCAGGACTGCTCCAAATATGGCAGCGACTCTGGAGGCATAATTCTGGTGCCCCATCTAAGTCGGTACATGGGACTGATGCCCATCTAGCACTCCTGCCAACCAATTATGCTATGTCTGGAGAGCCACCTCTCTCGTCCATCAGGTCCCATGAGGTGAAAGTAGTGGCTCTTGGGTTTCCCCTGCACCCAGCTCAGCTATGGACAGTGGCTGCAGATGGTAGGTTCCCCCTTCCTACCCCCCAGTATCCCCACTGCAATCATGCTTCACTCCCATCCCCCACCATGGTGTACTTTTTCCCCGATTTACTAAATCCTAGATCTGTCATGGCTCCAAGTGACCTATTGCTACAGGAAGCAAAGGGATGTTATGATGTGTTATAGTGAGTGGTGTTGCTACAACAGCAACAAACAAGTTACAGAATTAGATAACAGTAATAGATAAAATAAAAGGTAAACTAAACAGCAACTGACTTTTTTTAAAGCAAAATACATTTGTTTTCTTCTTCAACCTCCATAGAGCTCTCTACATTTCACTGTATGTCAATGATGTTTGAAGTTAGTTATGTGCGTTTCCCCTCACCCCCATTATCTAACAAACATTTAAATATTACCATAAATGTCCCTAAGTACTGGCTAGGATACAGGAATTCTAATCAAAGATAGTGAAATTAAGATAATATTCATTGTTTTGTTTTCTCTGAAAATGGGAGCTGCGTATGCCCTACACCAACTAAAAAAAAGAAATCAGCATTAAAAAAAAAAAATCTGCCGGGCCTGAAACTGCAAAACTTTCTTCACACAAATAATCAAATTCTTTGTTCAATTCCCACCCCCACCCCACAAAAAAGGGAAAAAAACATGGGCATGTTTCTATTTATTCAGGTTTATGTAAAAAAAAAAAAAAAAAAAAAAAGTTAGTGGGTTCTTTCTTTATGTTCTATGCCACATTTCATCTTGAATCTGTTCTTTTTACTATCTTTTACCATCAGTAAAATTTGTGAAAGGACGAATTCTCCATTAGTCTATTGAATGTGTCAGATGCAGCATCCGACCTGCTATTATCAAGGATTAAAAAAAACAAAACCCAAAGCAACCCACACCCAACATCAAGTTTATGTAATTTGTAATGGCTCCATACACTATCTGAGTCTGTATCTCATTCTTGCAATCTTTCTGCATATACTAACAAAGAGAAAGTACATTAAACTCATGTTCAATGTATTATAGACTATACAGGACTTGCCAGATTGCAAATTCCAGATATCTGCATCCCAGCAGGTAGGAAAAGGAAGGAGATAAGAGAATGGCCCATACCAATCTATTCCCTCTGACTACTGAAGACCACTCAGAATCACAATAAATTACTTTCATACAGATTGTTATAATGGACATTGCATGACACCCACATCTTTGGAATAGAAAACCAGTATTCCATAATTTTTACCATGTTTGATGACTATTTTATCAGAAGCTGGGGTATATGTTCACCTTATACACTAAATCCAAGTTATATAATACAAGCTTTCATAAGCAGTGGGTGATTACAATACAGAAAGTGGGAAGGGAGGATGGAGAGGAAGGGTGGATGGCAGAGGGACAGGAAGGTTGAAGGGTTCAGTGCTGGGAGAGGCAAGCAAACAAAAGAACCCATAGGGACAAAAAGGTCAGAAACCTAATCTGGGTAATAAGATAACAATCCTCAGTCCCTGTTTAAACCATACTTAACACAATCCAGCTTGTGAATAATTTATTGTTCCTTCATTTCCCATTGACAGTTCCTCCATTTCCCATTTTAAAATGTTGATTGAACAGCAATCCTGAGGTCAGCAATGGAATATCCAGGTAAGTTAAAGTGTTCTGCCATAGGCCTTTGTGTCTTTCCGTAGCTGATGTCAGATTGGTGTTCATTCGTTTTCCACACAGGAAATCATCCCACCCGTCTGGTGTAAACAGCAGATGGAGCATTGTGAAAAAGGTGATGGTGTATAAAACTACAGGTGGATGAACTTGGATGTTATGCTCCTTATTTGGTAGAGTGATTATCACTGAATTACCAAGGAGTTCTGAGGCTTCCTGCTAGCTCTACCCTCATTAGCCTGTTATCAGTTGCAGTTTGCCCCTAGCCTCCCAGCCAGCCTATTATTATCCACTGATCAGCTACAGCTGGGATCTAGGCTTTTCAGAGCTGAGCACCTCCCTACAGACCCCAAAAGGCCAAAGTTCTGTGCCTAAACAACTGCATATTTACATTTCTTACTCACTCAGATTGACCTACCTCTCTTTTGCCAATAAGGATAATCTGGGATTTATTTTTCAGACTATAAAGCTAGGGACAGACATACAAAATGCCTAAGCCAGAATTGATTCCATCTTTGCAGGTCAGTCTAACCTGCAGAGCATGAACCAGTTTGCAAGTGGATAGATGCTCAGAACATGCCTGCAATGGTTCAGGCCAGAAGCCCAGGCACAATAGAGCAGCCCTTCCCATCCAACAGGGAAGCTGAACTGAGAGGAGGCATTTCCAGGCTCAGGCAGGCCTGAGCAAAACTGAGGAGCGGTTTAAGCTCCCACCTCAGCCTGCAGCATTCAGAGGGTGCAGGAAGAGGGAGCATCTGCTGGGGGGGGGAAGAACTCTGCTCGCCTCAGTGGCTCCCTGACAGCTGGGAACAAATATCAGCACACAGGGCTGCCCAGCCCCAGAGGGAAACTCTTCCCCTTCCTCCCTATTCCCCTCCACCATGGGCTGGGGGGGGGGGGGCGCCTCTGTTCGGTGCTAGGAGGCTCTTTCCCCCTCCTCCTCTGGGGTCTGGGCCAGGCAGCCTGCACAGAGCTCCCCTCTCCCCACCCCTCAGCGGTGGGGGTGGGGGCAGGGGAGGAGAAGTTGGAAGAGTACCCCCAGCAGGGAACACAGCCCCCCTCCCTGCCCTGCAGGGGGTGGGGAGGAGGGGAAGAGTCTCCATTTGGGGCTGGGCAGCATTGCATGGAGCCTCCCCTCCCCATCCTATGACAGCAGTAGAGGAGCAGGGTTAAGGTGGGAGGGGGG
>NW_005841988.1:638820-645849 GCF_000455745.1 Alligator sinensis
AGCCAGGGAGCATGGGAGTGGGATGGAGACAGCTCATCCAGGGGGTGCGGGGGGGAGTAGCTCCCACCACTGCACACTGCTCGTCTGGTGCTCACCCGCTTGTCCAGCAGTTCCCACTGCTTCTCCCACCGCTTGACCAGGAGGACATGGGAGGGGCATGTGCCCCTGGATCTGGGTGGAGCAGGGCTGGCCAGGAAGAGGCCCAGGCAGCATTGGCCCTAGTCTGCCCTGCCCCACGCAGATCTGGGGGCACATGCCCCCCTCATGTCTTCCCGGATGGCCAGCATGAGCCAACAGACAAGCAGGTGAGTGCCACACCAACAGCTCTCAGACAAGTTGTGCACAGCAGCAGGAGCCATCCCTCTCCCTCCCCAGACCTGCTGCGGCTCCATCCTGTGCCTGCCCCCCCCTGGCCAGGCAGTGCTTGCCTCAGCCCCACTCCTCCCTCACTGTGGGGACTTTGATGTGTCCCATTCCCCACCCCCCCTTCCACCACACCAGACTTACCAACTGCACACAGCTCTCCAAGTTGCCAGGCTGTGCTCCTTGCTGCCTATGTGTTATGCTGCAACTGCATGCACACACTGGCATCTATCAGCCAAATTACGCCAATTTCCAATATGATCAATTTTCTTTATATGGGTGCCAATGCAATATCAGACCAATGTATCAATGCTCCTCTATTGCTAATACAAAATCAAGGGCACAGCTGATGGTCATCCTTTTGAGTTCAAGATTATAATCTCAAAAATAAGATCCCTATTCAAATATCAGGCCCTATTTTAGTTCACTGTCAAAATAAAAATCTGAAAATAGATTCACTGAGTTTTCACAGTAGCTATTGTAACTGCATGTCTTGTACTAAAGTTATTGTATTTATAGAAGTTACCAAAAATAGAGCTCAACCGCTTGAGAGTTAACTATAAGATGGTTCCACTGCATGTTTTAAACTATGATCTAATATGAACTGTGCTTTCTTAATCTTATGTCAATGATTAAACCAAGTCCTTTGTCTCAATGAACTTTTTCTGCTATGCTTAGCTTCCTACTGTCAACTGTGCTACCTCCAGAAAGAATACTTATGGAATTAGGTAAACAAATTGAGCGACTGACTATAGTAAAAGGCAGGGCTACAAAAGCACTTTGATGGGCCCCCAAGTACAAATTCAGAGTTCTTCTCCCACCCTGATACAGCTTTGAAATTAATTTTCTGCAATAATATGTTCTATAAAGAGAGTTGCTTCTTTTGCTTAAAATTCTTCCTCCCTATTGTGTCTCAATATTTTACCTTTAACAAAGTTTGTCCCACTTAAATTTATTTCACTAGAGGAAAGATGGTCTTTCAGTTAAAACTGTTGGGCTGAGTTTAATAATATCTAGGTTAAACCCTGATTCTTTCACTGATTTCCTAAGATATTTGGAGAACATTATTTAACATTTCTGTGCCTCAAGGATGGCAAACAAATGTGCCTCAATCTGTTTTCCTTTCTCCCGCATGTTAATCTGTTTTACACGTACAGACACTTTGTAGGAGGCCCCATTTAATACAATACTGTTTATGGGTGCTCCTACCAGTTACCTTGAAATCATTCTAAATCTTTGGAGTGTTAGACCATTAATAAAGTTAGAATAATTTAAGAACAGATGCAAATTACGGCTTAATACCCCCTGCACAACCGACCTGCCACCAGAGAGACTGGAAAGTGAGGGCATGGTCAGGAGCCAGGACTCTATTCCTCCTCTGGGAGCAGAGCCCTGGGGATTAAGCACAGCAAGAGCATGGAGTTCAGGGAAGCATGCCTCCCAAGGTTCTAGGTTCTTGTCACCCAAGGACTTCACTCCCAGTTCAAAGCTGGTGGAGGTTAACCACAGTGACAGCATGGACCCCAATGGACCCCTATTTTTTTAAAGTCTCTAGAGCTGTAAAATAGGAGAGAGACAAGAAGCAGACAGTACAACTGCCTTAATGGTTAACTTGATTAGAAAGGAACAAGACTATTAAAAAGAAGAGATAATTATTAATACCACTGGAATGAAGAACTACGAGTCATTAAATCAACTCATTCCCTTACTTGCCTGCATAGTAATGCAATATCAGCTGTACTGTGGATCAGGAATCAAAGCAGGGTGCTTTTATCTCTGTCTGAATTAACAAATCCATCCCAATATTAGACAAGTTTGTGCCATGCTAGGCTATTGATGGGGACTTATGCAAGGTGGAAGATGGACAGCTGGTCCTACATGCGTTACCCCATGAGGGACATAAGAGGAAGGGGTTTCAATCTCCAGTGACATGGTGTTTTTTGTTTCTAACAAGTATTTCATGCTTGGACCCTGGGAAGGTAACATACCTCTGCATTTTTACCATTTATTGTAAAAATGTGTATATTAAAAGTTTAAAAAATTCAAGACTCTGTTTCCCCCTCCTTCCCCACCCTGTCTGTATGCTGTCCTGGATCAGAGAAACCCTTTTGGCAAAAGTATCAACCTGCACATGTAAGGCATTTATAAACAAGCTTTGGGAGGTGTGTGTGTGTGTGTGTGGGGGGGGGGGGCACTTTAATTAGCGAGCCGCGTTAATTTAAAAAGTGCCCAAGCATCACGTGCGTCAGCATCCCTGCACTGAAAAAGGTAGCGAGGGGCTTTGAATTAAAGCTCGTTCATACACGTGGCACTGGAGGCTGCTGGAGCATGTTAATTTCTGCATTCCAGCAAATTTGATTAAATAGAGTCTGCTCTGACATGCTGGATTTACAGTGTGTTGGAGCAGCCTCCCTGCATGTCTAAGTGCCCAGTCTTAAAAGAAGTTTCACATTTTTTTTTAAATTGACATTTTCCAACAAAAAACTGAAGACTATTTGCTATTTCTATTGAAGAAGAGTGTGTATTCAGACATCAAATCTGGTATACTGAAAATTGATAAAAGAGGTTCAAATTAAACTGGATTTGTTTATAACCAGAGGTTGTGCACCTGCTTAGAAATACAATTAGAGGGGCAAGTCCATTTAGAGAAAGACAAAAAGAAATACCATGCATGCATACTCATAAATAATTTGCACAGGCACTTTAAGTAGACTGAAATTGTCTACCAGAGATCTTTTTAAGAAGAATGGTTTCACCAATAAAATGGAGCCGAACAGTGTCCTGGTTGAACACCCAAACTGAAAATGGTGCTAATTACCTTGTTACGTTTTAAGCAAGTCTTCTTCTCGAAAGAACTTGCCAATATGTTGGCATGATGGCCTCTCCCAGGGCTTAGGCTGGAGATCTCTAAACTATATTCATATTTTTAAGATGCAATCAAACCAAACCGCCTGTTTTGGTTTTTTGTTTTTAATGGTTATTACTAATTGAAATTAAAAACAGATCCAAGGCATGGCACTTATTTGAGCAGGATATGAATGAAATCAAGACGTTTCATTCTTTCAATTAACAATAAATTTCTAGATCTCCTATGATTCCACTATCTACACTCCAAAAACATTCCCAAAATTGTTTCTCGATGATCAGTGTAGAACATTACAGTAATACATATATTGCAATTAAGCTGTATACACACACATTATACAAGCACGCAGACAGGGTTTATTTTTCTACAAATTGCCTGTGCCTTTTCACTGAGAACTGGGAGCAGTAACACCCTTTTATTGATGTCAGTAAAAGGAAGAGTTAAATCATTAACAAACATTAAAAATCAATTTGGTTACTTTTGGCAAGTGAAGTCAGACATTTTATTATAAAGATAATGATTCTTTAGGCCATTTCTTTCAATAAATTGATTTTATGAGGTAAGGACTGATAAGGGATTTTTATAAAATATAAACAGTATATATTATAAATCACAACACATGGCCCCAATGCAAATACTCATGTGATTGATTAGATCAGCAGAGTCCCTTCAGGGGCTTACAGCATACTCACTGTGGGACCATCCATTGTGGTATCCCATGTGTTAACTAGATAACTGCCCATTGTGGGAAAGTTTATAAAGTTAAGACTAATTAAATTAATTTTGTTAGTCAGATTTATTTCTCAATGCAGAGATGATGTAAATGCACAGCAATAAACTGCATGTCTTGCAATAGGCAAGCCCCTACCAAGCTTGAAAAATCCCGTCTTCTAAAAGGTAGAGAATAGTTGCAATTTCATCTCAGAAAAAGACCTGAGGTATAAAGTACTAACCAGAGAGTACTCGTTCTTTGCCTGCACCTGCCAATTCAGCTAGAAGAGCACATGTTTTGCAACATGAACCATTGATATACACATCAGAAACGAGCAACCAGTAATTAAGCAGCAGACAGTGCATATTCAGAAACACTGAACTGTGCTAATAGGCTCTATACGAGTGACCATTTCAGTGGGCCCATGCAGTCTGTACAGTCCACATAGTTTAAGAAATGAAGCAAGAACCCGATTCCAGATGCCCAGATGGAAATCTCAATAAAGATTTGCACCCCCCTCTCATTTACCACACAGGCTATTTTTGCATGTAAACCTGTTACAAGAGCAACCTGGTTCCAGTTCCCAATGACTGAGGCAGCACTTTGTTTTCACTTTTTCAATAGCAAGTTTATGGATCTTGACACTGCTGACATTTGTCCCTGAGGGGAAATGGAAAACTGGTTCCCAATGGCTAAAAACCAAAACCAAAAATATGTCATGGAATTAAGAGCAGATTGCAGGGTGAACTCAACTGCAGGGGATTCTGTAGTTAGTCACCCCTTCCTAGTCAGGTGTCACTTGACTACAGGAATTACTGCAAAGTAGTTCACTAAGTAATTGGACCTGCAGAACAAGGAAAATAACTCAAGCTTGGTAACTCTCTACAAGAAATGCTAGAAATGCTCATTTGTTTGCCATCCTTGGCTGCATTCAGATGTGCAGGCACATGCAGTTTGCAGCGCCACAAGCCTCTTTGTGGCACTGCAAAGCACACATGGTGAATGTTAAAATGCCCCCACATTACAAATTTGTGGCGCGGAGCCAAAATTTACTAACAGAATTTCCCTGTAGCAACCCCCCCCGACTCCCAAAAAAACAGAAGAGGAAGCAGCATAGCACACGTCCAAGAACTGTGCACCAGCACACACAGAGGTCAGACTGTCCATGCAGGCTTATGTGCCACTAGACCCGTGCCCCTGCTGCTTAAGGTCACCAGGGAAGACTGGTGGGGCTGGCACCAGTGAAGAGCTGGGAGTAGCTAGGCAAGGGCAGTATGCCTGTTGTGGAAGAATTTGCCCTGCAATGAAGGGCACGTGCAGGGGTGTGCACTGCGGCAATTTGTGCCACTACAAGCACACGCCCCTGCATGGCTGGAAACAACCCTCGAGTACAATGCAATAGGAACCCTCTAATGGAAACCACTGCAAGTCAAAGTATTGGAGAGTCCCAGCTACATCCTTACCATGAGCTTCTGGGTAAAGGGTGTTAGTGCAGCTGTTGTCAACAGGGGGTACATATACCCCTGAGGGTACTTTGAAAGGTCCCAGAAGGTATGTGGGGATGGGCAGAGATGGAGCACCACTGCCTCACAGGAGCAGGGCTGGGGCGGGACGAGAGCAGCGGTGCACTTCTGTGGGCCACACAGGTACTGCACTACCACCGCTCGCCTCCCCCTGCCGTCTGCACCTCCACTCCTCTCTGGGGGCACTTATTAAAAAGGGGGCTGCCAGGGGCACACTTAGTAAAAAAAGGTTGAAAACCTCTGTGTTAGTGTAGGAATATCAAACAGCATTACAGTTAATTAACCTACTTTTACAGTAGACCCTCTTTCTGCAAAATTCCCTCCTTGTCCATTAGCCAATATGGAAGTAAACAGTCTGAGTTACTCTAACAATTTTTCCCTGTTTTCATCCTTTACATATTGCTGTTTACTTTTATAATCTTCCCAACTGTGTTAGTGTCAAGTGGCAATGATTTTTTGCAGGGAATATCTTTTATTGGACTGACTATAGCTGCAATCAAGTTGGACAACATTTTGAATGCAATGCATTCTTCTTCAGGTCTGAGGAAAAAAGGCTCCTCAAATGTAATATGAAGTAATGTTTACATCCCGACAAGTCTTTCCCTTTGACAGATGAATGGAATTTAAGTCAAATACTGCTTTCACACCTGGCTCTTGATAAATCTTTTGTACCATAGTTTTATGCCTTGTTATAAGTAAGGTATACTTTGCTTACACAGGAATAGTGATAGATGAGCTATCACTGAAAAGGCTTCTATTCATCTTTGTCAAGAGACTGATTTCTGCACCAAGTTTTAAATATTAAAATTGCTCTTTTCGACCCATTTATCTAAACCAAAAACATTTCTTTTCAGGCTACATCATGGTTCAATTTCTTACCACCTCAACAAATACATGAAAGAATTCATATCATCATTTATGTGCAGATCTATTTATAATAACATGCATCTCCTACACCACTTCAACCTATATTTTCTTGGAGACTTTTAGCTTTCCCCTCTCTTCCATCTCTCAACACTTGTCCTCTCAACCAGTTCCAGCTGCAGGTCCCTTCACCCTATTCAATTATACCTGCACTACAGAAAGTTCAACTTCCCAAGCAGCCAGTTCAACAAATTAAGATTAAAAGTGTTTAAGCACTGCAAGGGAACCAATACAAACTGGAGGAGAATTAGAAAGCAAGGCTCCTACCATTACTATTTTAAGAGCTCTTTCCTCTGAAAAACATAGGTATATTTTATATAAAAGTCTAAACAACCTAGAGATATAGCCTGAGCAGAAATTGCCTCTTCAACTTCTCCAAGAAAAGAAATAAGATGATCATATTGGTAATTATTAAGCTGAAACCAAGCTAAAAGCTCTGCTAATCAAGGCATTCAAAGAAAGCCAGTGTTTCCTTAGATTATGAGTCTCTCTCAAAGATCAAGACCTAACTATACTAATCAAAATGATTTTTTCTTCATATATAATCCTCAAGATGTTTATGCCAGTGAAACAGATTTCATGCCTGGAAATCTATGTTGTAGCAGCTGCCTTTGCTCCGGGTCCACATAACTGTATCAGCA
>NW_005841988.1:645880-651623 GCF_000455745.1 Alligator sinensis
ACATCTGCTTTCTCTAGAACGTAATTATGAACAGAGCCTGAGGTGAAAACCTACAGTATTAAAAGTTAAAGAAAGTTTTACCATGGACTTGAAGACTACCTGCGGTGAAATATATCTTCTCAACTCTTGTTTCCACTTACTCCCTACACAGCATGGAATGAGTCTCAAGCAGAAGTGACATATGCAGACTTGCTCTTGTGCTTCCTAACTACTTAAAAAGGCATGGCATACCTTCATTTAAAATATGCATCTTTGTCTAATTGCCCACTTTATGGAATGTGTGCTTCATTAGCTCCATCACCTTAGTTCCTTTTGTGATTAAATTTATCTCTTGGTGTTACAATCCACCAAGGGAACAAGGGAATGCTTTACAGAATGTTTATTCCAACCATGCAGTTGTTCCAACAAAAGATATTACCCTAACAATCCTTGCCTCTTACAGACTGTTTCTCATTCAAAAGTCAGTCTAAGGGGTCTTCAAGAACCTTATTGTGCAAATAGCAAATCTAGTCTCCACTGGTTATAGATGGCCTATTTTTGAACTACAATTGCCATCAACGGTGATGATCTTAATTTGACAGTGTTTTCACCTAGATGTTCTGATAATCTAAGTTTAAATACCCCAAGGTGAGTTGTGATAGGATGAATAGTTACTATGTTAAGGAGACAGCCATATTGAGATGACTATAAATCATTCTCTCTCAACTTAAGATAAAAACAAAACCATGATAAAAGATTCACTTAATTCCAGTGTAACAGGAAGAATATTTGGAAGGCCAGCACACCTGGCCCAGCCTCTAAGCACCCAATATAGACAAGCAACAGCACTGCTTAAAGCAGGCAGAAATCCAAGTGAACAAGGTCCGCATGGTTTGCCATTTTAAGGACATAATTTGTGCTAAAAAAAGGTCTTGGGAGTCAAAAGAATTTTAGAAAACAAGTTACAGATTCATCTGTGTTCTGTGACTAATGAGACACTTTCTCCCTAGATGCACACAAATATAGCCTATAATAATAAATTCCACCAAATTGCAACACAGCAGAACACGTACATAGTTATGTATGAAAATATTATGCTTTTGTTAATGGAAAGGTATAAAGTAAACATCTCACAAAGTAATGTACTACAGTGAGGAATCTCCCATTGTTTTATGATGTATGCCATATTTAATATAAAAATTAGTAGGGGTATGCAAAATGAGCTGTATTCGATTCGGATTCAGATTTGGCCAGAATCAGGGACAATGATTCAATTCGTTGATTCGGATCACTTTCCCCAATTCGATTGGGCCAAATCCGAATCTGAAGATTCAATGCCGATTCAGAGAAATCAGTGATTTGGCTACAGACACAGCTTTAGATGTTTTTTCTATGTACCTCAAGGTGCCAAGCGCGGCTTGTAAATGCTGCAATGCTGGGGTGGATGGAGCATCCCACAGGAGTGCGGGGTGGGGAGGGGGGGCCTACGTGCTTGGCGGCAAACTCGGAAGTGGACCATAAGTATTTCCGGTCCACTTCTGAGTCTGCCAGGGAGTGCACAGGGGGGCCCCCCCGCTCCCCTCCCCAGTTCGGCGATCAGCTGTGGGGGGGGGGGGACCCAGTGTCCCCCCCAGACTCAGGAGGCACCAGTTGCCAAGCCAGGGAGATGAGGGGGGAGCCCCCCCCACACACTCCCTGGAGGACCTATTAGTGGACAGGAAGTGTTTCAGGTCCACATCCGGGTCTGCTGTCGAGTGTGCTGGGGAGCCCCCCCACACTCATATGAGATGCTCCATGCGCCCCACCATTTCAGTGTTCACGGGCCACCTGATACCTTGACGTATGTAGAAAAAAAAACATTTAAAGCTGTGTATAAGTCCGAATCACCGAATCTTTCTGAATCGATTCAGAGGGTTCCGATTTGATCCAGAGAGATTAAAGGGTCTCCTGATTTGGTTTGGATTCAGAGATTTGGCCACTGAATTAGGCCAAATCAAATCAGGGACCAAAGCTTCACACAGTCCTAAAAATTAGGTCATGGACCAACTCGTTTCCTATCTGTAGCAATTGCATATCTGAAAAAGCAATATTAGTCAAGTATTTGACAGTATATAATATACCTACTTGGTTTCCTCAAAAGAGGAGCCACAGTATCCCCTTTTGCTCATCACCTCATATTTATATATTTTATATTGCTTATTTTCCATGCACATGCTTCACAAACACTTAGGCAAGGGACAGAAGTTACACATAAACTGGTTTAAGTGATCAGAAACTGGTTTAAACCTAAACATAAGTTCAGTGCACATAAACCTGTTTGAAAATGTGTCTGCATTTCCTGAATCAAAAGTGAATGTCTGTTCATTTGCTTATTGGTTCAATCTTTGCAGATTAAACTAACCCGCAAAGACTGAATCAATTCAGCCTTGGACTTTTTGACTGCCTGTACTTAGCCCTAGTTCCTTCTGCCCTAGATGCATTGCTCTGCCACCAAACCTTACCCTTCCTTTACAGCTCCTTTAATACACCAATCAGAGCCAGTACAAGGATTTTTGCCGCCTTAAACAAATGAAATGTTGCCACCCTCCCTTTTCATTCTTGGATAAGCTGACATTAGGAAGCCCCTTACATAGCAACTGCAGCCAGCTCCTCCCCAGCATTTCCCTGGGAAGGAGGTTGCTGGAGCCTGAAGCTGACTGACTGAAAACCCTGCACTTATGGCCACCTGATGATTATTGCAGGGTGGGTGCTAGAGATGGCAGCCCCAGAGCCCCCGATCTGCCCCAGCACCTAGAAGCAGGGTTGCCAACTGTCCAGGATTGCCTTAGGGTCTACAGATATTAGATACAAATCTCCAGGAGACTATTGAGAGTCACCCAATAGATAAATGATAAGGCATTCCTTAAAATAAATATTAAATGTTGAATTCAATTTATACAGTAGTCCAATGGGTTTTTAAAATGTAATAATAATATACATTTGCCTTCCTGACAAAATCTATGCACCATAATCCGTAACTGATACATAGAAGCACGCAGGCGTGTGTGTCATGGGTACGTCGGTATCATCCATGTTAGGCAAAGTATCTCTAACCGGATCATGCTTTTTGAAAATAAGATTTACATTACAACTTGAGATTTTGTAGAATTGTTTACTTATGCAATATGCTTAAAATATTACATTATGATTCATATGATGCTCCTTATTTCCAATGAAGGTAAAATAATGGCTCCATAGTGAATGCGTTTTAGAGTACAGGAGATCAATCATCAATGTCATTACGTCATGTGATGAAAGCTCCCAGAATAGATTCAGGGTTGGCAACCCTACCTAGAAGTGTAATATGTGGGCATAGCTACCATTCTCTGGAACTTCAGGAAGCCAGACACAACCCTCACACTGCCATGCTCCAGTGGCACCCCCAGAAGCCTGCCTGGAATCCCCCCCATGTGCTGGTGGCAGCACGGCACCATGCCCTTTGCCCTGACCCTACAAAGTCATGTCCTAGAGGATGCTGAGCAGCTAAGCCACAGCAACATCACCCAGGTGGACACGGAGGTTCTGTCCCTCTTCATGCTGTACCTGTCTGGCACCTACCTGTGCTACAGTTTACTCTACTGCTGCAGCAACATCAGGCCTAGCACAAACATGGCTAAGTACACATGCTGTCAGACTGCACAGAGTACCAGTGGACTTCCTGGCTGCCCACAGCACTTGGTTTGCCACCTCCTACAAATTGCAGCCCTAGGCAGCTGCCTGTACACTTACATAAGTCCTGATACCAATGAGCAACACCCTTTTCTACTTCCCTGCACATTTCTTACATGCTGGCAATTCTTGTCTGCTTTTCTCCTCATGGAGCAGCAGCCATTAATAGACAGGTAAGATGCTCCTCTTCCTATTTTCCTGGTCTCTACTACAGAGGAGCTAGAACACCTAGAAGTAGCAGCTAGACAACACTATATATATATATACACACACACACACACACACAAGCCAACGTAAAACAAGCCAACTTGGTACAGATCACTGGCAGAATTGGGTAAGTACTAACTCATACTGCTGTTAGATCTGTTTTTTTGCAGCAGGAGAAATGGGAGGACCATACATTTTGATTTTTTTTGTTTAATAAAACCTCTGAATGTGTGTCAGAATGCCTAAAGGTCTCCTGCCTAAATTAATCAGGGACAAGTTTGGTTTCTTTACTACTTCAAAGCCAATGAAGTTATACCAAGGATGATTCTGTCCCAAGGTGTTGCATATTTTGCTATCTGTGTCTTAGTAAGAGTATATTTAAATATAGGACTAAACTTTTAAATAGCTTTTTAGCAGTCCTTGACTAATAGGATGTGGCAGGGATGATGCCACAGAGGAAAACTTACCTGAAGAGGGAAGCGAGCGGAGCCGGTGGGACGCTGCACCGAGCTGAAAGCACGGTGAGAACGGAGCCACAGCAGGGAAAAAATGCTATGCCGATTGGGGCGGGGGGGAGAGAGAGGAGGAACAGTGGGTCTGAGAGGAGCTGTGACTGGCTCCAGCACCAACATGCACGCACTTTATGGTGGCGTGCTGGCACCAATTCACCATCCAGCCCCTTGAAAAGGGAATAAAACCCCCCCGACAGATCAGAAGCAGGGAGAATCGATGTGGGTTCTCCGGTGGGCCCAGAGTGGCCCAGAGCGGAGCCCACTGAGGGAAAGTGGTGGCAGCTCCAGGAAGGGGGCTCTGAAAATAGATAAGCCCGGGAGAGCTAAACCATTTACCTGAGATGGTGCTGTGCATTTCAGATGTCTCCAGACAGGAGCGGACCAACCAGGAACCTGAGGAGAGAAGAACGGACGGATGCTTGGACTGCGGTAAATACAAACCAGAGAGAAGGAAAAATACACCAGGGAAACAAGGTAACCTAGGGTCGGGAATGATTCTAGGTCAGTTCCAATACGGTCTAAAAATGCAGACGAGACAACATCCAAACGAGACTTTTTCTAACTCAAAAGATCAAGATAAAAATCTATACCATGACCAGCCCTAGAAAATTGGGAAATAGCATCCTTGGTTGGCGTTAGGCAGGATGTAGGGGAGGCAGAGCCCCAAAACAGTAAGATGAACAGGAAGATTGAAGGAGGGTGCCAGTAAAGGCAGGACGTACCATCTCCCTCCCAATTAAACGAGTTTATTCTAGCAAGACATGGCAGGAAAGAATCCTTGAGGGCTTCCAAGAAATCTAACCCAGCAACAAGTTGCCCATTCCCCATGTGACAGCAAAGCCTGAAAAACCCATATGAACAAGGAGCACCAGTGAACGGCACAGGAGACTACATAGGACAAAAGCTACTCTTCAACCACAAATCCATGCGTTAGGGACAAGGAAGTTGCAAAAGAGTCATTTGTTTCCTCCTTTGACAGGGCAAGATAAAAGATGAATTTGACTAGGTTTGGGTTTGGGGGGTTTTTTAACTTGATGCTGAAGCCTGATTTAGTATACCGAGTCTGAAGCTTTCTACTGGTCAAAATGCTGTTACTGGGAAGGGAGCACCAATTATACAACCAAATAAGAGTGAAAAAATAGTTATCTTCTGATCTTCATGTCTCAGTCGTCATTAACCTAGTCAAAAAATGATGTTACTACATTAATCAATATGTAGGTTGGACAGCCCCAAGCCAATTGTGTGTTTTGAGATGTGTCCAACTTACCACCCACAAAAAAAAATTAAAAAAATTAAAAAGGCTCCCTAGCTTGGGGGGGGGGGGGGGGGGGGGGGAA
>NW_005841988.1:651633-687952 GCF_000455745.1 Alligator sinensis
GAAAAGTTCTGACATAGAAGAACAAGTTAGTTTCTGTCATCAGTGTTTACATAGAATAATAACACTATATTTTTATTGTAAGTGGAAATTAAAGGTCTGAAGTGGGCAACTGTTGGGGAAACGAATCACTTTCATCCTAGTGTAGCAGACTAGCATCATTTGGGGTGGTAGAGTGAATGGATATGAAAAACTGAGCCACCACAGAATGAAGAGAGGGAGGAAAAAGTGTTAGGGCAGATCTTACTCCACTTGTTAGGCAATTGAGCAATTTTGGTACCTAGGGCTATATATAGGCATTTAGGTTGTAGCCATGTTGGTCTAAGGACATAGGCAGACAAGGTTCCTTGGGTGAATTTGATATCTTTTATTAGACCAACCCAAATAGTTGGAGAAAAGTTATTAAGCAAGCGTTTGGGTTCAAAAACCCTTCGTCAGGCTAAGGAAGTTTCAGCAGCCAGGAAGAGCACACACCAACTGCTGAAACTTCCTTAGCCTAACGAAGGGCTTTTGAACTCGAAAGCTTGTTTAATAATTATTACTATTTGGGTTGGTCTAATAAAAGATATCAAATTCACCCAAGGAACCTAGTCTGCCTATATATAGGCATTACATTTTTACCAGGAGAACTGCCTCTCTCCCAATAGAAACTAGGAACAGACAAGTGTTCATTCAACTTCTCCCAGAGGAAACATGCCCTCTCTATGATCTTCCAAGTTGACACAAAGAAGACCTCTCCTGTGATGGAATTTCTCTCACAAGAATCAAAGTCTGTACACTGCTCACTCCCTACCTAATCTAGTCTGGGAGAGGAGTGAAATAAAGCACGCACTGCTGGTTCATTGAGATACCACTGCTGCTACCTGCCTCTTCCCCAGGCCAGACACAGCCTGGTCTGGGGAATAGGTGGTGGGGGCTTTGCCCTACCACTCTCTCCACTCTACTCCCAAAGACCAGGAGCAAAGCAAAGCAGCCACCTGCTGGTTCCTAGTCTGGGGTAAGCACAGAGGGTCTTTCCTCACTGCTCCACTCCCCACCAGGACCAGGAGGAAATTAGCAGCCACAGTTCCCCATGTTTTTCCCAAACTGTGATGATCTAGGTCTGGGAAAGGAATGGAGAGTAGGGGAGAGGAGATGGCTACAGACTGAATGCCTGTACTGCTGCCTATCCCAGAAAGATTCCTGCCTATTCACACCTTAAGTGTGATCTGTTTGACTCCCTAAAAAACTGTTGATACAATAAGTGTGGGTGCCCTCCCCTTGCTGCTTTTGCACAATTTAATTTTAAGGCTAAGGTGACAGCACGTTAAATGTACTAATGGGTTTTCAGGGACTTGAACGAAAGAGAACTTAAGTGCCTATGTCTGTTAAAGCACCAGATTGGTGGAGTGGCATCTGGACCCTACTGACTTTTAATATGAACTTCAGGACCACCCTTCTGTTAAGGGTAAGCTGTCAACCAGGAAAAGCCCAAGTCCCAAGGACACTTCATAGCAAATGGATGTGTGGGCAGAGCTATCTTCAGGAAGAGGAGCCCTACCACCCAAGATAATTAAGAAGCACCAGGAAGAATTACTAGAAATAACTGGTTTCAGTGTTATCATGGAGTTCCTCAAGCACGTGCATCTATTTTCCTCTAACCTCTCCCATACATCAGGAGCGCAACATATTTCACATCATTACTCAAAATGCTCCCAAGAGATCGGAGATTCTTGTGCCTGCATGTATATGTTCCAAGAGGGCTGGATTAACTGAAAATCCAGGTCATGCGTTATTTCATTTTCACAACTTCCTCTTAACCTTTTATTTTATCATAATAGGAAGGGTATTACACATTATTTTCATATGTACCACTAAATTGGGGATCAACCTCAGCAGATTCCTGGGTTTACAAAACATTCAGAACTGACAGGTATATAACCAGTAGATAAAATATATCATAATATAATGTATAAAGAATACAACACCTAGGGAGTTTCTTTTAAAACAATATATAATCAACTGCAATGGATAAAATGATTTGCCTTTTCTTATAATGCTCAAAATACATGCACATACAGCTATTCCTCACATCATGTCATAGTTACATTCTTGAAAAATGCAACTTTAAGTTAAATGATTTTAAGCGAATCCAATTATGTCACAGTAGTTACCTACTAGCAGGTGGTGGCAAAACAACATTATAACCTAACACTGCACAATTTTAAACAGGTATGTTCTTTAATAGATCAGCAATGTAATAATGAAACCAGGACAACTTTAAGCAATGAGTACCTGTATTGAAGTAATCATGGTTGTATTTAAACAAACCTAGCTAAATTGTACTTGTAGTTAAAAGTTACATACAATTATCTACACATACCAAATAATCTACAAGAATTTAAGTATTTCCCAAGCATCCTGGGATCAGAATTTTAAATGGGCTATTTTTAAATAACAACAGCTAATAATTTTAACCAAATTACTTTGTGTTACCGTGCTTAAAATGTAAAATTCCTAAGTGCTTTGACAGTATGCTTGCATATTCATCTGAAACTACCTGGCAATTTTTCCACTATAAAATTTAAAACCTTCTTTAAAACTAGTCAAAATATGTTCTCTTAGTTAAGACTTTTTAAATTTTAGTGGCTGTTCTGCCTCATACTCTAAGCTATTCATTTATTTCCTTTGATCCTGCTCAGCAGAGGCTGAAGAACATACAATACCTTTTTACATGCAATTTCCACACACTATGGTCATGGAGAGACAGTAACATGATATTTTCCCACATGAACTCTAATTCATTTCTAAGTATGCCAGTTTGTTTCCAGAGCTCTGCATCTATGAATTCTAATTAAAGCAACTATTGCTTTCCTGTTTTTTTCCACTTGTACACAAAGACTGCTTATTTGTTTAATATTGGACTCTCAAAGTTCCCATTCACTAGCAAATTGGGTGTCTCTGCAAAAGTTCGTATTTCTTCCTACTGTATAGAAAAAGTTATTCCTCCCCACAACCCACCCCTTACATCTAACCAGGAATAGCCACATATGGGCAGCCTTCCTTCACTCAGACAAAGCTTCTGGACTTGCCAACTTCTGCCTTCTCCATAAAATGTGGAAGATAAATCTTCTTTAGGAGACGGTTTATGTTCAATCTCTAATCCTATATCCACTTATTTATTTGAAACTTGATGTGTGAGAAAGTTCAAGGTATCTTTCTAGATATTGATGACCTCTTTAAACAAATATGTGATTTGAATGCCTGATTAAAACCATGAACAACTAGCAATGGTACAATTCCAGCCAGGGGTGGGTGGAACTGTATTTTCTGTTTAGTGGAACTACTGTCTCCCCTTATTGACTCTTCTGATTTTGAAAACAAACCTTAATATAGATAGATTTCTTGCTCTATTTTCCAATGCCATCAACTCTTTAACTGACTTCCAGCTATAAACCCAGGTCCTACCTCTTCCCTCAGGTCATTTCCCAAATCTTCAGATTTCTCAAATATGGAAAAAGGCATACTGATGTTGTCAAGAAAAAACTCAATATCAAATCATTTACCTCCCACATACAGATAGCAATAGGATGTAGTTCCTTTTTACTACAAAAAGTCTCTTCAAATCCAATTCTCTAGCTCTTTCATGAGATTGAACAGCCCATGCACCCCAAAGTACTCACTGGCTAAGCTAAAAAGTTGTTTAATCTGCACATCAATAATATACACATGCACAGTGCTCATTCTCTTGGGGGTAGCCTTCTAAAGCCAGTGTTACAGGCCCTCATCCATGGCACTTAAGCCTGGGAATAATTTTATTTTCTTATGTCATTCTAAAGTGGGTTTCAGAGGGGATAAAGAATAACTTAACTTTTGAATCCAGGAAAAGATGATCAGTCATCACAAATAAAGTTAAACTCTTCTCAAGCCCTATAAGAATTTGAGGAACTCCAAAAGCATTATCTTTAGGAGAAGGATTAATCAAATAAGCTTTAACAGGTCGATTACAACCAGTTCACGGATCTTCAACCCCACTTGGGTTTTAAATCTTGTAAGGCTTTTTATGAGTTTATCCTTTCACATGGAGTATCTGTAGAATATAATAAAGTAACTTGTAACAGAACAAAACAAATACATGTTTCTATAACATTGGCTTCTTTCCAAACTACAGAAAGAATCCTAATAGTTGGAGAGGAGTGTGGCAAGCAGTGGAAGGTAATGTTTGTAGACAATTTCTCCCTGGACATATTCCAAAAGAAACAATATTTGTTTCCCAGGTTCTCAGAGTTAAGATGCCAAGTCACTTAGATGATGCTTTCCTCACACCACAGTAAGTGTAGTTCCTAAAAAGGGAGATAAGTCTGACTGAAGGAAAACTTAAGGACTTATCTATGTTATATTTGGCATAACAGAGAGTGGAACTTTTTCTGATCTTTCTAAATTTGACCTGTCCATTTTGATTACAGGCATATACTGCTGTATATTTTAAATGCGCTACTAAATTCAAATATTGTGGGTGCAATACTGCAGACTTACCTGTAGATATAGCTATCCAGAATGTAGTGCGGTCAATTCTGCCATGTGCATGTATTATAATGAGCTTCTTCCTTCTTTCTGGGATATCCCTGCTAAGAGGAGAAACAGGTCATGGCTAACCTATCAAAACCTAAAGACAGCAAGGGGATTTAGGTGACATAAACAAGACTTTTTCCTTTGTTGTCTTGTGGAGCAGCCTTTTTAAGGCCCTTCATAAGCATATTTGAGGTTTTTATTATGTTTCTGCCCTTTTTATAAAAATTGAAAACATTTAAATCAGGGGTTGGCAACCCCTAGCACATGCCAGAGCATGGCACACAAGGCCATTTTGCTCGGCACACTGCAGCCGACCTGGGTTCTGGGCAGCTGTCGCTGGCCATGGAGCTCAGGCTGCTCGCAGCAGGCCACCATGAGGCTGCAAGCAAGCCAGGGTCTGTGGCTGGCAGCAGCTGCCTAGAACTTGAGCTGGCTGCAGCCAGGTGGCTGCAGACAGCTTCATTGGGCTCCAAAGCCCTAGGCAGACTCCATGGTGGCCAGCTGCAGATGGCAAGTGCATGGGCACCTCTGGGAGGACTACAGGGAAGGGGCACACCAGGCACAGCTGCACCAGACTCCAGAGGCCTTGGCCAGGTTCTGTGGTGGCTGCACACACACACTTCTGTCTGGACAGATGGGGGGGGGGGGGGGGGGGGGGGGGGAGACATGTTCAAGGGAAGCAGGGTTACACTGCCCCAGACCCCTCCCCTGCCATCCTCCTGGAGGTGTGGTTGCAGTCACCACTCCCCCACTATCTACCCCTGACTTGCCAAGTTAAGGCATGGGTCAGGGTTAGGGCGTTTTTGGCACTCCAGCCAAAAACAATGCCGACCCCCGATTTAAATGAAAAATAGTATGAGATCTGATATGCAAGGCTTGGAAGGGGTAGCAAAACACTAGAACTTGAATTGTTAGTAACAGCAAATAGTATGTCTTGATAACATTCTCTCTCTCATCAGCATACCTCCACGGGTTGGCCAGTCTACCAAATTTCAATCCCTTTTCTGATGAAGTTTCCTCTCATTCTAGTGTGCATTCAGGAAATATTTAAACTATTCTGCAATTTCTTTAATAAAATTACTTGCCCTATAGTGTATTATATCTTCAAACTGCTTTGCAACCTAAATACTGGGCATAACACCCACTTTCTGTTGAGGCTATGTATCTATCAACATTTTACAAATAGACATTTTACATCTCAAAAATATTAATGAAATTTACTGATGGGCAGTAGGGAGTCAGGGAGAAAACAAAGAACTTCCTAGCTACTGATCCTGTGTTCGAACAAGTAGTTCACTACTTCATACATTTTTTCTATATTAGTTATGGTTTTGCAATTTGAATTGGCATTTTAAATCAATTTAATAACTTTCTCCTTTTGGTATAGTATGTTGTCCTTTATTGAAAGTATTGATTTATTTTAACAGATCAGGACCTCAGTAGTTACATACCTGAGCATGCTGAAGCTCTGACAGTTGATAGCACCTGACAGGCTGGCCCAAATGTGCTGGCTGTAGACAGGCAGTATGCCCTTTAAAATGGCCTGATGATGACCTAGAACCTTTTACTGTACTTTAGATAGATAGCTTGTAGTGGTTGTGATTATGGGAGCCTGAAAAATCCATCCCCCAATAAATACATTATTTAAAATAGCTTCAGTGAATAATAAATGTTATAACCAACACCTACGTTATCTGGTAAACTGCAATACACTACACTGAAGTCCCAATGAACAAGTGAGACTATTATTCAAAAAGACTGTGGAATTGACACCCATACACCAGAGACCAAACTTTATTTTGGATTAGGGAAAAAAAAAAAATCACTATTATCCTTTCTGAACTAAAGAAATATAATTTAGTACAATACCAGCCTACTACATTCCTTTGTGGTGAGTCTGCTCACACATGTACAAGTATAGAAGCAACTCATTCATTTTCCAGTTTACTTTTTACTATATCTGATCTGGCAATACCTGTAGACAACCTGTCTCTTATTCATGAGACAAAGTGTTTTTGTAAGATTCCTCATATTATATCATTACACAACCTAAACAAGCTGGATGATAAAAGAAGGAAGAGATCTTTCATATTAAATCCAAAGGATAAGAGATGAAAGGCACATGTCAAATCATTATGACTATATTCAGTAATTTTCAGGGCTGTTCGGTTGTTTCATACCATGCTTTCTTCCCTCCACATGGAGGAATGTGAATAGTTAACCCTTTTCCCAACCACTATTACTGAAGATGTACTGCAGTACAATTATTTTTTTTTTTCAGATATGATGTATGTAATATGGTTACAGCCACACATACCAGTAGCAGCACAAGATGTTTATTGCTCTCTCCCACATAACTGTTGATCCTGCATGATGATCCTCTATTATAAACTGGCATATATTAATTTGAACTAACTTTGGCCTTATTTAAAAGCATCCAATTGCAGGAATATGGATGTGCACAAGAAGGGTAGAAACAAATGAGTCTTGCTTAGAGCTGCAAGTGTTAGTAATTTGGAAAAATATGACTTTTAGGCTAAGAACAGACATTACACAAACTGGTTCAAACCTGTAAGAGAAAGATGTTCAGTGCACATGAACCAGCTTGAAAAATCGCTGAAACCAGTTTGAGATAAACTTGGTTGAATGTCGTATCAGACTTAACTGATTTGGGTCAAACCGGTTTATGCAATGTCTGTCCCAGACCTCTTGCTGGTTTAAGACAAATCAGAGTCCCCCAGGATCCTGGCATGCTCTCTGGCTGGGCAGGGCTCTATCTTCCACAGCAGGACTGGCCCCTTCCCTCTGCTGTCTTGCTGGAGCTTGGCAGTCTCTGCAGGCATCTGCCTGACTTCTGTTCCCCACTCTGTGCTAAGCAGGCATTCCCCTGTCCCTCAAAGACACCTCAGCATTGGCTAGCAGACTACATACTGGCTACAGTGCTGTGTTAGATGACAGAGGCAGACAGGCTTTGCGAGATGCTCAACAGGTAACTTAATGTCCTTCCCTGAAAAAGTTATTTAAGAGCTGTTTGCTCCCCTCCTTCCCCCTGCTAAGCAGGAATTCCCCCCTCCCCTCTGCCTTGCAGAGAAGGTATCCGTGTATTAGCTAGCAGACCACATGCTGGGTCTGTGCCAAATCAACAGGCAGAATAAACAGGTAGCTGGTAATGTCCCTCTGTTTTCTTATTGGGGCAATAAACACTGAGATAGGGGTGACACTTATAGTCCCCCTGTCCCTGGCTTGCTTGCCTGTCAGATTGCTGCACACAGTATAGAGAAGCAGGGAGGGAGATTGAAAAGCTCCATATCATCAACAGATGCATGCAGTGCACACACACCCCTTTGCCTCAGTGCTAGCTGGGAGCTGGCAACACTCTCGCTCCTTGAGCAGAGAACCAGGAAAAGCCTGGGACTGCAGGTAAGCTGGGGGTTTACACCCCTCCCTAATCAGAGCCTCCTGCTGGGACCTGGCCACACCCCCCTCAGCTCAGCTCTGCAAGGAAGGGAAGGCTGCTCTAGCACCCCACCGGCTTCCAGCCTGAGCCACTGCAGGCATGTGCCTGAATTTCCTCAGTTCAGAGGGCTTGTCTGTATGGTTGGAAATCAGTTCAGACTAGCCAGGTTAGGCTAACCTGCAACGGTTGAATCAATTCAGGCTCAGGCTTTGAATGTCTGTCCCTAGCCTTAAGATTTAAATTTATTCTATTTTATGCAAGACATTTAAGTCTGAATCCCCATTAACAACATTTGCTACAGATACAGTGAGGCAAATCCTGTACAGCAAGTATGCCCCCAGTGTGGCTTGTCCCTAAACAAAGCCCACTATCATCATCACTTCAAGGAGATCCGTAATACAGCATTGCAGTCTGGCAATTCTGCATGCCCAACCCTGTATTGCCTTCTTCCTAGCAAGTGTCCAGACCAACAGTAAACTGAATTAACCATGCTGGATGTATTTTAATGAAGTAATAGTGCCGGATGTCTAGGTCGGCATACAACTATATTTGGACTAAAATTCAGGAGTCGGGTTCAGAAAATCCAATAATTAGCTCTTTTTGGATTCTCAGGTGATTTTTTTTTCTTTAGGAGAGTAATTAGGGCCACCTTTATTATGATATGAACTACTGCCTAGGGCGAAACTGTATTTATTTCAACATTTTGTTTTATCAAGGTGGAGGCTGCACAGTTCAGAAAAATATAGTGCAATACTTTGAACTTCCTTTAGCGTTTGGAAGCTTTGGCTTATTAATTTTAGCTTCATAAGCATGTTAGACAATGAGATGTAATATACTTCTAGGTATTTTTATGAAGAACTAACTCCTATGCCATTTAAACAGGATTAATGTCTCTATTTTAAATGCCATATATTATTAAAGCCTATTTGTACAACCACTGCCTGATAATTTGTTGCTTTCAGAGAGGTCAGGTCTTTAGTATAACTATTGTCACTCTTATATTTTGGCATTTAAAATAAAAAAGAAATATCCATGAATCTTGACTTTTTCTTAAAGACACAACTTTAAAAGAAGCATACTAATAAAGGAAGCAAAGAACAAAGAAGGAAGTAGGGCATTAATACAAGTTCATTATCATCATCATGCTTCCTTTACAATCTCTTTCAAAGAATCATGGAAAATGAGGAATGGCAGAAGAGACCTTTGGAGGTCCCCTAGTCCACCCCCCTGCTCAAAGCAGGACCATGCCCAACTAGATCATTCCAGCCAAGGTTTTGTCTATCCGGGTCTTAAAATCCTCCAACGATGGAAATTCCACCACCTCTCTGGGTATAACCTGTTCCAGTGTTTTATTACCCTCCTAGTGAGAAAGTTTTTCCTCAACTATAACCTAAACTTATCTTGCTGTAACTTGAAACCATTGCTCCTTGTTCCTCCAATGACAAATGGCATCCACAAATTTATCTGCCACCATTGAGAGCAGCCTAGCTTAGGAGTGGACAATTATTTTGGCTTGACAGCCACTTAAGGACATTTGGTGAGCTGTTGAGGGCTACAAGAGTAGCCCTGAGCTGGCTCCATGCCTCCAGCACTCCAGTGGGGAGCCACTCCACTCACCAACTGTCCAGTCGCACACTACTACACAGTGCCTTCACATGGGACTCCTAGATGGAGTACTGGGACACCCATGGAAGTGGAGGCACAGAGCCTGCCGAGTCCAATGGTATGTGACTTCTGAAAACCCACCTCCTGCCGGCTTTCAGAGGGGCAGCTGTGAGTCAGTAATAATCATTTTTTAGAAGAAACCTGCAGACTGGATAGAATGGCCTGGTGGGCCGGGTCCAGCCCGAGCCATATTTTCCCTCAACCCTGGGCTAGCTCCATCCCCTTTGGCACCACCATTCAGGTAGTTGAAGGCTGCTATTAACTCATGCCTCAGCCATCTCTTCTCCAGACTAAATAAACACAGTTCTCTCAGCCTTTCCTCATAAGTCATGTGCCCCAGCCACCTATCTATTTTTAATGCTCTCTACTGGACTCTCTCATATTTGTCCACGTCCTTTCTGTAGTGGGGGGCCCAAAACTTGACACAGTACTCCAGATGTGGCCTCACCAGTGCTGAATAGAGAGGACGAATCACTTCCCTGGATCTGTTGGCAGCGCTTCTACTAATGCAGCCCAGTATACTGTTAGCCTTCTTTGCAACAAGGGCACGCTGTTGGCTCATATTCAGTGTATTTCCCATTGTAACCCATAGGGTGTTTTCTGCAGAGCTGCTGCCCAGCCAGTTGGTCCCCAGTCTGTACTAATTCACTCCATCCATTTTCTTCCTATCCATCTTTTTCTTCCTTAACCCATATCAGACACCGGCTCTTCCCAGACCTTTTAAAATTGACCCCTTTGCTTCCACTCTCAGTTCCACATCTTCTGCCATGCTCATTCTTATTCTGATTGGCCAACTGTTCCCATCTGACAACTTCAGCTCAACATTTAGGGATCTTTCCTACCTTTTTATTAAATACTAGTGAATTGCTCATCAAGAATGACGGGGAGTGGGGTGCGCAGGCAGGGACAGAGCGCTGCCACACACCACCCCCTGCCACCTTCCAGTAGCGGGGGGGGGGGCGCCCCCCGCGGGGGGGGGGGGGGGGGGGGGGGGGCAGAGCTTGCCCCACCATCCCTTCTGCCAGCACCTCACGCCATCGCCACCTCCAAGCAGTAGGGCAGGGGGGGCACAAAGCCAGCACCACTGGCCTCACCCCCCCATCCACTCCATCCTCACTGTCCCCCTCTGCTGGGGATGACAGGGACGGATGGGACAGAACTGGCCAGCACTGCCTCCAAGGAGCAGCGCCACTGGCCTCGCCCCCACTCTCTCCCCTCCATCGTGGTGGTGCTCCACACTCTGATTGGCTGTTTCACTAACCAATCAGAGTGCTCCAAAAGCATTATGGGCAGACATATAATAAAGGGCTTAGTCTGTCTGTCTAAGAATTCTGACCACATGTCTATTCTAAACAATACTTTATGTTCCTTTTGTAATTCAGGACTAGATACTTTTCAAAGGGCACAAAATATGCCTCACTACATTTATGTAAAATACATCTAAGCAAGTGGTTCTTAATTAACAGTAGTAATTAAATTCAGTTGGTAAATATCATCACAGAACTTGCCTGCAACATACGCTCCACTGTCACACACTAAAATGACCTAAAGTTAATTGGACTAAGGGTTTCAGACCTACCTTTTTACATTCATACCGTCTAAGTATATTGTCACCTACAAAAGTACACCTACCTGTCTGAAAAAGAAAAAAGAAAAAACAAAACAAAACAAAACAAAAAACAAAAAAAACCCACACCTCTTAAAGACAGAAATAGACATAGCCAAATGAAGTGGATCAGCTGTGCTGTAATGTCACAGCACAGCTGATTCACTTCACTGGGCAAAACACATGTTGCTACTTGTATACACCATCATGGGCCATAAAAGGGACAATGTGATCTCTTCCTCTCCACCCTGTTAAAAAAACCTTCCCCACTTTTCCACACTTAGCAAGACCTAATTCCCCATGACTGTAGAGAAGACCACTGAGCTGGGCAGGAAAAGACTTTTCCACTGCCCTGCTAGACCCAGGAAAGAACTGCAGAGGTAATAGACATCCACTTCAATAAGGCAATAGATCCTATTACCACCTCAGTGGCCACGCTGCTGATTTCCCTTTTGTGTGGTGCAACAAAGAGTCTATTCATTCAACATTTGTGCTACCATAGCTAATTTTATAGTGGCACAAATGAGACATCAGGCAATATCTGTTCCCACCATAAAGTGTCATCCTGCCTTGTTTCCTGCCCACCTTTTTGCTGTTAAACAGCATTTTTTTTCTACCTTAAAAAAAATGCTAAATAACTCATCAACTCATTATTGGCTAAGTATTACAACCCAATTTCCCTGGAAGGTAAGGAGCTCTCATAACACTACCTAATGCTGCAACGCATCAATATTCCATGCTCAGCCAAGGATATTATGACAACTTTTACCTGGAACTTCATTTAGCCATTGTCCATATTTTAATGAATGTGTTAAAAAATTTAGTGAGCTTTAGTACTTTTTTTTTTGTCCAACTCTCACTTCTTTTTGGAATAAGTGGAAAGAAAGCTGCACCACCTACTGTCCATCATGCACATTATTTTATAAATAAAGGTAACTAATACTAAGAAACCAAAAGTAGTAAAAAAATGCTGCTGCAATATGTAACCATTGTTATCAATATCCTGGATGCACTTAATCAAAAGGGTTCCTACATATAATTTATCAACATGACATGCATCTGGGTTGATTCTCAACAGATCACCTCTATACACCACTCCTTCTGACCATTTCTTTCCAGGCAAAATTTACTTTTGTTTTTACTCAGAACTGCAGCTTTGTTTTCCTTCATGAATTGACTCAAAAAAATACTGGGGGGGGAGGAGATTGCTAAGAACACTCCTTTTACCATATAAAATATGCATAGGGGTCAGGTCAAGATACATTTGACAATGTAGCCTGAGATGACTCTGAAAACAAATTACACAAGTACTTAAAAACTAAGTGTCACAACCCAAAGGGTGTGATTTTTGTTTGTGTGCGCTTCGGCACTGCTAAATTGTCCCCGCTAAATTGCAGCTTCCTTGCACGGTGGAGTTTTCTGCTGCAAAAGAGAACCCCGGTGCAAGGGAGAATTTCCCTCCAATTTGAAACTTTCTTTGCAGGGTGCATTTCTTTGTTGCAGCACAGAAATGCTCGTTGCAAAGAGTTCCCACCATTTGTATGCTAATTCGAGTCCCATTATTGGCCAGTTCTAAATTATTCACACGTGGAGGCTAGTGATTGGCTTGCTAGCCGTATAAGAGGCTTGAGTGGTTTCCGCCCAAGTTGGAGGACTCCACGAACAAGGGAGGAGGAGACTTCACGCTGTGTGAAGATCTCTAAGCGCTGCGGATCCTTATGGACCCAGCACATTTCAAGTAGGCAACAGAGGTCTGATCAACCTCTAGCCTCTCCCCGTCGCCGATAGGTTCCCAGACGTATCCCTTCCCGCGCGCAAAAGAACCGGACCCACGGAGCCTAGCAAACTTCGTGTAGCAGAAGGACCCATGGAGCCTAGCAAACTTCGTGTGAGTCCTTGCCGGACGACTCCAGAGCTCTTCTACCTGGGTTCGAGTCCTGCAAGTTTACTTTCCCGTCGCTGAAACCCTTTGCGACGTACCCTCGTATTTTCATCTTCCCATCGCCGGAACCCTTTGCGACGTACCCTCGTGCCCTGCAGGTTCGAGTTTTGTTTTCTTTTCTGTCTGTAACCGCAACTTGAGCAAGTTTTCCAGCCTGCACCACTGCCATCTCGGTGTAAGTAAACAATCTTTTAAACTACCGCTACGTGTCTGTACCTAATTCCAGCTCGAAGGCCTTCCCTCTCCGACCCGGCGTGCCCGGGCTGCTGGCCACAGCCCACATGCAGCACGAAAAGGGCTCGGGTCGCTCCCGGCCCGCACACTAAGCAACTTAATTTCAGGCCTACCATCCTCTCTTCAACATTCCTCTATGCTTTTAAGATTTTACATTTAAAAATATATACATTTTTAATGTGACGATGCATCTGACTAGAAGTGCCTACAAGAACAAAATCATCCCTTTACTCAAGGCTGCAGGTTTTCTTTTTTTGTTGTTTGGGACAGGTAAGTTTCTAAAGATGGGAGAAAATGCAGGGTGGGCAAGGGCAACACAGCAACAACAACCAAAATCAACCTAGCCATTTACACTGGTGGGAGAACTATAGAAACAATAGCTAGTAACAGCTGTTCAGATTTCCAGATCCAGCACCTGGAAATAAACACCAGGGGTGCAGAGTGATGTGCCATAGCAAAAGAAGTTAAAAGAGATCTCAAAAAAATATAACACACACAAGAAATACAGGAGGGGTATGAAGCGGAAGAGAGTCCTAGGGAGAACAGTTGATAAACAGCAGATGTCCAGAATGGAAGAGGAAGATAGGAATTCGAGTAGTCATGCATCCCAAAAGCTGTTCAGAAATTCATCAGCAAGTCTTTGATTGCTATCTGAAAGAGATGAATGCAGAAAAGAAGGCTTCTGAGAGATATAAGTAACATATTGCGAGTGTCATGGGGACTGCAAGCATGGATGAACTACGTAGGGACCCTGAAACGATTTAAAAGGCAGTGAATGTGCAGAACAGCAAAACTTGCTACGACAATATCCTCATCCTGTTAGGGGATTTCTGTTTGGGACATTTCTCAACATAAATCAAGAAAAAATGTAAACCAAAAGATTGCAAATTGAGTCACTTATCATTCCAGCCAGAGAAAGCTACACAGGATGTTACTGCAAATGAAGCTTCCATGGTGAAATTCAGGGGATACCCTCAGAAAGAAGATGAAGTACCACTCCTTATGCTAAAGAACAACATGAGAACTTGGAGAGACTCATCTCAGGGGAAGAGATGAACACCACTCAGGACAGACTCAGGTATAAACAAAATTGTGTAAAACTTAAGGATCTTACCCATGACCCAGCAAAGCACTGAGATGTCTCCAAACAAAAATTATTAGTAGAGAGTTGTCCACATAAGTCTGAAGTCAGGCAGAAGGCAGGGTAGATGTGCACCTTATAGACTAACTGAATCAGATACAAAAGCTTATGTAAGCAAGAGCTTACTTCATCGGATGCTAAGAACTATGAGTCTTGTTGGCCTCCCTCAAGTTATATACACACTTAACTGTTTTGCTAGATTGCGACCATAGAGTGGAAAGGATTTCAAGGGACAGTTCACATACTACATTGGAAAATGCTTGATGGGAACTCAGTTAACCTCACACCAGCCTTTTAAACTGCTAGGATTCAACCTGAAGGTGATCTTTTCTACAATTATAACAGAACACATGTTATATCAGGTATTTTCAACATTTAAGCATATGAAATTAGTTTTAAAAAAAACAAAGAGAGATATTGATATTCCACTCAAGAATGTACAGACATTTGGAAAAATATATCACTCATGACCCTGATGGAATAAATATGATTTATATATTAAATTATCAAATACATTATTTTTTTTTCAATACATCCCTGTATTTTAAATAGTATTTTAAAGGGAGGTAGGGCAATTGTAATATTTAAAATGCAATTTGGATATTGAAAAAGTAGTCATAATTTTATTTATTTATTTATTTTTTTTTAAACATTTCTTCCATACGAGTCAGTCCTTTGCATTTGAAGTACACCTGGCCCTTCTGCTAGCCAGAAATTAACATGAAGGGGAGCGCATCTCTATTCCCCTGCTTAATATGAGAAGGGAAGCCATACCTTTACCTCACTTAGCAGAGTTACTCCTGCCCCCTGTCTCTCCTGTTATGTGGGTGAGGAAAAAACTCACCAGAAAAGAGAAAACAAGGTGGAGGCAACTACTGTCATCTGACTGAATGTATCCCAGTGGCCCCAGCCTTTTCCACCAATAGATGAAGCAGCAACCATGTCCTACTAGGGGGGGAAAAGGAAGAAATTCCTTGTTATGTCCTCTAAATGAATCAAGAGAGACAACCTCAGGCTGTCTCAGGACCTGCCTTGTTCCCTCGGGATGGTGGAAGGCAGATTGTTCAAAAAGAGTGGATAATGAAGCAAAGGCTTGTTGGGAAAAAAAAAAAAAAAAGATGCTAAAAACTCCTAAAATGTAGGAAGCAGAATCAAGTGTGAAAACATTTTGAAGTCTCCACTTTAATAGGTCCTATAGCCATACGCCTTATGCACTGGGGCCAACTCTGAACTGTGGAGCTGACAAAGGAAAAGAGAGAACACCCAGGAAGCACTCTCACTTGGCTCCACATACTGTACATGCACACACCTTTTCTTGGCTAGTAATGGGTCTGTTTGAGGACATAATCTATTTCATATGATATTGTTCTTTTTTCCTCTAAGCCTCCCTTTGCCACCACACCATCACCAAACACTGAAACCTCTGAAAGGAGCACCAATTTTCATGCACTTAGCATTATGGTCTGGTGTTTTATCACCAACACAACGGGCCCTAATAAAATCTCTTTCCTAGCTGTTGTGTGGAGCATCACTGGGCATCTATCAGTTGCTAGCACTCTGGAATTCTTCAAACCCATTTGTACATCCAGCACATTGCCTTATACGGAGAAGCACTGGTTCACTCTGTCATTCACAGCAATCTCTTAGAGAAGTTTATTTAGGCATTCCACATCAGTTAGAGGTATCATTCAGTATTCTATGATGCATTTCCATTCTCAGGAAATTAAATATGGCAAAAAGTAGGTTGTTTAGGCTGGGGGAGTGGTGAGCAAAGTAACAATTTCATGAAGGAATTGATGATTCATTTCCCCCCCCCAAATGCCCCCCAAAATTAAAAAGGTAATTTCAACTGAAAACCCAGGATGAGTATAATATTGGAAAATGTTTAGGTATCTAAAATTGGAGTCGGACTGTCACACATTAAAGTTTCCTAAAGTGTACTGAGATGCATCCAAAACAGGTCAATAGACTAAAAATGTATTTGATTTGTTAATTTAATAAATTATACCAAAACACATGTTCATTTTGACAACGTATCATGCATCTGGGTTTATTCTTCTTAAGAAATTAACCTCTATATATCAGTCCTTCCTCCAGCCATTTATTTCTAGGAAGAACTTACTTTCTTTTTATTCAGAACTGCAGCTTTGTTTTCCTTTGTGAATAGGCTCAAAAAACCCTATTAATACCAATAAAATTCTTATTGCTTTTGTGTGTCTGTGTGTGTGAAACAACACATTCTTGAATCAAAAACAGAAAAGGAAGACAGCATTTAGATTTTCAGGAGGTCTGAGGCGAAGGAGTTGTGCATGGGGAGGAAGAGGTGCTGTATTACATGGTGCCAAACATTCCTTCTCAAATTGAATATACAATTTATAATATATTAACCTCGTGTTGTTTTAAATAAAGAGAAAAGATCACTGCAACTCAACGCACTTTACTAACCATAGTTTTGTTTCATTGTAATTAATTACTACAAGAATCTTATAAATCTTACTTTGCAAGTGGAGTACCTGCAACACAAATGCTTAGAGCTCAGTCCTGCATACAGAGCACCGTGACCATGGAACTTCCATGGTCATAGGATATGGCATGCTGCAAGTGAACAGAAAATCTGGGTACAGAGACCAGGAATCTCAAATACCAGCCACACAATCTTATTTTTAGAGACACGTACAATATTCCAGCATAAAATGGAAGTTCCCAAATATTATATTCTGCAAAGATGCTCCTATTTTTCCTATGCTCCCACTCTTTTTAATGGCACCAAATAAGGCTTCCCATTAAATAAAAGTAACAATTTTGTGGAACAGCTCCTAGATAATATAATATGAGCAATACAATTATTGTGTAAATGTAACTCTCTTTTCAATGATTTTAAGTGTCATTTGTTAACAATACATTTGCTACCTCAGCAAAACAAAAAGATTCCTACCTAAGCCATTTACATAGGGTAGAAGTACATTTATCTTTTTTACTAAGCCAAGAAAGCTTTAGCCAAAAAGTAGTAAGTAGTACAGTGATTCTCCAATACGTCATGAGCCATTTTTGTCATATCAATCCTGCATTAACCACCCAGATAACCCTCCTGCTAAGTATCCTGGCAATCTACCGTTTCATATAATGCTGTGTGTCCAGGTTAATCCTTAAATGAGTCTATGATTATGTATACAGCCATGGTCTACAGTCATCTTGTCCTAGTTATACTACTGCCTTCTCTAGGCTAGAAAAACAGCCTTAAGGGCTAATTACATGGCTCCAAACCACCCCTTACACCATGCCCATGTCTCTCCGATATTATCGATCACCAGCCTCTTCAGGCCATGGCCTCAGCCCCTATGACTAAGCCTCCCTGCCCAGGCACTGCCCTCACTTTGGCTATTCTCCAGTTTAGGCTTGTCTGCTTCTCCTGGATGCAGATTTCCCTCCTGTACTCCCCACCAGGCATTTTCTCTATGGAAGCTGGTCCTGGACACTATATGCCACCCAAACAGGCTCCTGCCTTTGCCCCTCTCTGGGCTTCAGGCCCTTGGCTGCCTCTCTGGGCTATGGGCCCCTGGCCCTGACATCTGGGCTTCTTTACCTGATCCCTGGGCTACTGTACCCTAACTCTGCCCCTCTCTAGGCTCACCTCCCCGTTTATACGTCTATCACTTCCAATGCCCGTCTCCCCAGGCTATAGGCTCACCTACCCCTGTTCCCGGGCTCTATGTTCCTTACCCCAGTTCAGCTGTTCTCAAGACCCCTGCTACAGCCCTTCTGCCACGAGCTCCTCTCCTTGTGACATTCAGAGCTAGACTGCCTTACCAGCTCAGGCTCTGGGCCTATATAGCTCAAGTATGGCTTCCTTCTGGCCAGGTGACTCTAATCAGCCTCCTGCCACACTGACAGGCTGCTTCTCAGGCAACAGCACTGTCTTGAAGTGAAGTTCCTTGTCACAACTAGGAAAATATATGCTTTAAAAACATTCATTAACATATACATTAAAATCTTGGTATAGATGGGTATTGACACTTACCAACTAACATACCTTGTCTATAATAGTTTTAACACATTTAAAACCACCTGTTTTTCCAGTGTTGCTACAGCCTTTAGTATAGTCCCAAAATCTGTACTGCTCAGGACTGAGCTGGAAGTTGGAGAACAAGATTAACTTGAAAGGTTTGTTTTGGGGCCACAGATAAGCGAGCATGCAGCTAAGTATGAGTTACTTTAACTATTGCTTTGGTTTTCCTTTATGTTCCCACCTAGTACAGGCCTGATATTATAACTATAAACCATACCATTTATGTGATATCTTTCCTCAGTAGTAAAACCATTTGAAAAAGGATGCAGCAAATATCCATATTAACGGTGCTTCAGCATACAGAATTCTTTAGGAGTGACCTGTGAAAACACAAGTCCAGGAGAAAACACACAAATAAATACCACCCCACCCCACCCCCCATAAAAATCTGTGCTCCATCTCTGAATATTTCAGGGATCCTCCTAAACTATTCTATAATCATAGGAAAGCAGGGCTGGAAGGGACCACATGAGGTCATCTAGTGCAACCTCCTACTCAGGGTCATACCAAATTAAGTCATCCTAGTCAACTGTCTTGTCTAACAGATCTCAGACCTCATTCCTCCTACTCAACAGTTATTTAACAGGAGAGAATCTGGCCCTTAAAAGGATAACAATGTTAAGGAAGTTGTTCCTCTACAGAATTGAAGACTGTTTCCTACTATATAAGCCCAACATCCAGCTTTTCTCCAGGTAGAAAGAAGTCCCTTGGATTATTACTTACTGCATGTTGCTGTAAGGTAGAATTTTCATAGATTCTAGAGTCGGAAGGGACCACAATGGATCATTGTGTCTGACCCCCTGACCCTGGCAGGAAACAGGACCGAGGTCAGATGACCCCAGCCAGGTGACTGTCAAGCCTCCTCTTGAAGACCTCCAAGTTAGGTGACAGTACCACCTCTCTTGGAAGCCCATTCCAGATTCTGGCCACCCTTACCATAAAAAAAAATTCTTCCTAATGTCTAATCTAAATCTGCTCTCCACTAGTTTGCACCCATTATTCCTAGTTACTACCTGGGGCGCTCTGGTAAATACAGCATCACCAATTCCCTGTTGTACTCCCTTGATAAACTTATAGGCAGCTACAACCTCACCCCTCAGCCGTCTCTTGTAAAGGCTGAAGAGATCCAAATCTCTTAACCTCCCCTCGTAGGGTCTTTCATGGAGGCCACCACTAAGCATGCAAGTGGCCCTCATAGATTCATAGATGTAGGGTCAGAAGGAACCTAAGTAGATCATCAAGTCCAACCCCCTGCCCTGGGCAGGAAAGAATACTGGGCTCATATGACCCCAGCTTGGTAATTATCAAGCCTCCTCTTAAAGACCCCCAAGGTAGGAGCCAGCATCACTTCCCTTTGAGGTTGGTTCCAGATCCTAGCTGTCCTGACTGTGAAGTAGTACCTTCTAATGTCCAGCCTGAATCTACTCTCAAACAACTTATGGCCGTTATTCCTTGCTACTCTGGGAGGTGCTTGGGGAAACGGGCTCTCTCCCATTCCCCGCTGGTCCCCCCTGGTAAGTTTATAGACAGCCACCAGGTCCCCTCTCAGCCTTCTTTTGTGAAGGCTGAACAGGTTCAGGTCCTTGCAGGGTCTGCCTTGCTGCCCCTGGATCATGCGTGTGGCCCTCCTCTGGACCCTCTTGATGCTGGCCATATCCCTCCTGAAGCGCGACGCCCAGAACTGGACGCAGTACTCCAACTGTGGCCTGATCAGTGTCACTTAGAGGGGGAGGATCACCTCCTTGGCCCTGCTTGTGATGCATCTATGGATGCATGACAAGGTGTGGTTAGCCTTCCTGAGCGCGTCCTCACATTGGCGGCCCATAGATTCATAGATGCTAGGGTCGGAAGGGACCTCAATAGATCATCGAGTCTGACCCCTTGCATAGGCAGGAAAGAGCGCTGGGTTCAGATGACCCCAGCTAGATGCCTATCCAACCTCCTCTTGAAGACCCCCAGGGTAGGGGAGAGCACCACCTCCCTTGGGAGCCCATTCCAGACCTTGGCCACTCTAACTGTGAAGAAGTTGGCAGCCACAAGGTCGCCTCTCAACCTTCTCTTGCGGAAGCTGAAGAGGTCCAGGTGCCCCAGTCTCTCCTCATACAGCTTGGCCTGCAAGCCCCTAACCATACAAGTGGCCCTTCTCTGGACCCTCTCCAGGCTATCCACATCCCTCTTGAAGTGTGGCGCGCAAAATTGCACGCAGTATTCCAACTGCGGTCTGACCAGCGCCCGATAGAGGGGAAGTATCACCTCCTTGGATCTGTTCGTCATGCATCTGCTGATGCACGATAAAGTGCCATTAGCTTTTCTGATGTCTTCATCACATTGCTGACTCATGTTCATCTTGGTGTCCACTAGGACTCCAAGATCCCTTTCCACTTCCGTTCCACCAAGCAGGTCATTCCCTAGGCCAGAGCTTTCCAAACTGTGTGCCGCGACACATTAGTGTGTCGGCGGCAGTGTGTAGGTGTGTCGCGCAAAATGCAGAAAATTTTGCAGAAGGGCACCGCGAAGCTCCCTTACTCACGTCTGCTTCCCTTGGCCCCTCCCTCGGAACTGAATTACTGTGTCGCGAAATGATGCATGTCTAAAAAGTGTGTCACCAACGTGAAAAGTTTGGAAAGCTCTGCCCTAGGCAATAGGTATGCTGGACATTTTTCCTCCCCAGGTGCAGCACTTTGCATTTCTCCTTGTTAAATTGCATTCTGTTGTTTTTCGCCCATATGTCCCACCTGTCCAGGTCTGCTTGTAGTTGTTCCCTGCCCTCCAGCGTTTCCACTTCTCCCCACAGTTTTGTGTCATCCGCAAACTTGGACAGAGTACATTTCACTCCCTCGTCCAAGTCGCTGATGAAGATATTGAAGTGTATCAGTCCAAGGACCGAGCCCTGCGGGACCCCACTGCCCACACCCTTCCAGGTCGATACCGACCCATCCACTACGACTCTCTGGGTGCAACCCTCTAGCCAATTCGCCACCCACCGGACTGTGTAGTCATCCAAGTCACAGCCTCTTAACTTGTTTACCAGTATGGTAAAAGTTAAGTGGGGCCAAAGTTTGAAAGATACAACAGATAGTTGTCCTACCAAAAAAAAAAATTAAAGAAAGAAAAGGGTAAGAGTGACATGGGGGTCAAAGGTTCAAAATGCAAAAAAGTTCTCTGGCAGGCCTCTACCTGCGCCAGGTTGCCTGAGTCCTGGACTATGAGGAGTATGTCATCTGCATACACCAACAGGACCAGCCACCCACCTCTGCAGGAGAAGGTGCCGGATGCACACCTTCCGCCACCCACCTCTGCAGGAATGGCTCCAGGGCCAAGGCGTACAGCTGCCCTGACAGCAGGCAGCCTTGATATACCCCTCTCCTGAATGGGATGGGCTCTGTCAGGGTCCAGTTGAGCTTGACCAAACACTCTGCAGAGGCATACAGCACTTTTAACAGTGGCCCGAGCAGAACCCGTTACCGGGGAAACCCAGAACACGGGTGAATAGGAGAACCAGGACACAGCAGTGAGGGGTTTGGCACACCAGGAGAGGATGAGGGTGATTATGGCCACCGCCATACATAAAAGGCAGAGCCAGGGATCAAGCATTTGCCCTTGGGGCACTGGAGAAGAAGAGAGCAGATGACGCGGGGCTGATGGAGCAATAGAGGACACCAGAAGCAGGGGCACAGGAGGCTGACGTCAGACGGGTGAGGTGGGGATACTCACACAGAGGGCAGTAGCTGGCAGGTGTCTGGCAAGATCCCTGAGAGTCTGGGAATGCTGCCTTAGAGAAAAGACCCCAAAGATAACCAGCTCCCAATCAGAACAGCAGAGAGGCAGCCACGATTGGGGGAAGATGCAATCAGCCAAGCGGCGGAACAGCCACTTCCACACTAATGAGGCAATTTTATTAAATTGTTGTATTAACTTCAATAAAGACAGGTGCTTGGTGGAGCCAACACCTGAGTGGTCTGGTACTTCTCACCCGCTCCCCTCAGGGATTAACATCTAATCTTTTACCATCTCCTTAGTTGTGGCAGGCCAGTTCTAAGGAAAAAGGGGAAAAGGTAGTCGACGCCTGCCTACACTGGGCATTGCATCTTTCGGGCCCCTTGCTTTTCCCCACCAGTGCCCACGCAGTGGCAAAGATGCTGTCAAAAGCTCTTCAATGGTCCAAGGCAAGCTGTACCTTGCTGGTGGACTGGCAGGTGTAGTCATGGTCAAGAAATGCAAGTAGCTTGCTCCTGGGGACCACCAGGACCGAGAAGTCCACAGGCTTCACAGAGTCTGCTGGGTCTCAGGCATCCTCCTCTTGGTCCTGGGGTTCAGTAGGATCCCTAAGTACTGTCTGAACCCCCCCAGCCCACTAAGACCCCAGACTCTGACTGGGATTGGGAGAGCTCTGTAGCCATGAATACCACGTGCCCCTGGCAGCCGGGAGGGCACAGCTGCACTGGCGGTGGTGGGAGCACAGAGATGGGAAGCACGGAGCTCCTGCAGACATTGGCAGCAGGGAAGGGAGGTGGTGAGCACTGACCAGAGGTCAGCAGACACTGCTAGCGGTGTTGGCAGCAGAGTGACAAGTGGCGACCACCCACAGGCTCCCCCAACAGTATCAGCAGTGCCTTTTTGTAGGGCGTGCACTGCCATGCTCAGGGGGTGCATGTGCCCTCCCATGCATCACCCCTATCTGCAGTCCCTTGGAATGGGGGTGGGGTAAGGGTGGGGGCCGGGCTCCCTCACAAGATGGCAGGGCAGAACTGGAACCCTGGGGGGGGGGGGGGTGGGGAGGGTCCCCGCGTCTGTGCAGGGTCCCCGACAAAGTCAGACTGTTGGTCTGGGGACCCTACCCCAACCTTCTCTGGTGTCAGATCATTGGGTGGGCTTGTAGTGAGGTTTGACTGGGAGCGGGAGGGAAGAGACTCATCAGGCACTGGGGTCATATTAGTGCCTGTCTCGGAGTCCTGGGAGAGGGTCTTCCCCCCTCAGAACTCACCGGAGTGAACTCCAGGACCACTGTCTTCCCCAAATCATTGGAGGGGGAGGGATCCACTGATGGACCTTTCATTAGGTCAGCCTCACCCTCAGCCTGGGTGCCCATGGTCTTGGGGGGACAGGCCCTGGACAGTGGAGTGAGGGACCTCCTCCATGGGCTCCTGCTGAGGGCTGTCCAGCAGCCCTGAAACCTCCTCCATGAGGATCACACGTTTGATCTTTCCTGGGGGTGAGGTGTCAAGAGCAGTCAGAGAGACCCCCAGAAGTTGGGCCACTCCATCCCCCCCATGTGGTGGTCTTCAGAGTAGGGCAGGAGTCCTCCACATCAAAGGCTCCAGCTGTACCCAGGGCTTTCTTTTGGCTTTGCGCCCAGAGGGGACCTACACCCACTCAGCCACGGGGCGGTCCTCAGGTGAATAGGCTCCAGTAGGAGAAGGTGAAGGGTGGGGGGGTGGGGCAGCTACAGCAGGGGCATGAACAGGGGCATGGGAGCCCTGCTCCCTCCTTCTCCTTGGCTGAGACCCACAGGGCACTCGTGATGCAAGTGCTCTGGGGCGCAGCTCCAGAAGCACCACAGGTCTCCCAGTGTACAGAAAACCCTCACCAGGGTCCCCTGAAAAGGAATTGCCAGGCACCCCTCAGCTTCCAGCTGCGTTCCCAGAACCAGCTGGATCATAACTTGTCAATGGAAAGAGCACAGATGGCAGAGGCCGGTGTCTTGGCACCCCATCAAGAGGGCCACCACCCAGGAGATAACTCTCCCCAGGGTTTAGAGCTGAGGGAGCAGGGCCCAATTAGGGATATAGGGAGGGACAAAGCTGAGGACCACCCTGGTCCCCAGCTCTTCTAGGGGCTCCAGAGGGACATACTCACCTCCACCATGAGCCCCCTCTCCACCAGCTTTTGTGCAGCGGCCTCCAAAGCAAGGAAAAAGACCCCCTTGCCATGCAAGCGGGAGCCCGCCATGATCTTGGGGGATCCCGCTACTCGAGCCAGGGCCAGCACCCAGGGCTCAAAGTGCATGTTCTCCCACTTGAGTAGTTGGCATTTCACCCCGTGCCTGCAGGTGAGTGCCAGAAAGGGGGTAGAGGTTCCAGGCCCCCCAGCTTTGGGTCACCCCACAGTCACCAGTGCATAGCTGCGGTTCCCCGACTGGGGGCCATGTTGGTGGGGCTGGGGCTAGGGTCAGGGACAGGCTGAGTGAGTGTGCTGGCTGGTGTAGTGCACTTGGCCCCCTCAGGCACTGGTGGTCTAGGCTTGGGGTTGGACCCTTGCCCTTCTCACCCCCAGCTGTGGAGGAGGCTCAAGAGGGGTCCTTTCCACTGCCTTTGCCCTTGGTCCCTGATGACAGGAGAGGGGGCTTGGGAACCCCTCTGGGGGTGGCCTGTTGGCTCCCTGCCAGAGTCCCATCTGTCCCTGCAGTGGAGGTTGCAGGCTTCTCTACCCCCAGAGGTGATTCATTGGACTCTGCCTCCAGGGCAGGGGCTTCAGGGGTATGCATCCTCTAGGGGGTTTGGCTGGGATCTGCCCCCATAGTGGGGGCTGCAGGAAGCTCTATGGGGGCATCTGCCCCCCCCCCTCCAAAGTTTTCTGCCCTGCCATTGTTTCACATACAGGTGGGGAAGACAAAGAAAAACAAAATATTCACCAGCCCCACTGGATATAGTAGGGGCAGGCAGGAAGGAGGCTGAAGCTCACTGAGCTACATCCCCACAGGAAAAAAAACAAGGAGGGTTATGCTTGGGGAATGTGGGGGAGGGAGAACATGCACAAGGGCTGGGGAAACTCGAGCTCGCTTACTTAGCCACACAACACACACCAGGGCAGGGGGAATGGACCACAGGAATTACCACACAAGGGCAAAAACCACAGAGAAGGGTGCTGAGGCAGATGTATGAGATAGCTAGAGAGGTGGAGGGGCTTTGTTTGTTGAAGATCAGTCCAGGAGCCCCTCAGGCCTCCAACCATGCTCTCAGCAGCAGAGCAATACGCAAGGGGAAAAAAAGCAGGATGAGATGCAGTGAGGCATCTGTGGAGGAGGGCAGGAGCAATCGGTCAATTAGGGAGTAATCCAGTGCAGGTGTGGTGTCAAGTGGTGCAATAGGAAATCTCCCTCTCCTGAGAGGGGGCAGCACCAGAACAATGGCAGCAGCAGCAACAGCAGCAGTGATGGTACTAGCCATCTATTTCAGCCACTCGGGGTGTGCTTTGGATGAAAATGGAGGTGAAGGCAGGGGCAGCCTGCCAAGGCAGCTGCAGCAGGCAAGGCACCTTTAGGTTCTTGCAGTGATGGTGGGGGAGGGGCCCACAGGTAGCACAGGCTCCCACCCCAGGCTGTCCCCTGACCACAGCTTGGCAGTGGGCTGGGCAGCAGGCTGGAACAGAGGTGCAGAAGCTGGGGTGTGGTGTAGTGCAGTGGGCTCCTTCCTGCGGGGGGGCAGCAGCATGCAGCAGAGGACCCCCCCCCCCATGGGGGGGGGGCAGCAACAGCAGCAACCACTCAACGCGGGAAGGGGTGCGGCCAACTTACCACCAAAAACCCTGAGACCAAGCCAGCAGCTAGCAGCAGCCAGAGGCAGGGAATGGCCTGGCCATCCTCTCCCCAGAAGCTCCTGAGACCAAGCTTGCAGCAACCAGCAACAGCAGCAGCAGCCGCCTCGGACCCTAGGGCAGGTTTTTATACTATTGGGGCTAGCACAGGAGCTGGCCCCAGGCTTTAGCTCCCCCTGGCTGCAGATCTGGGAGGAGACAGGCAGGATTATTTTGCCCAAAGTGGCACAATTTGCTTTACAACAAAGTGCATGTCTGGGCACAGACACTGAAGCAAAAAGCCCCAGATCAAATTTGCACCGCTTCAATCTGAGCTGCTACAAGCGCACGTGCTTGCATGTGTGGACACGCCCAAAGAGGCCCACTATACTTCACTCAAGCCAGAGAGGAGAATCCAGTCCATCTAACGCAAGGATAACAAACATTCAGAGAAACATCCAAGCGTTTGTAGCTTACCATCTTTTAGAGATATATCATTTATGTAAGTTTTACAGCCACATTATCAGATTATAGAAAAAGTAGGTCTGGAAGGGATCTCAGGAGATCATCTAATCCAGCCCTCTGCTCTAGGCAGCATCATCCCTGACTAAACCATCTCAGCCAATATCCCTCTAACCTGCACTTGAAAAATTAGAGGAATGGAGATTCCACAATTTTTCTTGGTAGCTTATTGACCACACTCCTAGTTGTAAAAGTTCCTCCTAGGCTCAAACCTAAATTTTCTTTGCTAGAACTTGACACCATGATTCCTAGTCCTGTCCCCTGTGGCCAAAGAGAAAAGTCCATCTCCATCCTCTCTATGATGACCCTTCAGGTATTTGAAGATGGTTATCAGATCCCTCCCCTCAGTCTTCTCTTCCCCATATTAGATCATCTGAGTATTTTTAGTCTTTCCTCTCAAGTCACGTGTCCCAGGCCCGTAACCATTTTACTTGCTCTCCACTCTCTCCAATCCATGCACATCTTTCTTGAAAGACAGGATCCAAAACTGCCCACACTACTTCAGGTGATGTCTTACCAGTGCTGAGTAGAGTGAAGGAATCATTTCCCTTGATCATAGGAAATCCTTTAGCACATTGGTATTAATACACCACTTTCCATAAAAACAAGCTTCACTTTTTTTTTTTTTTTTATTAAATTAAAGGGATTTTCTCATTTGATATCAGTTTCATAGTCTTTTGATACAAAAAGCTTTTCCAATTCTATTTTTAGAAAGAACACAAAACAGAAGCCAAGCAAAAGTACATCCTAGATCTTGGGTTCACTTAAACAGGCACAGTGCCACAGAAAGAAAAACATTGCAACAGTGATCTTTTCCACAGTGCTAACACAAGTTGTTGCCAAAGAATGTGCACTGGTGTGGTTCTGGTCTAAGGAGGTTTTCTCCCTAAAAGAACTACATCCCTTATACCTTGAATCAAATTATACATGTACACACTGTGGCCAGAGTGGGTATTGATACTAAAAGTGCCAAAAAACAAAAAACATAGGATGAAGAAAGTGCAGAAATATTTTTTTTATAATAAAAATGTAAACATAGCACAAGCAGCTAGATAAAAAGAAAATATTCCTGTGTGAAACTTATGAGATGACAGCTTCAAAATATCTTTTCTTAATCCTCATTAACTCTATCATTTAGACTTGTGCATAGTTCATGCCAGCACACTAGCTCACAACTAAAAGGCACATACTTCCTCCTCAATTTATAAAATGGGGATAAATAGCAGTTTACTATCTCACAGACACAGGCTAGATCAGATGTTCCCAACCACCAGGCCACAGCCCATGACTCGGCTGCAAAGGGTTGGCTGCCGGGTCATGGCACAAGCCCCCTGCTTGGACCCCCATCTGTCCACCCAGGCGAGCGGCTTCCGCTGTCAGCAGTCACATATGAGGTTAAAGCTGGGTGGCAGGGCAACCTTGGGAGGGAGGCAGGACACCCCGCCCCACTCCCGCAGGTTGGGAACCACTGGGCTAGATATATTAGTGATTGCAAAGCCTTCTGATACTATGATAATGGGAGATGTTTATGATCCCAAGACAAAAAAAAAAATTAAATTAAATAAAATGTACCTTCCAGAACCTAAGGGCTAAGAACAGATGGTCAAAAAGCCTGAGGCTGAATCGATTCAACCTTCACAGGTTAGTCTAAACTGCATACACTGAGCCGAGAAGCAAGTGAACAGACATTCACTTTGGATTCCAGAAACGCAGCCACATGCCTGCAGTGGCTTAAGCCAGATGCCAGGGGGTGCTAGAGCACACCTTCCTGGTCGGCTGGAGAAGACAGCTTAGGCCAAAGCTAGCCTGCCTACTCTGTGAGGAGAGGGAGAGGGAGTTGCAAAACATCCAGGGATGCTGGAGGACTGCGAGTTAACTTGGATCTGGAGAGGATCTGAGACAGAAGTTCAAGAAACTGATTTAACCTCAATCAGTGAAGTCTGATACTACATCCATCCAGGTCTATCTTAAACCGGTTTCAGCCATTTTGGAAGCGATTTATGTGCACTGAACTTGTGTTGCGTTACAGATTTGAACTGGTTTCCAGCCACTTATACCAATTTACATGTAATTTCTATCCCTAGTGGTGCAAGTACTTTTATTTTGGCTGCAACTCTGAATGTTTCCTTTGTATACTAATACAGGCCTCTTGGGAGAGCTACTTAAAGAAATGTTAAAGAGACCACACAAGGAGACAATTTGTTTTGATAACAAACTTAAAAAGAAAAACTTAAAAAGAAAAAGCTTAACTACAGTACCAATGTTAGACTCTATGAAAGTTTAGCAGCTTAATACAAATAGTCTGTTTCTACAAGGTCAGTCTTCAAGACATTTTCCTCTCAAAAGACTCCCACTGACTTCAGTGATGGTACTTACCATCTCTTATGATTTAACCCTATATTGGGTAGATACTCTTACTTAAAAGGTTTGTAAGTGTAATGCTGCCTGAAATGCAAAGAACATCTCAGGAAAACACTGAATCCTGGAGAGTGAAATGTACTTTCCCTCAGAATAAACAGTGCCTTCAATTAATCATTGTAGTCTGAAGTAGAAATTCCTTAGATAATTTACTTAACTCCAAGTGGATTTCAAGAGTTTACCTCTTGACAGCAGTCTACCACTACACATAATCTGTAAATCCACTGTACAGATCACAAGTGAAACACTATCCTTACAATTATAAGCTTTATAATAAGCCCTTCCAAGCAATATCCGGTACCATTATCAGGAAGTTAAACGTTGTAAGTAAAAGGGAGTTAGAGTGAGCATACCAAATATGGGGCTCTTGCTGAAGTTTTTGAAAGCTGTATAAACTCAAGTCTCTAGTCCTTGTGACAGGAGTCCATCCCTGCACCCGTCTAACAGAGGCCTGAGCCTCTGTCTCCAGGCTACCCACCCACGCCTTGATGGAACAATAATAATAATAATAATAATAATAATAATAATAATGTTATTCAAGTGGGAGGCTGCCCATTTAATACCCCAACACTAGGGGTCGCTATCCACTGCTCCAAACCTTCCCTACATCGTGGCCCATGCCTTGCAGATGATATAAATGTTGACCTGCACCCTAAGGCATTGGGAGGCCCACTCTCTGTTGCTGTGCCTCTTGGCACTGGGGTCTGCCCCCCGTCACTGTGCCACCTGGTGCTGCGCCCCCTGGCGCTGGGGTCCGATCACCCCGTCACTGCGCCTTCCTGGCGCTGGGTCTTTGCGCAGTAGTGCGCCCCCCTGAGGCCTCCTCTTCCCCAAATAGCCTCACCCCAGCCCACCAGACAAACAACGTAAATATGAGCCCCTGGGCTATAACATAATAGAAGTCCTATAGGCCACACACTAACCCCTCTTAGAAGACAAGCTTCTCTGACTTTACTGGGCCTCCCCCCACCACCAGTACCTATGAGCTCCTATAGCCCCTTTATCCTACCAGAAGCAGAACAGGCAGTCAAGCATCTCCAATTAGCTTCCTCTATGAGAGCTTCTTCCCTCTTGGCTGCTGCCAGAGAACTAACTCTCTAGCCCCAGCCCTGGGGTTTGTGTGCGCCCAGGGCCCTGCCTTCTCCCAGTCAGCTACCCTCATGGTGCTTGGGTTCCTGTAGCCTTAGGTCTTAAAGGGGCAGCCCTGTCTCTTAGTATCAGGGCTAGGGTTCCCTGTTACAGTCCTGAAAACATCTAAGAGAAGTTGCACACTTGCTTACATGCCTGGTGTCCTAGGCTCATTGGGATTACTGAAGGTACATATACAAATCATTAGCCACAGGATCATAGCCACAATTACTTTTGGGAGAGGTGGGAAAGAAGGCCCGCAATGGAACAGGAAGGGAAGGCAAATTATTTGGAATTTCATTCTCAATTCATTTGGGATTCATCTTTTTTTTTTTTTTTTTTCCTTCTCTTTGCATGACATTTTCCAAAGTTATAATTTTTCATACTGAATCAAGCACATTTCTCAAAGGCAGGTACTGCTAATGCTGAAAAAAAGGGAAAAAATTAAATGAAAAACTGTCAGTTCATGAAATCTTTGTAGTTGAATATAAAAATTTGGCCCATTTTACCAAAAGGTCATTGTATTCACCATCTGTATTCTGTTTTGATGAGAAGCTATGAAGTTTGAGGCAGCTTATTCAAATGGACTGATCTCATGAAACCGAAAAGCAACATGAAAAAAACCACAGAAACAAAAAAAATCAGAAACAGTCATTTTGAAAAATCTGGTAGTTTTCACCACAGATATTTTTAATATTCATTTTTCCATGCATGTCAGCCCTTTGCTTATTGTGGTTTCCAACCAACCACAATGTCAATGCTATAAACAGGGTTTTTTTTAACAAATACAGAAAAAAATTGCATCATTCAGCCATCTAAAAATAATTTTTATTTTTTGTTCTGCTTCCCTTCTCCCTAGGAGAAAAAGCTAGATATTTTTAGAGAGAAATGGGAAGGGTAATTTTCATGGTGATATAGCATGACCCCACTGTTGGCCAGCCACTTCCTTGGGAGTCAATACATCTTAGAACCAGAGAACCTGATTTCCCCTCACATCTTCCTCTAAATAGGGATGACTGAAACAGGACAAAACAAAAAAGTGCTGCTGCAAGACTAATTTGAGATAGTGAGATTCATTTAAATTAAGTCTCCCACACAGAAAGTAGACACCTGTGCAACTTAAACAGACTTTGCAGTCCACCCAAGTGGAATACAATGGAAACATTATTATAAACGCATCAAAATCCACAAACAGGAAACCCAATACAATGCAGCATACATACATAATAGTATAAATCACCACAAAACTAAGTGAAATAATTTTTGGCAATTTTGCATAAAACTGTCCTCCCATTATTAAAGGTCTCATTAAAAGATTTTGAATTTATGAAGTCAGCTTTAAAAAAAGATATTTGCACTGATGAAAATTCTGGAAACATTTTGTTAAATCAAAAGCAACGGCATGAAACCAGACTCCATGACCCATATCTAAGACTGATGTAATGCAGTCATTATTTGTGGCACTTAGCCACATAGGACCAGGAAAAACTGAAGCATGGATGCAAGAATAGGATCCGTTTCCCAGTAATATCCATCAGAGAAATCAGAGATAGGAAAAGGCGTTTTAGGTCTTCCAGTCCAATCCCCTGCAGGTCCAGAGTTGTTTCATGTAGTTTGCATGTCATTGCCTTATCCATTCTACACAAGCCTAAAATAATGGGCTTTTCACTGCTTCCCATAGAAAGGCTATTCCTAAACCTAATGAAACTCTCTGTTACCATCAAACCTCAGTCCTCATTACCTAGATTCTGAAAAACAAAAACTTCTCCCTTTCCTAGTTTTGGGAAGCTTACTTTACATTTCAATATCAAGGAATTTTTTTAATTATTTCAAAACCCCAAAGCAGACTCTTGCAACAGTTCCCAGAAAACCTAGTCTGCCTTTTCTCTCCTTCCCTGTTTTTAGTACACCTCCTTGCATGTAAGACAATTACAATGACTCAGTGGCAACACTGACTCCGTGGTGCACCCCGTCAGGCCATGCTCCCCACTTAGGCAATGGGCGGGGGGCAGGCAGGAGCGCACCTGTTCGGCGAGATTGGCCAGTTGCTGACTGGTCACTGCCATCTGAGTATGTGCCCCCCCGACTCAGATGGCACCAGTCGCCTATGCATTGACTGCACAACATCCCTCTCAAAGGACATACAAAATGCACACACTTGAGTCTGGGCAGGGTTTAAAAAAAATGATTTATTTAGCAAGGTAATGTTTCAGTTGGCTAAGGTATTATTTACCAGCTGTTGTAAGCCAAGGTGTAGCATTGCTGCATGCTAGTAAAGATAAGTCATGTTTCACCCCAGAGGTGGCTGCATATCAAGTGTGCAAAATGCTTCAAGAAATACAATGAAGAGAGATTTCTATAAACTGACACAATTAAGTGAAGATTTAAAAGAAAGCAAATAACAAAAGCTTGGAATGAACTTCACAGGTCATCAGGTCCAGTTTCCTGCCAGTACAGATACCAAAGTGTAACATCCATTTCATAAAGCCTATTTGCAAGTTCGTTTTCCCTTTATTATAAAGCAAATTCATGATTTATATTATTCTGCTTTAAAAAAAAAAAATAAAGCCTCCATTGAACATGAATCTTCTATGGAAAATAGCTTTAAAAAAACCCAACCATTTAATCATGTATTTTGTTCCCATATCAAGAGTATTCAGGTTACAAGAAGAAAGTAAGTTTACTAACTTACCAGGAACAAAGCCACTAACAAGGCCCAATCCAACAACTACACTGGATTTTTTCTTCCATAAGCATAACCAACAATAATAAATACCCCACAAAACAAATTATGTCCTCAGTTATAGCTTTGTAGGCCCATTACCATTCACTTGGCACAAAGAGCTTGGACTCACAATATTTTTCCAAAGTAGAAATGTACGTTAATATTCAGGATGCATTTATATTCATGGGAGGGAATCTGACAAGAGATTGGGCAACAAGACTAACCCAACTTAAGTTACCAAAATGGACCCTGACACTTTTGACTTCTGAAGGGTGTAATCTTTGATCTGTGTGGCCGTTATTCTTTAGATCTGAAGTAGCTTTGCCCAGACACAGTATTTGCTGGTAGAGCACTCCATTTTAGCTGAGGTCCTGACAGAAATGATCAGTAATAGCACATGCTATAGAAGTTACTCCAGGGCATAGAAACAGGAATTCTGAAGATACTAGTCCAGAACATCTTAGTGTTGCCACAGGTGGATCCACGTGGATGCGCTCCCCTCCCCCTTTGATTCCTGCTCTACCCAAAGTTTAAAACCAGCTACCTGGCAGTGGCAGCAGCATTTCTAGTCAGAAATGCTGGAGACGGCGATTTAACTTGTGGCTCATCATAATCTACCTGACCCCTTCTAAACTCTTCATTCTGAAGGTGCTAATAATGCTTTCTTCTGATGAATAGTCTTGGTGTTCCATCAATCAAACTAACCTTTGTTCTGCAATTCTGCTGTGTGTTAGCTGCTCCTGACGCACCTATATTACAGCCCTGCAGATTATTTTTAAAATCATTCCAATTAAGTTAGATTTGTTTTTGCTTCACTCTTAAATGGAATTATATATCCATAGGCCCTTACACTAGAAGTTTTACTAATATGCTATTTTCAAATGGAGAAAAATATGTTGTTTCATATGTGATGATATACCTTGCCATCTGCACCCTCCTTTTCAAAATTCTAGATTCACCCACGAGTGTTCCTGGCATGATCTGTTCCTTTAAGGATTGAAGAGGGGTACTAAAATTAGTGAAAGATGACAACATCCTTCAAGCAGCTACAATCCATCTGTTTTCAGAAATGTATGGTGTATAGAAAGTATGCTTGTGTTTAACTCTTGCTCAATTTCTCTGCTGTGCAAAACTGCATGCCCTGCAATTCTACATAAAGTATGAGAAGTTTATAGGTCAGATGTGCATGTTGAGAATAAAGGTTCAGTTTTTAATTTGCACAGCTACTTTTCTCTCTCTCTTGTAAACTACGATCTGTGTTACTGTAGTGTTCTGCTCTGGCCAATTTCTCTCCTCCCTCTATTCCCTCACAGAGTATTGTCTATATGGCCAATTTCCTCAACGTGTGCAGCAATAGAGGTCTAATGCCAGTATAATTTGAGAATGTAATACATTTAAAAGCCACATAGTGGCAGGGTTTATTGTTGTTATTATTCAAATGACAGAAGTCTATAATGTGCAGAATTCAGTTTTCAATTGTGGGCACCAAGTTTACACTCGCCAAATGCCTAAGCCTTCCTTTCAATTTTGAATAGGTTTGAAGAGATTTATTCTGTAGTTCAAGGAAGTACAGTTCATTCCTCTAAAGAATGATTGTGTTCTTGATATGTGCAAAACATTTCCTTTCAATAACATCTTCCCCAACACCAGGAGTGCTAGAAACATAGTCCCTAGTAGACAGAGACTGATTAGAAGCTACCATAAAATAAAAAGATAATGGTTTCCTCCCTACATATAAATCCTGCTAATCTGATCTGGGTTTTCTGGGGGTTAGAATAACAGACTGGAATTTGGACATCCCCATAGTAAAAGATTTTTAAAAGCTTGCCCACACTCAATGATCCCCATCCCTAAATGAGAGGGCAAGCTGAAATATATTTTCTTACGAACGCACAAGCAGAGAGAATTAGAGACTGATCTAGTTCGTACAAGAAAGCTAAAGGTAGAGTTTTCACAGCACCCATCTCTAGAATTCTTTTGTACTAAGGAACATGGCAGAAATGAGAAAATTTGGCATAATACAGACTACTATTTGTAAAAGTAGTATTTAGCTGATACTTTCATAGGAAGAGCTAGTCTCTCTTTAAAAGTTACCTTTCCTAAAGAATGGAGCTTATAAACTGCTATTGGATCTGCAAAGATTTACCCAAAGAAAAGACTATGTTAGAAGACTAGGAACAATGCACAGGTGGTCTGGCTAAGGATGGCTTATTTCAAGATGCTTACCAAAACATAGCAACATCATCTAAACAGCTTCATTTATATTACCTCAGAGTTCATAAAACTCAATAGGCTAGTTGCCCCACAAACTTAAACAATATGGTTCATAACATAACCAAAGCAGAAGTTTACTCTGCATTAACTTGTGCAAAACCAGAGCATAGCATCATCACTCAAGAGTTATTTAAATGAATTGAAAAAGTTAAATTGAAAGATTACTATGTAGAAATAGCTGCTAATATTCAGAACCAAGTTGGCACCATGTGTTAATAAACGGTTTAGAAAACACTTAGATCCTCCTAAATATAGGTTTGTTTAGCATGACTAAAGACTGAAATGACTAAACAGATGAGCTGGCAGTTAGCTAGACACCAAAACTGACTAGCTAAGCTGAGGCAGACTGACACTCTGAAAGACAGAACCACAAGGCAAAGTATTTGTTTCCTCTCTCAGAAAAATTGGTACTTGTCACTCTCACAAGAGCATAAGGTAAAACACTTTCATCATCTACAGAAAGCTTGAACATTTGGAACAGATGCATGGAGGAAATCATCAGAAGCTAGAGGGAGCCTCAGGAAAACAGACACTGCCACATCAAGAGCCTGTGTTTCCTCACAACCCAAAACTACCGTTCATCTAGTATCTGTTGAAATGGACCAGCTGGTAAAGCCATGCGAAGCTTTGGTAGCCGATTTGATTTGGAGGAGATTTAGCCCAAATCAGGGACTGACCGAATCTCTGAATTTGAATCGAATCAGGAAGCCAAGTAAAAGATCTGAATCAATTTGGAAAAGCTTCAGAAAAGATTTGGCCGATTCGGAGATTCAGCTATAGACTAAACAGGCAGCTGACAGCTGCCTCCAGCTGCTAAGCCTGTTGGGGTTGGGGGAGGGGGGGGGGAAGGGGGGAAAAGAAGGACTGGGGCTGGGACAAGCTGCCCAGCTGGGGCTCGGGATATGGGCACAATGGTAGGAGTGGGGCTCTGGCCTGCTGCTGCTTGCCCAGCCGGGGCGGGGGGTGGGGGGGGCAGGATGCGGGCGGAGCTCACTCCAGGCAGAAGGGGGAAGGTGCAGCATGGCATATCTCTCGCTCCCAGCGCTGCCACGCCCACATCCCCCATGCTGGCTTGCAAGCA
>NW_005841988.1:688080-691541 GCF_000455745.1 Alligator sinensis
CAGGGCATAGCCGCTGCAGCTCCCACCGCTGGGGCAGAGGCAGGAACAGCCAGAGGAGCCGTGGGAGAAGCCCCCATGCCTGCCCTATGCGGCCCCATCCCTTGCCTGGCCCCAGCCACCTGGCACTTTAAATAAGTAAATAAATAGGAGCCCCACACTCACCGGCTCTGGCAGCAGTGACTGGGACCTCTGAGAGCTTGTGGCAGAGTGCCCTTGTGCACCACTGGGCAGTGGGGATCGCCCCCTTTGCCTGGCACCCACGCGGCAGCTGCCCCATGGTGCAAATGCAGTGCAGCTCAGCAGGGTGCCACAGGCTGCCTGGGAGCTGGGGCAGCTCCACGTGTCAGCCAGAGCCAGACACCACTCAGCCCCTGTGGCCCCAGCTCCTGGACAGCATACAGCACCCTGCTGAGCCACGCTACACCCACACAATGCAACAGTTGCTGCACCAGTGCCACGCTCTGCCATGAGCCTCCAGGGCCCCCCCCTCCTCCCCCCGATTCCCACTGCCAGAGCCAGCGAGTGCAGGGCTTTTTTTTTTTTTTTTAATAATTGCTGGGATGCTGGGGCCAGGCATAGCATCCATTGAAGGCAGGGCAGTCAAAATGCATGCAGGCTTTCACTAGACTGGGCTAACCCATTCCCCATCTAAGTTAGTTCACCTCCTCAGGTGAAATAATTTGGATTGGGCCCACCATTTTTTGTTTGATTTAACCTCCTCAAACATCTGTATACATCAGTATTTAGAGTGACCTAACCCTAGTTAGGGCAGAGCAACAAGAGCTTCTCCAAAAAAAGGTTACGACCCAGGTTTTAATTAGCAAACAATTTTTTCTTGCAACTTCATTCTCAGAAATGGCTGAAACTTTCCAGAAATTGTCCAGGGTCTTTATCATTTGAAGCGTCAGGCAACTTTAATAGTAGACAGTGCTACAAGCAATAATAGTAGTTACTGCTGAGACTATTCTCCTCACGTGGCTCATGTCATCAAATCAGAGACTCAAAGCTCCCAGAACTCAGAAGGTGAGGCCATCTCTCAAAGGAGACAAATGTCTAATTAGTTTGTAAGCTTTCTTTGCTTTTTTGGCATTAGCACAAAGGAGCTTCAATCCAGGATTGGTGGCCCACCGTGCTATCAGAATCAAAAAACCACATTAAAAGCAAATAAAAAAAAATATCATCAGATCTTCCTAACAGACACCAATGATTTCTCACACTGTTACTTTCAGTAAAAGTTTAAAAAAAAAGACCTCAAATAGGGAAGCTTTGGTACCAAGAAGGCAACTAAGTAAATAATCAATTTAAGTTCCCTTTAAATTGAATTCTAATATTCTATTTTTATGTAATTTTTGGTCACAAACAACGTTGTATATGATGTTGTAAACACTAAAAGACAGAAGTAGTTTGGTCAGTTCGCCAATCGAACACATGAGTGCCAGAAGTAGAACGGGCAGCCTGTGTGCATGGCAGATGACAGACTGGGAAAGGGAAAGGCAGCACATGGACAGATAAGGCAGACAGCACAGAGCATGAAGCAGAAAGCAGAGCAGACAGAGGAGGGGGCTGGAATGGCACTTGGGGAAGGTGCAGACCTAATTTGTGGTACGCCTGTGTGAGTAGACAGCTATTCGATCTGGCTTCAGATCCAGCCGCTTCAGATGCCAGCAATACGATCCAGAGCTCCAGATTGGTTTCCCACTTTGATCTGGCTGAAGCGGCTCGAAAGCTTTAGAGCTGCCTCCGAGATCCAGCCGTAGGGTATAATGGCAAATCAATGAAATATCTACAACTTTGTTGTTTTTTTTGTCCGATTTGGATTAAACTTGCAGGGGTAAGAGCCTCTGCTGAGAGCATGAAGCCTGCCACGTTTCAAGAAGATAGGTGCAGGTTTAGGGGGGAACTGCACTTCAAGCTGCTGACAGGCAAAACTCGTGACATAGATGACCCTGTGCGTGTTAAGGGACAGCAGGCTGAAAGCTGCAGGAGTGGCGGCCCCTGCTGAGGCCACAAAGCCTGCCAAGTTTCAAGGAGATAGGTGCAGGGGTTTGGGGGGAAATGCACCTCAAACTGCGGACAAGCAAAACTCATGACATGGGCGACACCATGTATGTTAGGGCGCAGCAGGGTGAAAGGTGTAGGCCTGCTAGCCCCTGCTGTGGCCACGAAGCCTGCCAGCTGTCGAGGAGATGGGTTGGAATGCTCTCAGCAGAGGCTACCACCCCTGCGATTTTCATCCAAATCAGACAAAACCCAACAAAGTTATAGATATTTCACTGACTCCCCATTATACCCTATGGCCAGATCTCTGAAGCAGCTCTGGAGCTTTGGAGACATTTTGAAAGAAGCCTGCACTTTGATCTGGATATGCTGCTTTGGATGATGAAGCGTCCAAAGCTTCTCTGAATCCAAAGCGCGGTCCAAAGCCTCGCACAGCCCTAATTTGTGGCATGCCTGATAAAAAGGTTGGCCCCACTGATTTAATCCACTTAGTTCCATAAATTTAACATGAATTAGTCTAGCATGTCTTGAGGAAGCATCTCTACTGACCTTAGATTATTTTTTGGTTTTTGTTTATTGTTTTTTAATTAGACCTCGTTTTCATTTGTTGATTTTTTGGGGGTTGGTTTGGGGGCTTGTCTGTTTTCTTTTTAATTTTCCTGTGTGTTGGAATGCAAATCAACATGCTCTTCTGTTGCAAAAATCTTGAAAGAGAAAGCATAGCTAGCTCTAATATATTTATTGTCACTCACTTGCTTACAAGTAGAGTTCAAGCTAAATGTTAGTTACCATGACATGGTAGGGAACCTACAGATCGGTAGCCATCTGGGTGATCACCTAATAATAGAATTCTTCATAAGACGTCGAGTGGGTAAGGTAACTAGTAGGGTGAAAGTGCTAGACTTTAGGAAAGCTGATTTCAATGAACTCAGGCGATTAGGACGCACTGCAGAGTAGGAATTTTGAAGTGATGGGAGCCCAAGAAGGGTGGCTGTGCCTTAAGGAAATGATCCATCAGGCACAAAAGGGAGATGATCCCAATGTGAGGAAAAGGAAGGAAAGGAAGGAAAGGGGCTTCCTTGGCTGACCAGAGAAATCCAGGGCAGCCTAAGGGCCAAAAGGAGAGCACATAAAAAGTGGAAACAGGGAGAGATCACGAAAGACGAATATACCTCCTCCGCTCGCGCTTGTAGGAAGGCAGTTAGATGGGCCAAAGCTACCATGGAGCTGAGGATGGAATCCCAAGTAAAGGACAACAAGAAATTGTTTTTTAGATATATAGGGAGTAAAAGGAAGGCCCAGGGAGGAATAGGACCCCTGCTAAATGGGCAGAAACAATTGGTGACGGACAGTGGGGACAAGGCTGATCTCCTTGATGAGTTCTTTGCCTCAGTGTTCCTAAGCTAGGGGCACGACAAGTCTCTCACTGGGGTTGTAGAGAGGCAGCAGCAAGGCGCCAGACT
>NW_005841988.1:692937-709697 GCF_000455745.1 Alligator sinensis
CTCTTTCCTGCCTATGCATCTGATCTGTTGAGGTCCCTTCTGACCCTAACATCTATGAATCTATGTTCCTGTAACAGCCTCTTATAACACTTTTGTTGTTTGTATTACAACAGTGGGGAAAGGTTCCAGCGAAGATCATCCCCTTTGTGACAGGTGCCATATACATAAAAAGTGAGACAAAGTCCCTGACACAGAGCTGAAAGTTTACATACAAGACACATGAAAAGGCAACGTTAGAAAGCTCACATAAATCAAGAAACTTTCCAGTGACTTTCCCCATGTCACACAGAATCTGTGACAGCCAGGACTTGAACTTAGTTCTGCCAAAGCTGGTCCCAAAGTCCCAATCCTTTGAGAAAACTACAATCAGTTTATCTGCTTGATCCCAAGCCTAGGAGTCAGAAATCTACTTTATTTTCTGATGCTTTACCTGGTAACACATCACAAAATTATTAACAAACATGGAGTGCTAAACATGAACCATACACAGCAGCCCCTCTCTAGCATAACAAGCCATAAAAATCACTATTTGTGTTATAAAGAAACATGGCCAGGGATATTTAAATTATATTATATAGAAACACACACATGCACAACACACTATACATATCCCCACCTATCCAATCTTCATGGAGACTCTAATGGATTGTTTTGTAATCATAAAATCACACCAAGTTATGAAATACTAAAGCAAACACTTTTAGGCATTATCATCCTAGTTTTAACACCCAATGCTCCTAATTTAAGACATTGCTGGAATACTGATTATTCTGAACGAGCCCACTACCTTATTTTTAGGCGTAGCTCATTGTCACCAAGTAATTCTGTACTTTTTACAGTACAGTTGCAGCCTTCCTAATGCCTGACCTATTTAAAAAGCCTCTCTTATGTATTAAAAAGAAGTAGAGAGACTTAGGACTTTGCCTGCTACCATTTCAGCCTCAGTTTCATGGTCAGAAAAGTAACGCAGAAAAATTCAAACAATAAATATTAGTATATATATATAGCATCAAGTGTTTGATAATACATTGAGGGAGGAACCATCTTTTTAAAGAGATCACGCGCATACAACTGGGGCCTCCTGCTGCTATCACATTACTGATATTAAGTCAAAATCAGCAGCATTTCAGCCGAATAGTCCCTAACCCTTGGAAATGTTGTCTGAGCATATTCACACTGCCACCATGTAAACATAAAATTCAAGACAGCAATGATGAAGACAGTGCCAAATGCCACTGTTTTGATAGTTACATGAGTACCTAAATGAATTTCAATATAGATTTAAGTATCCAACATAAAAGCCAAAGAAAACTTTATTCCATTTCTGTTTCAGCTCTCAACTAGCCTCTCTGTAATGGTGTACTGCTCACACTCCTTCAAAGATCTGATGGAATATATTTAAAATGCTTATACCAGAAGCAAGGAACTACTTTAACCCTCAGAGATGATTTGGAAACAGAACAAGAGCAGGTGTGCAAAGCCAGGAAAAACAAGGATGGAGCCCAGTGTAGAAAGACTGATTAGTGTGGGCCTGGTGGAAGAGACAGAGGATCAGGGCACAGGAGGGTCAGGCAGGAGATGCACAGAAGAACCCAAGCTAATATGGCTTTAATAACCCATGTGATAAAGTGTGGGGTTCAGTCAGTGCATCATAATAAATCTCTTCTAATACCAGGTTCTGTATCATACAAGAGTATAAAATATTTAACGTACGAGCCCAATATGCAAATTCTTCAAGATGCACCAATACTATAACGGTATTCTTTTTGCCTAAATGCATTTTGGTGATATATTCTGAGTAAGTCCAGATTATGCATTCTGTGTTTTCAATTTCCTTATTTAAGCAGGGGCACTGTACCTTCTTCACACCCCTTCCCCTCCCCCCTCAGAAGTGGTCCCTCGCGCCAACCCTCCTCCATGCCTCAAAAAGGTTACAGTAATTTCTTTCTTAAAAAAAAACCCCACAGATTGGTGATGCTTCTGTAACATTTAAAAAGATTAACCTACTTAAAATCTAAAGGATGTGACTGAAGGAAGCAGGGTTCTGACGGGCTTCTTTTTTTTTTTCTCCTTTACCTGATGCAGATATAAGGTGAAGATAGATTAATTTACTGCTTGTGCCAAGAGACATGAATGAGGCATCCTCAGTCATCTTGTTTCTTCCCCCCCCATACTACACTCCCTGAAGTGAAGGCTGGGCAGGAGCCAATCCACGACTAAGTAAAGCAAGCTACTTTGTAAAAGATGTCAATTATACTCATGGTAAATGCGTTGACACAGCCTAGTTCAACATGTTGCTTTCAGCGAATGAAATATTCACTTGAAAACACAGATAGGATACTACCAAATTGATTCTATATCTTGGAAAACATGTCTTCCCCACAAGAAGATAAGAACCTCAACTTCTAACACTCAGCAAAATTAATAGTGTTGTAAGTGTTGTTATAAAGACCCGCCCACCCTCCTTTTCTGAGGATTATAAAACTAACCTCCGATTTCCAGAGACTTTTGCTGGGAAAATATGGTTGTAATACAGGACCATCTATGAAAAGATGATATTGTTAAATGCATCCAGCAAGCTAAGACCAGGATCAGGTAAGCCTAATTGATGGTTTTTATTATTTGTATGTTAATGCATGTCCGGGAAGAAGCAAGGACCCGCTGTGTTCAGTATCATGCAGACAGATATAGCTGTAGATATCCCTATAAATATGCCTGTCCCAAAGATCTTAGAGTGTAAACAACATAGGTGTTTGTCACACAGATTATACTCCCCTGCGGTATTTGTGCACTTTCTAGCAGTACATTAAGTGCAACCAATAGCTGTTACAGGTGCTTCCTTCTTCTGTATCCTTTTTTCACAGGGGCTACTGGGTGCACAATCTAAGTTTGTTCTTCCTGGCTTCCATAAGCAAGATGCACAACACACCAGCAAAACACTTCAGATAGAAAAATAGTTGCACATATTCCTAATTAGATTTCCAGAATGCCTCCCCACCACCTTTACCCAACCAGAGCAACCTGCTCTGCTCCTGTTAAGCCAAAGTCTTCTCTGCCCATTTCCCTGCACTGCTACCTTATCACTGCTTAGAGGGTGCCATCACTTCTTCCGCATCTTGAAATGTTCCACCAGCAACAAGGAAAGGTCTCTAGCCTCCAGGGAGTCCTGAAACATGGGGTGGGACCTCCTGCCCTTTGTCCACACTCCAGAAGAGGGGTGGACATCAGAGGCCAAGTGCCAAGTACAGGCTTGCAAAGAGGGTTAGGAGAATGTTGGAGCAGCTTCCCATCTCAAATCAACCTGATGAAAAGGGGACCAGGTCCTCTCAGCCAAGGAGGAGGGAGACTGACTTTCCCAAGTACAGGCAAAGGAGACTTTCCTCTGGGCTTGTAGAAGAGCTACAAGCACAGTGATTCATGGAATCATAGAAAACTAGGATTAGAAAGGACCTCAGGAAGTCCAACTCCTGCTCAACACAGAACCAGCCCCAACTAGCTCATCCCAGCCAAGGCTTTGTCTAGCCAGGTCTTAACACCCCCAAGGATGGAGAGTCCACAGCCTCTCTGCCTAACCTACCCCAGTGCTTCACTGCCCTCCTCATGAGAAAGCTTTTCTTAACAACTAACTCGAAGTCCCCTTGCTGCAACTCGACACCATGGCTCCTTCTGTCGCCTGCCGCGGGGAAGAGCCCACCTGTGCCCCTGACGGCTAGTGCCCAGAAGGCGGCTCCGGTCCCGGCCCCAGCCTGAGCATCTCCCGAGGGCCAGCGTGGAGCCCAGCCGGGCTGCTGGCAGGGGGTGCTCGCGGGCAGCTCCCGAGGGCGGCGGCAGGGCACGAAGCGCGGTGCCCGCCCAGGGGCGCTCCTTACCTGCGCGACCGAGGCGAGGAGCCAGGCAGCGAGCGCTAGGAGCTGCCGCGGCGCTGCCATGGGCGGGCTGCAGCCCCGAGCCGGGGCCCCGCAGGCGGGCGGCTCAAGCGAGGAGTCCGGGAGGGCTGGCTCTCCCGGGCTGGGGGCCGAGGCACGGGCATGGGCAGGCTGCGCCTGCTCACCCGCTGCTGCTACTACATTTATAAGCGTGCAGGGCGAGCGCCCGGGGCTCGCCCCACCTTTACACGCCTTAAAGAGACACTGCGACTGCCCCCGCCCCGCCTGCCAGCACCACTGACTCGGCTCAGGGTGATGCCGAGGGGCGCCTGGAAGCCGACTCCGAGGATGGAAGGGAGCTCAGGAAATCACCACTAGTCCAGCCCCCTGCTTAAAGTAGGACCAACCTCAGCTACATTATCCTACCCAACCACTTGTCCGGCCGGATCTTAAACCTCCAAGGATAGAGAGTGTAGCCTGGGTCAGTGCTTTAACAGTGAGAGAAACTTTCCAAATATCTTCCCCTGCTGCAATTTGAGAGCATTGTTCCTCGCTTTGTCATCTGCCACCACTGAGAACAGTCTAGTTCCATCCTCTTTGGAACCACCCTGCAGGGAGTTGAAGGCTGCTATCAAATCCTCTCTGTCTTCTCTTTGGCAGACTTTACTTTGGTCTTTGCTTCTCCTGGCCTCTATGCTTATTCTCCTCTTCCTCCCCGACAGCAGCTGGGGCTGGCTGCCTTGCCATGCCCAGGCCAGCTGCTCCACTCCCTCTTGGCAAAGGCACCCAAAGAGAGGTATCACCTGGAGCAGCAACCTGAGAGAGGTGCTGAGACCACCCACCCAAAAAAAGGGAAGCACCCTGCCTGCCCTGCCCTCGGTGTGCTAGTGGCCTAGGAGCCTCTGAGCACAGGGCTGTGGTCACAGCAGTGGAGAGGCTGCCCTGGAAGAGAGTATCTTCCCCAGCCAGCCTAACAGGAAGGGGAACAGGCTGAAAGTCACTGAAGCAAGTGTCCATTAAGTGCTACCTGCCACTTAACCCAATGCAAGGAAGAGCAAGGCTCCACATATTGTGTGTGTGTGTTCATCTGTCCTGATCTCCAACCCTCTGGCAACTGCACCCCTATCTAGCCCTTGCCACTTACCATTAGGCTCCAGCCCTGCTCAGGCCCAGGGCATGGAGCACAGTTTCTCTAGCTCCAGCTATGCCACAAAGCAGCTGTTGTGGAGGTGTAACACCAACTGGGCCCTGGAGCCAGAGCCAAGGCTGCAGCTACTGTGTCCACTACCCCCGCTGCATGGCTGGAGCAGGGCCAGAGTCAAAATGGAGGGGAGGGGCAGGTGCATGGGTGACAGGCTGCAGCTCTCACCCTGACCCCAACTCTGGGCCAGAGCTGGAGCTGCAGCAGCTGCCTGTCCCCACATCTTATACTTGAATCCAAGATGAGAGGCTTCTTCCACCACTATGTTAAATGGGGGTGGGGTGGGCCTATGAAAACCATCTTGAAGTCAAGTAAATATGGTATGATTCTTTATTTGCACCATAGAAAATGCTCTCTCTGTTGAATGCTATTTCTTCAATATCTGATCCAGCCAGATGCTAACTACAAGAAAATTCCTTTTTCCCTAGTCATTACTGACATTTCATTTTGTTTATTTAATGAAGTGAAATAAATAAATACACAAAAATAGAACACTTATCATCATCATGTTTACATTTGATAATACATAGATGCTTCTTTATTATAATACTTTATTATAATTCTATTTACAGAAAACAATTTTATTATAATACTATTAATGCAAGCTAGCTGCACAGCATAGGGGGGGGAAGCTCTGTCCACCTTGGCTGGTGAAGGATGAGACCTCGTATGCTCACATCTCAGCCCCAAAGCACTTTATTTTATTTATGCCCAGAAAGCTCTCTCAAGGTTAGCAACATTCCCCAATCTTTGGCAGGGCAGTTAGACTAGGAACATGTCATTCAACAAGCTCTCCACTCCCAGGCAGGACAGGAGTTGATTAACTGCAAACAGTTCCTGATCTCATTTACTGCCAGCCAAATTATTAAAAAGGAAAAACAACATAAGGTGACTGGAACAAGGATCCTGCAAACTCTTACTTGTGTGCTCTTAATCTTTAAGCATGTGAACAGGGCAATTGAATTCAGAAGAGCTAGAGCATAAGCACCAAGGTGATATGTGGTGCTGGAATAAGAATCACCTGGTCTAATCTAATGGCAGTACAAAAAGCAGCACTCAGATCCTGATGTCTTGCTCTCTGCTTAGCGATTGGTGAAGGGTAGCTTTAAAATGCTACCAAGATCGGCATGGTAGTACTGTATTGCAAATACCTGTGTACCATACAAGACCATGGAGAACTAGCTTCCCAGATGCCAAAACAATGTTCCAAATTCCAATACTGCACCTAGGCAAACTCGCACTTAATTTTTTGGGATGCTAGAAGCTCCCGCTCTTCAGTTCTACACCAATGACTTGTTCTCACTGTCAGAGGTAACCCACAAATAGCATTGAAAACAGAGCTGCAGGTGATCAGCGCCTCTGGAAGTCCAGTCATTGCCAGTTGGGTGCTTACAGGGGGATTTATTAGCCTTGCCTTAGGCACTTAAGTGTGAAAGCACTAGCCAGTACCTATAGCCCTACATCTGCTCATGGAAGTCAAAGAAACAAATTGTAGCAATTGAACAGGAATATCAACCTGGCCAAATTTGTGTTGGCAACTTGTGAAACCACAAGAAATTGTATTATTACATGCATTTCTAAAGCTCACACCATGAGTATATTTGAACACTCCCATAAGCATCTGGGCACATAGTATTTACAAACTTAGATTATCCCTGGAAAACGCACTCAGTATTGAGAGGCCAACTACATATGGGAATCCTAAATAAAATTATATTTTTATGAAGCAGCATGTGTGTGAACTAGAGACTGCCACATCTTTCTTCAACTTTTATGCATGTCAGCCATTGTTCGGACATTTTTGGCCCCTGCAGTGAAAGCAAGGTGATTTGAATGTTTAGATTTAAATGTGAATTCCTAGCCATTATTTTTCTGCTGGGATTTATACCTTACTTCATCTAATAATTCTCCACAATCGGTTGTTCACATGACAAACACAAATAATACAGTAGCTAAAATTAGAAAGCAAATGCTTATTCAATGCTTATGCCCGTATAAAATCCACCACAATATGAAAAACAATAGTGGCTTTCTTGGCTTTTTTTTAAATGAAGCTGCTTAAAGATGTAAACATTGTGTAGTTCTTATTTTTATTACTACATAACTTGAGAGCTTGAAGCTCCTAGTCATGGAATAATATGGGTTGAAATCTACATAAAATAAAGAAAAAAAATGCAGTAATTTAGCCAAGCAAAATACAGTCTCCAGTTTATCAGGAATGAGCAGTTTACAAATTTCACATGGCAAGTTATGCTTATCTGCTTCAAGAAAAGAAGAAGATATCTTCTGGCATTTAATGACTACCTGAAGGTTCAAGGCAATACCAAGCTGGATGTTAACGGCCGGGAAATGCTGTTTTTGTTAGTTGTACTGGCATTAAAAAGAATGTGAATTTAGCACATATTGGGTGCTATTTTCTGATCTTGTATCTTCCCTTTCCTGGAACAATGACTGAGGATGCATTATCTATTCAGTTATAGATGCTCTTGGACTCCTTTGACCTCCGAAGTTGGGTCTACCTTTTGCCTGGAGTTGAGATCATACTCAGGGGTGTGTTAGAGTTTCGTGCTGGTATAGTGTCTGTCAGCTAACTTATTTTGGCTATGCTGGATCCCCTTGCAGCTTTTAATACAAATGACCCTACAAAGCTGCTTTGCTGACAAAGGTGTGTTGCCCTTGTGCTTGGAACGGCCCTACACTTCTCCCTGTTGTTCCTAGAAGCTAAGTACAATTATCCAACATGGAGATGAAAGGCAGTGTCCCTGAAGGAACGGTTTTGTCTCTCATGTTCATACAGGAGACCAAGTGACAAGACTGTTTCTCACCATGAAGCAGAAGGGTATATTAATTCTTGTTTTGTGGACCTGGTAATTTTGAGGCCCATTCTCAAGAAGTGTTTGGACAATATTGTCCACTGAACACATCAACTCTACTTTGACATCAGAACTAGGATCAAAGGTGTGGTGGTTAAGAAAACAATTTAGGAAAGGAAATTCATTCTTTTGCAACTCATATTTTTCCCCAAGAGGTAATGAGCCTAATTGAGAACCTTGATCCATCACATTGATCCATACTTATCATATGGCAATCCACATGATTAAGATAGGAAAGGGTTTTCCTTCAAGTGCAAAATGTGTGCAGGCTATACCCCAATTTAAAATGCCACTTTGTACCCTGAACAACATGACCTTGTGATCATAAGACATGATTACTGTAATTCTGTCTTTACAAAGCTCTCTAAAGGTTGCCTCCATGGATTGTTGTTTCTGCAGAAGGCTACTTAGGCAATTACTATTATGTCAATCCTTATAAAGGCTGATATAATACAATGGGTTGATTTTATGTTGCATTTCTGATGCACACACCGATTTACTTTGTAGGCCCCAGCAACCCTGTTACCATAGGTGGCAGAAGACCAGGGCTAACAGGGCTCAGGGCCCCCCGACAGGTAGGGGCGCAAGGGAGCCTGGCCACAGGCTCTGAGAAGCTGCAGCAGGGTTGGGGAGGGATGTGCATGCAGCAGTGAGGGAGTGGGGTGGGGGCTGGGGCTGCACAGCCAGAGCAGGATGCAGGATGGAGCTGCAAGCAGCTCATCCAGGCGGCACAGCTCCTGATGCTGCATGCAACCCCGGAGGGCATGAGGTGGGACATGTGTGTCCCGGATCTGCGCACGGGGCAAGGGCTAGGACGGCACCAGGCTCTCCCCAGTGCGGGGCTGAGCTGGGTTGTGCTCAGGGTGGGTGGCAGCAATGCTGGGAGGGGGAAGTACAAGGAGGCTGCAGCAACCCCAAAATTCACTGTAGCCCCCCAACCCCTCCTTCCAGCAGCACCACTGCCTGCCTTGAGTGCAGCCTGGTTCAACCCCCTGCTGGGAAGAGCCCAGCGCAGACCCCCAGCCCCAGCTCACAGCGGCAGACCACCTTCACCCTGCATACAGATCTGGGGCACATGCCCCCCATACCCTCCCAGAGTGCATGCAGCACCAGGAGCTACCACCGCCTCTCCACCCTGGGTGCCCTCCCAGACAAGCCATTCATGGTTCTGTCCTGTGACCCATGCTCTTGCTTTGGCTGTGCAGGGCCTGCCCCAGCTGCACTCCCTCCCGCACCACCGTGGGGGTGGGGGAGCAGGGCAGATTGAGGCCCCAGCAGTGAGGGAGGGAGCGGAGCAGGGTCTGAGCTGAGTGGGGCCCCAGCCAGGCTGGGCTGTAGGACAAGCGGAGGCCTGGGGGGGCACATGCCCCCCAGTCTGTGCACGGAGCGGAGGCAGCTGCACCTGCCACTGCGCACTGGGCTTTGCTCCCTGATGCAGCTGCCCCGTGTCCCCTGCCCACCCGGCAGTGGGATGCACATGGTGTTACACAGCTCTAGAGGCAGTGGGGCTCAAACCCAGTGTGCAGCAGTAGCTGCCTCTGCCCTGCACACAGATTGGGGGAGCACGTGCCCTCTGGGCCTCCGCTTGTCCTACCACCCAGCCCAGTCAGGGCCCCACTCACCCCAGCCCCTATTTCTTCCTGTGCCCTGCTCCCTCCCTCTCTGCTGGGGCCTCAATCTGCCCACATCCCCATGGCCCTTTCCCCTCCCCACAGCCCTTCCCACACAGACTTAACTCCTGGGGGGTGTACGTGTGTGCTCAGTGCCCCCACATATTTTTCCTCCCTCCACCTATGCCTGTTATGCATCTGGCCAAGCTTCTCCTTCCTAATGTAACACTTATGGAAGTTTGGGTTTTGGACTTACCCTGGAATTGCTGTCCTGCACAGGATTGGACCATTAAAGTCAGGTCTTTCAGTGGTTTGAAATCTAACTGGGGCCAAATTTTCTGAAGAGCGCAGCTTCTATTTAGACAGCTAGGTAAGGATCAGAATTTAAAGAGATAAGCAATTACTGGCTACCTTTAGGGATGCCAAGTTCCTTTAAAAAAAAAAAAAATTAACAATCTTGGTGCCTAAATTCAAATTGTGCTCATTTGGCCAAGCTTGTGTGTTTATTTTGAAAATCTAACCCTTAGTGTCTTATAAAAAGGGTCAACAAAATGAAGTCTTTTTTCCTCCCATAGGTCAGACTGCTCACCAGAGACATTAAAAGATCCTGTGGCACATGCTGGTCCGGGGCTGTCAAAAATTCCTTCTCCCATTACAGCTTATAGCTAATACATAAAGGACTGTTTGCAGGTTGATTGCCAGATTCTATCCCAAAAGAAATGACTTATCAGGTACATTGTTTATAAAGAGAATTGGAATAGTTTTGAGATGGAAGATGCTTATAAAATGTCACATATTATTGCTTAATGCCATTTTCTCCAATTGCTGGAAAAGGCAAAGGTATCAAAATAAAACTATTTTTGATACTGACACACGAAGTGCCTCTATGTATTAATGAATTGAAACATGCTGATAATGTGTGTTCTATTTTTGTGTATTTATTAATCTCACATAATTAAAAACAAATCTGTAACGACCAGGAAAGAAGGCATTTTCTTGTGTTAGTGTCTGCCTGGGATTCAACAGAAAGACCATTTTCTATGCCACAGATAAAGAATCATACTGTATTCACTCGAATCCAAGATGAGGTTCTCATTCCCCACATTTAACATGGGGGGGGAAAAAAAACAGCCCCTGATCTTGGATTCAAGTACAAGGAGGTTTGGGGGGCAGGCAGGTGCTGCAGCTCTGGCTCCAGCCCAGAGTGAGGGTCAGAGTGAGAGCTGAATTATCTGCTGCCCCTGCCACCCACCACCACCACCTCCTGCACCTTCTCTCCCCACCACTTACATTCTGGCTCTTGCAGAGCTCCAGTCCCCTGCTCCAGTCTGAGGCATGGAACACAGGGTTGCTTGAGCCCCAGCCTAGCTATGTAGCAGTGATGATAGGGTTGCCAACTCTGAATCTGTTCTGGGAGGTTTCATCACATGATGTAATGACATTAATGACCAATCTATTGTACTCAAACTCATTCACTATTGAACCATCATTTTGCCTTTGATGGAAATAGAGAGCATCATCGTATGAATCATAACTTCACATTAAGCATATTGCATAAATAAACAATACTGCAAAATTTTAAGTTGTAACGTGAATCATATTTTTAAAAAGTGAGATCTGGTTAAGGATACTTTGCTTGTAAATGCCCATTTAAATGGTTGTGGGTCTGCATGCGTGTGTGTATTAATTTAAAAATACAAAAAATTAAGTAACAGTCTCATACCATTTTTACAATGACAGACACAGCAAAAACTCATTAATTGAACTTAAAATCAACTGTTATTGCATTTACTTTAATCGAAGGGCCCTCACCATCAGTTATTTCTAATCTTTTTTTGGAAAGTATGAGGCTGTTGCAATGTAGTGTAGTTAGTAGTGTAAAAAGACAGTCAGTAGCATGCCCTCAACACAATACCAATGTGCCCATGAGAGACAATGCCAACATGCATGCGTGCTTGTGTATATTCATTATGGATTACTTTACGTCAGGAAAGCAAATGCACATTACATTTTAAAAACCCACTGGACTACTGTATAAATTGGATTTAACAATTAATATTTATTTTAATGAATGCTGTATCATTTATCTCCAGGGTGACTTTCAGCAGTCTCCTGGAGATTTATATCTAATTCCTGGAGACTCCAAAGCAATCCTGGAGTGTTGGCAACCCTGAGTGGTGGTAGTGATGGCAGTTGCAGCCTTGGTTCTGGCTCCAAGGCCCAGCCAGCATTGCCACCACTACAACAGCTGCTGAATGGCTAGAGTGGACCAGAGCAGCCACGTACTCCATGCCCTAGGCCAGAATTGGGCAGGAGCTTAAGGGTAAGTGGCGGCCACAGGGGCCAGGCAGCAGGGTGGGACAGACAGGGGTGCAGGTGCAAGGAGATGTGCTTGCCTCCTCACCTGTGGCACCTACAAGGGACTGCAGGCATGGAGGGGACAAGTGGGGGAGGGCAGCAGCTGGGGTCTGCAGGCACTGGGGAGGACAGATGGCACCAGGGAGGACAGATGGCAAAGAGCAGGGGTCAGACCAGTTGACCCCCTCCCACACCCACAAGAATTGAAAAATGACTCTCCAATAATTATATTCTACACGTAAAAAATTGTAACAAATTTATTAATTGTCCATGTATAGAATCTAATTATTGGGGGGAGAGGGGTTGTCTTAAGTACAGGGTAATTTTGGATTTGGGTAAATTAATTAGCCATATGAAAGTTGTCCTTCCTGACAAAGCAGACTTCACATTTTACTCAGCTAAAACACTTTTCCTGGATTATGCAATCTTTACAGTATAGCTCTATGCACTATATTCTTAGATTATGCGAGATTTTACCTCCAGAATTATGTGCAAATAAGAATCATAGGAACTATAAAGCAGAATATTGATATTTTCACCCAGCAATAGTTTTATAAAATAAGACACAGGAAGCTACCAATTTGTTGGCTGTACACACATCATCTTGATTTAACACAGATGTATTTGTATTGGCACTTGTATTTTCATATTAACTATATTTCTTTTTCTGCTGTCCACTGTAGACCATATTCAATTCATTCATTCCCTTTCAGTGGATTTTGGAGCAAGCCCCTCATGAGCAAAAAAGTGTGGAGAATTAATTATAAGATCAAATGGCATAGGGATTCCAACAGAAAATAGTTGGAATTTTGCATGCAATTGAATTTGCATGCAAATTTAAACTACTTTATTTTCAAGGAGCAAAAATGTCTCCACGTTACTAGTGACTTATCAAATAGGATTATCTTCCTATTTTGGAATCTAAAGTTTATTTGAAAAGATTGAAGGGGGGACAGAAGGGGGAGAGAGAGAGAAAGGGAGAGAGAGAAAGAGGGCGTGCAAAGCTACAATGAAATAATGGTTCTCTCCAATTATATAAAATGTTAAGCTGTGTTTGAAACATGTATATTTAAGCCCTTGATTTTGGTTTGCTCAAGTCTCAGTTTTAAAAAGCTGATATTTGTTTTCCTTAACATACATGAAAAAAAATGACCTCACAAACTGTTAAGAAGCTAAACCATATAGTGCAGCTTCAGAATTTTTTCCAAATCTTTTCTTACATCACAAAAGAAAACCTGTTCCTTATATAAGAATTCCCAAAACAGACTGCATCTAGAACACTTAACATTCCAAAGCGTAACAACATATATAAACTGCACTGGGTGAGGCTCTGAATGAGGCTTGACTAGCTACACAGAATCTAAGATTAACAACAATAAAAAGTTGCTGGAGTCATTGAACAGTGTTTAAAGATCTCTCCAAATTGTAGTGATGGAGCAAAAAGGTGGTAAGCGCAGGAAGTTTGTAAAGTATTGAGATACAAAGTTGTTGCAGAAACACACACAATTTCTGATTCCCTTTGCGCCTCAGTCAAACTTTTCTTTTTAAAGGCTCATCACTGAGATGGGTGTAAATAGGAGCAGGTTACATACAGCACTGTGAATTAAACGGCTTTTCAGAGAAACTGCAATGGTTCATGGCACTGTCAAGTTTTTACAGATCACTACAGTAACTAGCTTGGGTGAGCCCCAGAAGACAGTGGTGGTCAGTGAGGAAGTCCGATTGCTACAGCAGTGCCAGAGCATTTTTAGCAGTTTCTGCTAGCACTGCTCCACCATCATTTAAAGCAGACAGGAAGAGAAGTTGCAGGAATTACCCATCTCCACATTGTTGCTGTTCTCTCCGATTTACAGGGCAACACTATCACCCCTTGCCACCTCCTGAGGCTGGGCTGCATCCAATAAGACTCCAATCTAACTCTGGTCTGCAAAGGCTGCTTCAGAGCTATCCCAGAGGGAGTGCCTTCTAAGTGGGGTGACCATACCACCCAGTTTGGCCAGGACAGTCCTGGATTTGGTAGGCTGGTCCCAGACAGTTGGTCAAAATTTAAACAGAAGTCCTGGAATCATAGGTGCATGGGATACAGCCCAGCAGGGAGGCAGAGCATCATGGTCTGCCAGGCAGCTCTGCCTCCCCACCAGACTGTGCCTACACCCCTCCCTGCCGGCAGTACTATTGACTTTGTAGCAAAACCCCCAGGTTTGTTGTTTGTTTTGTTTTTTAAACTTAGAAATACGACATCCCCTTTTCCCCTTCATTTCTGCCTTCTTACCTCACCTCCTCTATTCCCTATGGGGGGGGGGGGTGTATATATATAAGTACTTATAAGTTAAGTTGAAACCCTGTGTACATAAGTCTCCTTTTATAGTAACCATGAGCTATTGTAATAGTGTTTTGCTGTGTGTGTTGGATTATTGTAATGTATTACACCATATGGTTATTGTGTTTTAAGTGTCTCTATGTTAACATTGTATGATTTAGGCCTGCAATGTCGGTTGGCAGGAGTGATGTCAAGTATCCATTTTGTGTCAGGTTCCCATCTTGTCCCCATGCCCTGTTGTGTAAGTATGTTGCAATTATGACTCGCATTTAAGTCTGTAACCTCTCCCGTGTAAACTAGTTTTCCTTGAATGCCTGAAACAAGAGTGAATGGATGAGTGAAACACAATGATAGCAGGACCCCCTACTAAATCACCCCACCATCAAAACCAATACCTGGACCAAAGATCCAACCATTGGAACCACCCTCAGCATTCAAGAAACAAAAGATGAGGCAACCCACCATTGTGCCAAGGCTGCACGTGCGCAGTATGAACATCTGGAACCCTCTGGAACGGGGCCGACATTGCCTGGACATGCCCTACCAATTGGAGATCATAGGTAGTCTACCTCATAAAAAGGGGTAGTGAACGAAGACTAACTCTTTGGGACACCCTCTCCCTCTGGACCAGAACCATGCCACACCACCTATCCACCCAGAGGCCCCACCGGCAACCCCTCACTCTGGATAACACCTTGCTGGAGAAGACCCTGACTGGTCACCGAGGACCAACTCACAGCCCAGGATAGGTAGCTATCACTTCCACCCTCTCTTCAACCAAGGACTTGGACTCTGTTTCTCTTCCCTACCTGGAGTCCAACACTTCCATTTATCCTGCTACCATTGTGTGAGTGTGTGTGTGGGAACCAAGCTGCACAGTGCAGTGTTCATTTAATAAAACTGTTATTTGGAACCCTGAGTCAGGTTTTGCTTTACTATGGTTCCAGTCCTGCTCTAGGTTCTGCTCCTCACCCCTCTAACTTCCATCTCATTTCTCCCTCTCCTGCTTCTGGCTCACCGCCATCTCCAGCACCTGTCCCTCCTCTCTGCCTGCAAACCCCTGTTTCTTTGCTATTGCCTTATCCCCACTGCCTTTTCCCCTGATCTCTGCCACCTGCTCTTTAGTTACCAAGCACCCCAAGCATAGGTACCACAGGCACCAGCAGACACACACACACACACACACAAAATCACCTGTGTCAGTGTTTAACCTGTGTGTGTGTGTGTGTGTGTGTGTGTGTGTGTGTGTATTATTTCATGTCATTATAATTAGAGCGTGTATGTGCTTGAATTGGTGATAGGTATGCATGTGCCTGAGATGGCAGTGTGTGTGTGCGTGTACCCAATTGATTTGTGTTTGTATATGTGCAATTGTGTCACACCCTCCTATCTCACAGTGCAATTTTGAGATCCTGAGAGTCGACCTGACCCCACAGGGCAACAATTTAAGAGGAGGGGAGGGGAGGGCAGGGTCCTGGATGTTCTGAATTTCCTTATGGTCATCTACTTCTAAGGTACTATTTCTCTCAGGAATGCTCAGGGTGCATAGAGTATGCACTCTCCGTGATTATTAGGATGGTAGAGATTGCTCTTAACCCATTAATCCTCTGCCAGTCCCAGCTTTGTTCCATATCCCAAGAAGACAGATGCATGGACACAGGCTCTACTACAGCCTTATTTTTCCCTATGCCCCTTTCAAGCATTTTGCCCATCAAAGGGAGGAAGCAGTGACCAGCGTTGTTACTGGGAACCACCCTTGCACGGACCCTGCAAAGGGATTGCTGCAAACAGCTGCCCCTCCTCCCCACTGCCCTGCAAAAAGGCCATTTATGATACATCCCTAAGTGTTTTAACACAGTGCATGAGGTATCCAATCAAGGACATTTAAATGGCATGGGAAAACCTCTATTGATACAGTAGTTCTCAGACAGTCACACATTCCAGTGCAAAAGACTGTGTTCTACTATATTAGCCTGACGAAGGGTTTTTGAACCCGAAAGCTTGTTTAATAACTATTCTCCAACTATTCGGGTTGGTCTAATAAAAGATATCAAATTCACCCAAGGAACCTTGTCTGCCTATGTCCTTAGACCAACACAGCTGCAACCTAAACCCCTGCAACATGGAAGATATTGAATTCAACCGTCTAAAATGGAAACTGTACAACATGAAAAAGAAAGAAGCCAGACTCAACAGCGACATATATTTTCTAAGCCTTTGCAAGAAACACAACATCATTCCCCGAGGACTAAACATCTACAGTCCCCTGACTACTACACACAACTCCAAATATGCTTCACAGCTATGCAGAAGAACTTCAGAGAAAATTAGAAATCATCTACTTCACCTACTCTACTCCAAAAGAGACCAACTCAGGAAGGAAATCATCATACACTACAACAACTTAAAAGATAGAAATCCATGCATGTTCCTTGACAATATACAGTGGATACAAAGAGACTACGAAAGACTTTCTACAGCATTCATCCTACATAAAAAGAAGAAATGGAACAAATTACTCCAAGAACAAGC
>NW_005841988.1:709763-734050 GCF_000455745.1 Alligator sinensis
GAGGAGCTGTTTGCAGAGCAGGCTGACTAATAATGAGCCCTTCTCTCACCTACTGTCCCTCCTGTTACTTTCTTCTTCCTGCTGGCTGCTCTGTGTCCCATCAAATCCATTGTGGGACACAAGGAGAGTGGTCCCTTGACTGATGGCTTAGAAGACACATAGTATCCTCTAGTGGCCATTGTCTGTACTTACAGGCAATCCCTGCAGTCTAAATGCAAAGCTGACTTTCAGTCTAGGCTAGTGTGCATGGGAGAAGCCTACATGAGGAAGCTTCATTCAAGATGCATTGCAAGTGGCAGGTGTGGCTTGAAGTTGAGCATGTACTTATGCATGTTTTTGAAGTATGCTCAGCTAGAAAAACAGAATAAGCTGACTAGGTTTGCAGCCAGTATTATTATACTAAAATAATTTATTAATACAATACAGCAAGTCATGGTCAACTCAGAATATTGATACGACTGAAATATGTTGCTGGGGTTCTTTTTGCCTTGATGTAATATATAGGGCAGTAATAAGACAATGGCAAGGATAAGTGACTCAGTAGAGGTTAAGCAATTCCTCAAAAATAATGGAGTGACAACAAGTATCTCAATTTCATCTTCAACATTTGACTGAAAAAAATAGAGTGGTGAGGCAAAAATCATACATTTTATTGATCCTTTATAAATCACTCTTTTACTGAGAGACTTGATGTTATAAATATTATTCAAGGCTTTATGTAGCGTCTTGGAATCTCTAATAAAAAAATAGGTCTTACAAAGTCCTAAAATTTATTCCAACTTTGCACTGATTTTTGCCTTGAGATTCCATTATGTACTCACTAAAGCCCAGATAATTCATATTTTTTAACATGATTTAGCATGGTTTAGCACTACCATTTCCACTGGTCACATATTACATAAATCATATTTTTTGCTCTAAGAGACTGGAGAGAATTCCTTTGAAAACCATTCACTTTTCCCTAGTCAACCATTGGAGTTCCCTACAAATCTGGGGCCAAAAGACAAGCCCACTGTCTAAGACTTACATGCCTAAGATTTTTGCACCATGAATAGTCCTGTTGAAATCAAGTGAAGGATGCCCAAGCTGGAGACCCGACTTCTAAACTTCACTAAAGGGGCTTGAATCTGCATCTCAGCAAATTGCATTAACCACTAGGTTACAGGTAGGCATTATTCCAGGACATTTTTATGTGTAACTTGAATTTAATAGTTATTGGATAAATAGCACAGGAGAAGTTTCTATTGCAGAGGGGCAGTAGCAAAGGTCCAGGCTAGAACTAAGTCCTTTTGCTATCCAGGGGAGCCTCTATCTCAACAAGCCACACACACCCTAGCTTATTTTCTGGTTCCTGGTCCTTTTTAGTTGCTCATGGACCTATCTTCAAAAGGAGAGCTGGAAAAAGGTCTGGAAAATATCTAAACTGTGGCCTTGTGGTTCGAGCAGTTTGCTGTGAAGCAAAAGCTACAGCTTTTAACCCCTCCTGCAAAAGAAGGGGCCCACAGTCTGGGTCTCCTCTCTGGGTGAATGTGCTAACCACTCAGAGAAAACATGAGATCCTAGCCTTCAAACAAGCACCAAACCTCGCCAACCTCATCACCAGAAGCAAACTTCCTCAAACCCAGAACACACCAAAAGGATCCAGACCATGCCAGGACAAGAAATACAAAACCTGCCAACACATCTCCACCACCCCCACTATTACTACACCCCACAACAGAGCCATCAGAATCTTAAAGCTGCACCTCCAGAAATGTAATACATCTCATCTAATGCACCAAATGCCCTGATGGAAGATATGTAGGAGAGACCAAACAACAACTGCGCACCAGAATAAATGCACACCGGAAATCTATCAAAGACAGAAACACTCAATTACTGGTGGGGGCACATTTCTCACAGGAGGGCCACTCTCTCTCCAATCTCTCAGTCCTGATCCTCAAAGGAAACTTACACAACACTTCCCAGAGACGAGCCTATGAGCTCCATTTCATCAACCTCCTGGATACTAGAGATCATGGACTAAACATAGACATTGGATTTTTGGTACATTACAATCTGCCTGGCAACTGACTCCCCAGCCCAGCCCAGCCCCTGGCTTCTTTACTTTTCATTCCAGCCAGGAAGAGCACACACCAACTGCTGAAGCTTCCTTAGCCTGATGAAGGGTTTTTGAACCCGAAAGCTTGCTTAATAACTATTCTCCAACTATTCGGGTTGGTCTAATAAAAGATATCAAATTCACCCAAGGAATCTTGTCCAACTATATTAGAATGGCACTCTCTGACATGATCCAAATATTTTTGCATATTTTGGTATGTTTTCATTCATTACAACATCATACTGGCATCGGTGCAATTTTTTTGCAAACCTGTTTGTTTTTTATGTGATTACGGCCATATCTGGAAGATTCAGAGCTGAAGTATGGTACTTTTTCCAAAACAAACACCTGCAACTCCTACACCGTCACAGAATATCTGTAATATGCCCCTTGCAGTTTGTTTTTAAGTACTTCTTAATAGACTTTTATCTCTCATCAGAGCTGACCTTAGGGGTGGGCAGCATGGGCAATGGCCCTGGATGGTATGGTCAGGGAGATCACACACACACACACACACACACACACGCCCTGCCCCACCACGTCTGCCAAGTAGTAACCACCGGGGGACTTTAATGGCAACTAATGCTGAGAGCTGGGCATTGAGGCCTGCTCCCTCCCCCTCCCCCCCAGCAACTCTTCCAGCTACTCCTGGAGCTGACTGGAGTGGGCCAGCTGGGGTAGCAGAATAAAAATCCCGTGGGCGGTAGTGGCGGGCAATGCTGGACAGCATGATGGCCTGGGAGAAGAGCACTGAGAGCTGGGCCAAGGGCAAGGCAGCTGTGTCCAGCGAGAAGGCAGTGCAGCTGGGCAGTCTCAGCTTGCATGTCAAGGGCTTCACCATCAGTGACCTGCTGGGGCTGGAGGCTGAGCTGCAGCCCCCGCTGACAACTGCCACCATTGCCAAGGGCAAGGGTGGTGATGGCAACCAGGTGACGGCACCCTGCCACTGGGTCTGGGCTTCCTGTGCTGCCCACCCATCTGCCTTTTCTGCTACCCCACACTGAGCTCCCACTGGCCCCCAGCTCCTCCGGCCAGCATCACAGGTGAACGGACATATGCTGGTCCACAATAGCCCATTGTCTCCTGCAACCTACAGTCACTAGGGCACATGTGCCCCTCATGAACATTTCCCCCCTACACACCCTCCTTCCCCCCGCCACACACATAGGCATACACCCCTTCCCCTCCGCCCCCCCATACAAAGTGCCGGTGACTTGAGGGAGGGTGCCAAAATACAAGTTTGTTTAGGGTGCCATTTTCCCTATGGCTGGCTCTGTCTCATAATAGAAGCAGGCAGTCCAATTTGCCTTCTAAGGAACTTTTTAGTTTATGAAATTCTGCCTATTATATGCTCTCCCTTATTTTCTATATGGTTGCAACCAATAGTAAAATAGGCTTCCTTCCTTTCAAGTAAGTTATCGCATGCAGTTTCCTTTTTCAGTGCCACAGATGCCAATGACTTCTATTAACCTGCTGCTTCAGTATTTTTTTCCAATAATATCAAGTCGCCCGTGGTGCATAATTAACTTCCATTTGTTTTAAGTCAGTAAACAGACATTGATTAAAAGGAGGCAAGCAACAATGATGCATTTATAACCTAACACACCATGCATATACAAAATATCAAGCTCTATGGACTGTTTCTGAGAATGTTTCCATAAGTGACCAAATAAAATTGCTTTTATTCACAGTTCGGACATTACTAATTGCCAGTCAGGCTAGCAATCTCACCACATGCCCCGAGTAATACTAAAATTAGGTTATTGAACAGTAACTACATTTTTACTTCTACAAAAATTATTCCCCAACTTAGTATCTTGCATACAGCACTAGAAATATTGTGGACACTAATCTGAAACATCACTATTATATCTAAATCACATAGTGCTTAATATATAATACTTAAAAACTAGCAAAGGTAACATACTGTAATTATATATAATTTTTGCTTTTTAATCAATCATAATAAGAAAAAAGGTGGCATTGTTGAAATACTTACGTTTGTAGAACAAGCTATCAAGTAACTGATTTTCTATATTATAGGGCCACTCTTCCTGTGGTCTTCTACTCTGACTTCCTACATAGGACAGGCCATAGAACATTCCTAAACTAATTCCCATTAAAATTTTCATTTTCGAACCAAGAGTTCTAGTTTTTTGCATGTCTTTTTGTCTCAGACCAACACGGCTACCAAGTACACCCCTGAAACATGGATGATGCTGAATTTTACCGATTTTGGATTTTAAACTTCATTGCAGAACAACAAGGAAGTTTTTTACCTCCCTGCCTGCCATTTGACATCTCCAGGGAAGGAATTCTACCTGATCAACACATCAAAGAGCTACTCAACACAGCTCACAAAGACACTCTCATGGACCAGAGGGACAGCCTTCTATCTTCAGCTCCCTCTGTACAAAAATGAAGTTTATTTCCTACCTATGGGGACTTTTTACCATCTTGCCCCATCTACACTTTTCCCAGAGCCTGATGAAGACTTTGATCCTGAAAGCTTGCAGAAAAGGACAATTTTCTTGCCAATTTCCAGTTGGTCTCATAAAAGGTATCATTTTGGAACCAAGAGTTCTAGTTTTTTGTATGCCATTTAAACTAGAACACTTAAGAATTCCCACGGATGAAGAATTTACCACAAGTCTTGGTAAATTTTTCAAAGCAGCTAAATGCCCTCAGTGTAAAAATTTACTCCTCAATTTTAGTCTGAATTCCTTTAGTTTCTATTTTGGATTGCATTATGCTTGTGTCTGGTAGGCTGAAGAGCTGTCTACCATAAAATTTATTTTCACCATGTAGTTAGATATAGACTGTGATCAAGTCAGTCCTTCTCCTTGGTAAGCTAAAGAGTGATTTCCTTACGTCTTTTACCACAAGGTATGTTTTCCAGTCCTTAATAATTCTTAGGGTTATTTTGACCCCCTTTCCAACTTTTCATTATCCTTCAGTTGTGGACACTTGATATGGATGAAATATTCCAGCAGTGGCTGAAGCAGTGTCAAATACAGAGGTAAATAAGCTCTCTGCTTTTGTTCAGCATTCCATTCTTTATGTTTAAGGACCACATTAGCTCTTCTGGCCAGAGCAACATACTGCAGATCACATGCAGCTGATTATCTACCATGACCAGAGGTGTAGCAGGGCAGCTCTGTGCCTGGGCAGCAGCATGTTCACTGCTGCTCACTGTGTGCCCTGTATGGCTATGCCTGCTATTGGCACAGGCCTTCTAGCCCTCCAGCTGTGCCCCATGGATGCTAATGAGGTCTCCACCTCCCCTGTAGCCTCAGCCACAAGCCACCAGTTTAAAATAAAACATAAACAATAAGCCCCTGGGCTATAACAAAAAAATAAAGAAGGAAATTTGCCTGCTTATCTTTCCAAGGTCTCTGTCTCTCTGCATCCCAACACCAGCTGCTCACTCTCTTTTCTGGAGCTGCCACAGCTTCTTTGTGAGTTCTCAGAAGTCCACCCTCTCTGCAAGTTAGGCTCCCCAAGCCCGCTCAGGCACCGCTTATGTAGTTCTGGCCTGAGCCCTCTTCCAGTCACCTGATGCCCGCTCAGCTGACCAGCCAGCCAGGCTCAGCTTTTAACCCCTGCTTTGCCAGCAAGCTGTGCCCACAAGGTTCTGGTCTTAAAGGGGCTGCCCTGCTTTCTAGTAACAGGGCTAGGGTTCCCTGTTACAGGTCACCCCAAGACATCAATGAACCAGGGGCTGAGGTCTAGCTTGGGAAGCCCTGGGGCAGTAAACCTCAGATATAAAACATCAAATCAAGTTGTGGTCAGTGAGAAAGGACAGAGTTCCCCAGAAGGGCAGACCAAACTGGGGCTGAATGTCCACCTGAAGCATTGTGGCCACCCCTCCCCTCCCCTCCCCTCCCCCCCCATGGGATATTGGCCTTGCTACAGTGCCCTCTTGCTTTTATATTATTTTAGGTTTTTCTCTAAATCACAGTGTCAGGAGACACCAGGTCAGCTGGCTTAAAAGGCAAAGCTGGAGCTGGGGCCTTGAAGCCTAGGGTCCTGAAACTGTGGACTTTGTGTGAAGGGGCTCAGCTAGAGCAAGATGGGCCAAGGCCAGCGGGGTGAATCCCAGACAAGCACCAAACACCTCAAGCAAAACCCCCTGACCTCTAGGGACAGCCTCCCAGTCCAACTCTAACATCAAGATCTGGTACACAAGACAGCAGGGTGGGTCCTCTGAGAGATCAGAGTGGGCAAGGGAAGGGGAGAATCCAGACAGTCACTAGGAAGGGTTGGGAAGATGCGGCCATCTGACTCTGGGAATGGATATGTTACACACTCATGTGAATCTTTCCAACTTGTTTCAGTAATATCCATTGGATCAATGTTATTCTCATAAGCGAGCAATTACTATTCCTCTAGTTTATCTCACAGTCTTACCATTAGTGTACAACATAAAGAACAAGGTTACATTCCATGGTGCCTTGGTTAATTTTTAGACTAAATGTGTGTATATTGTTGTTCCTTCTTTCTACCTTCCTCTTTTGTTTGTTGTTTTCTTGTTCCTCTTATCATCATTGTCTAGCCAAACTGTTCCTTAGAAGGCTGGTCCTCCTTTGCCAGGATGAAGGCCAAGATATACATTGCTTTCTCCCCACTAGAAGTTGGGTCAATCTTCCACAGAATCAAAACCATCTACCACACTCCTAGCCTAACTCCTAACTTCCAGAATCTTCTTTTTTTCCTTCGTTGATAGGACATGGGGATCTTCAAAATGATCACTTGCAGAGTTTTCTTAAGAACCCTTTAGAATTCCCTGAACTCATTTATAATATGTAAGATATTCTATAAAGAATTTTTCCTCCATAGGATCCAGTATTGCCACCCCCCCCCCCCGTGTCAAAAATCATGAGATAAACTCTTAAAAATCAAGAGATTTGGAATATAAATAACGAGATGCTATTTTTAAAGTGTGTGGGGGGGGGCGTTATTTATGAATGTGTGGGGGGTTGTGGGTGTGTGTGTGAGGTTTGGAGCAGGGGGCAAGGGGGTGTCCCCACACATCCTGGCAGGATGCAGGGTACTGTGGGTTAGGAGTGAGGGACAGCAGCGGGGGGGAGGGAGGGTGCTGTAGCTTGGGAGTGATGCTCAGACACAAACACAGACAGACAGCCACCTACAGCTCTGTTGCATGACTCACCCTGGCCCTGGGGCCCCATTCCTTCCCTCACCATAAGGGCCTTGATCTGCTCCCCCCACTCCTTCTCTCTCCCCTTGCCCTTGCTCCTTCCCCTCCACAATCTAACCATCTTGGCAGTCTCTACATGCACCAGAAGAAAAAAATCCCAAGATTTGATCTCTCAATGAGGAGATCATGAGTCAGAGTTAATTTGACTTGGAAATCAGGAGTCTCATGATTTTTCCATGAGAGTTGGCATTACTGAGAATTTCTCTCAACACCAAAATATCTCCAAATAACACGTGGATTGGACAAAATGGCATATTTCAAGTGAAATTTCATTTCGTCATTAGCAGTATAACCAGCTCAGCTCCTAATACTGAGTCTACTTCCATATACCAGGCAGACTTGAGGTAAAGTGCCTGTAACTCCAGGAGAAAACAAACAGATGCTATTCACTGGTTTTATTCTTCACCCACACATAGCCCAACTGACTTCTGTAGAGTCATTCCATATTTCCAAGAAGAATGTCCAGTAAATTTATCGGACTCTGCCATCTGAAGAAAACTGTCTGCATGGAATTTTTTCAGGGTCTTTCGGTGTTTGTTTTGCACTGTTTTGTTTTACCTAGCAGTACATTTATATTTGCCAGTGGCATGCCTTGTCCAATAATAATGGAAAAACTGTGAAAGGCAAAGCTACCTGAAAAATCCAAACAGTCTTAACTATCCTTCCTTTTGCACTAAGCAATACTTCATATTAAAATGCTGAAGTGCAAACCTAAAACAAAACAGAAATCCTGTTATCTGTATAAATTCTAGACAAAATGACAGTAGTAGCCAATAATAATGCACATTGTATCCTGAGAGTTTGAAGGAGGATATGAAATTCTACAGATGCATTTGACTTGCTGGAACAATGCATGGAAAAAATCTGTTCTCTCCCCTATTAGAGCAACAGTAATAATTCTGAATAACTGTTCATGAGAAGCAAGCTACAGATTGGAAAACTAGTTAGATTCTAGATACAGCACACTGGAAAACAAAGCTATTTTCTTTTTGTACTCTATATACGCCTGGCTGATGATTATGCATATTTAAATGAAGAAATACATGCATCATGTTTTAGAAGACTATAATTCCAGTACTTTTTAGGAAGGATGTTTATTTTGGCACAGATGCTCTTCTCCCTTTACACACTACAGAGGGTACAGAAGGACATGGTATCCTGAAAAATGGCCAGTAGACATTTCACAGAGGAGGGAATTAAAGCAGTACTTCCCTGGCAGCACCACCAGCATCTCTACCTCACTTTCACATGAAGAATCACACAGCAAACATGGGGACTGCTGGAATAGGGAGAGGAGTCAGAGAATGGTTTCTGTTCTGTTCGAGGCATGTTTTCATTCAAAGCAAACTAAAGCTCCAGTCCAAAGCCCACTGAAGTACATAAACTTAAACAAGCTTTGGATCAGACCTTAACTTTTCAGATATCATTAGAGAGCTTATAGGAGCACAGCTCTTGGTGCTGAGGGAGGCCAGTTTAGCATGCCAGAAAGCTAGCTAAGCTGTCCATACTAAGAAATAAAAGCTAAAGGGAGCACTATCAGCAGATCCTGGATTCACTTTAATTTCCTAGTTTTTGTTTGTCATTTTCTAAGTGGAGTTGGTCCAGCTTTATCAAGTGGATAAGATGGTAGAGCTTCAGTAAAATTAAAAGTCACAGATATTTTAAATATATACGAGTTTATATTCCACTTGTTTGTTCTGCAGGAAGTGAAAATTAAAAAGTTCACCATAATTATGATATCTCCTGTTTTGCTTATTCCATATTACTAGCAGAAAGGAATCCACAAAAAGGCAACAACTGTAAAAATTAAAATAGGAAACGTCATTAACTTATGGAACTCTTTGCTACAAGATTTCATAGAGGCCAAGAGCTGAATAGGTTTCAAGCAAGGATTACATACTTTATATTGAAATTGAAGACATCCAGCGTAACACTGAAAAAAAAGTAAAGAATATGATGCATTATGCTTCAGAACATAAACCAATAACTACCTGACAGGGTTCAGGAAACATATTTTATATGGGTATTTGGTTCAGTTATGTCTATTGCGGGTTTCATGCATCACACTACGTGTGTGATTCCCGCATGCTTTCAGGAATTTATCAGGAAAATTAAGGGCTATTAGTATTTTGATGGTTCTTGAACACCAATTTCCTGTCCTGAAGATTAAAGTTTGCAAAAAATAAGAAAAGGATTTAAAGTCAGGGAGCTCCGACACATTTAGAAATAATAAAGAAAAGTTTAAACTGGTTTTGGTAAAAGTGCTTTTGATGACGGTTTTGGTAAAAGCACCTTGGTTGCATCCAGGGGCAGATCTGGGGGGGGCAGGGGGAGGAAGGGGGAGGAAAGCCTTAAAACCAACTGTCTGGCAGTGGTAGTAGCATTTCTGTTCAGGCAACAGTAAGGGAGTCTCTTGACTTTATGGCTCATTATAACCTACCCAATTCCTTCCAAAGTCTTTACTCCACAGGTGTTAATGACCCTCTCACCCTTTTTAATGGTTTTAATGTTCCACTATTCAAGCTAACCTTTCTTCCACAATTCTGATGTCTGCTGGATACTCTTGGTAATGTAGCTCCACTTTTACAGCCCTACAGACTGTTTCAAATGCTAGCTAAGAATGCTACTCAGGTACGGAAACAACTTTCACGGAAGCACTGGATGCACTGTCAAGATGCTCAAGAAGGTTTGATTTTGTTTTATGCATCTGAAAGAGACATACACTTAATTCTAATTACTAGGATGAAAGAAACAACATCTGTCTATTTTTTGCCAAGTTTCTTGTGCCTTTTTAATACAGAATGTTTGATATAGCAAATTCATGTACACTCCATAAAACTCCATAAAAAGTTATATTTCTTTTTGCTTCAATCTTAAATTGAATAATATAGCTGTAGGCTGCTAGCATATTAGTAAAGCTTATAGTTTCTTTTAACCTGAAGGAAAAAATTGTGTTATATGTGATAATGCACTATACCATCTGCAGCTCCCTTTCAAAATACTAGATGCACCTATGTGGTTACCTACCTTTGTAACAAACCAGAGACATGCCCAAACTAAAACCATGTCTTCAGGACCTCTCTGACTTTATCCATTTGGATCCACACGTAATAGATCTGAATACAGGTACTAGCCCCTTCTCTGTTCTTTATCAAACCTTGGATACAACCTTCCCTGATTTAGGGGGGATTAAGATTTGGATCTAATCAGAACAACCAGCAAGATGACCAAACTGTAAGACAGTCATCTTGCAACAGTAGGAGGATAATGCTGCTGTCAGCCTTATCATCTCAGCTCCTAGTAGAAAAACAGTCTACATTACAAAAAACTGCTTCCCCTGTGGGCAAATCTACACATGAAATTAATGTGAAGCAATAAGCTCCAGCAAAATTTGCTTCAGAGTTTACTGTTTCTGGGTGCCATATTTACACGTGCATCTAGGATTGCAGCCTGTTAAGCCAAGACTGAGAAGCCCTGGCTGGCGTGGGAGCCCAGGGTTCAGCCTGCCAGCCTGGGGCCATTCCAATCTGGCTTAATGCGTTACAGAAGGGCTGGCTGGGGCATGAGGGTGGGGCGAACTGGCAGGCAGCCCCTGCACTAAAGCACCCTTGTATAACATTGCCATAGGTTAGTACTTGTATCTAGCAGTACTAACCTATGGTAGAATTTATTAGTTTACTCTGTCCTAATAGAGTCACATGTGTAGATGCTGATGTTTTACTGTGGAGCCAATTAAGCAACTCCACAGTAAAGCATCTTATGTAGATGTGTCCTGTTGGTATTCACTGCACACATCTACACATGCAAATGCTGCTGGATAGGTTTACTCCAGAGTAATTTACTCTGGAGTAAACCCACCCTGGGCAGGCATCTACATGTGCGCCCATCTGGGATCAGATTTGCTGCTCCTGGCAGCAGTCTGCTCCTGCCTCCTCTGGTCCTGCACTAGACCCCTGTAAGCAGCCAGGGGGAGCTCTAGGCTCCCCCTGGGTGCTAGCCCAAAGGCTGGCAGGAAGCACAGGACCAGGAGACAGCTGGGGTAGGAGACTGCTCTCTATACCCAGGAGCTGCCTGCTGCCAGGGTGGGCTCTGGTAATGGAGCCTGGGCTCTGGTAATGGAGCTTCCTGATCTGGAGTAGATTGGCTTGGAAAGAACTATTGGGGAGGGGCAGGTCCCAGCCTCCTACCTCGATCTGCCAGTGGGGCAGCTAGCAGCGAGCCCCCAGCTGGGTGGTGATTCCCTCACTGCTAGCTGTCCCACCAGTGGATTAGGCAGGGGACTGGAACCTGCCTCTGCCCTGCAGCTCTTTCCAAGCCTTGAGTCTCCATCACCCAATTGGGGCACAGGTCTGGGAAAAAGTTGCACGGCTGAGACCTGTCCCTAACTGGGACAGATCCCAGACAGCCCTGAGCTGTACAGTGAAGTCTGTATGTGCAGCCCAGAGCTGGCTGGGGACTACCTGAAATAGGACAGTCCCAAATCAGTTCCAGGCTGCACAGGCATACTTCCCCATGCAGCCCAGGGCTGGCTGGAACCTATCCCCATCTGGGACAGGTCTCAGCCAGCTCCAGACTGGGTAGGGAACTCTCTCCACATAGGGAGCTCCTGGCCTCAGCTCTACAATTGTCTAGTGGGGGCTGGGAGATTGTTCCCTGGCCCCATTCTGCGATTGTGGAGCAGGGGAAGGAAGCAATCTCTCAGCCTCCATTCTGTGATTGTGGAGCAGAGCTGGAAGCTCCCTGCTGCTGGGTCAGGGGGACACTGTCCCCACCTGGGCTCTGATGGCAGAGCCAGCTTAGGATGCAGGCACCTCCTGGGGGCAATCTCCACCCCCTGCTGCCCAGCTGACCGGGAGCAAATTTGATCCCAGTCAGCCATCTATACCTGCCTTACTGTGCAGTAATTACTTGGCAGTTAATTTGTTACTTGCATTTACATTGAGATCTTCTTTAGAGAGGCCAAGGAATCAACATGCATACCATAGATACTGAACGGCTCTAATTCCTCTAGGTAGAAGCAAAGATACTTTGGTAGAGCTGTGGCAAGTCATGCTATTGTCTGTCTTGTGACTATGCAGAGGTCTCTAGGACTATAACCTGGCATTTTTTCAATCAGCATTAGCATTTGATCCATCTGTCCTGGACACAGCACAGAGACAGCTAAAATGGTTCTCATTTTAAGCAACTTAAAATCAATAGACATTCTTTATGAAGAATGAAAAAAGTTGCTTTTCCCTCAGGCTCTTCGGGGACTTCAATATTTTTTAGTGTAGAAAGAAATACAAAGTGATGTTCTAGAAGCCATTATAAACTATAACGATAAAGACCTTTTGAAAAGTTCATATATCCAACAGACTTTTTAAAAAGAAGATTGATCACCTGAAAAAGTGATCCCATATAGAATAGCTAATGGTGGTGCTTATTTCACCACTAACTTGCCTAAAAAATATCTCTGATGAAATGAGAGTAATTCATCCTTCAGAGTTTATTTGAGGCTTTGATTTCTTGGCTAAGGCTCCCTATAAATAATGCTGAATTCTGTACTATGGACACTAAGTCTTTTGAAACTGGATTCACATCACAAACCTCATTTCATACAGACCAAAGAATAGCAATGTAACATGATTAATTCAGGCTGCATAGAAATTGTAAAAACCTGAAACACATTATAAACAAGTTCCCTGCCCTTTCAAAATGAAGCACTCCTATGAAATGTTAGGATAAAATGAACCTTGTACAGAGAAACTTCATGATCCTAAGGAAAGAAAAATGTTCCTCCCCAATGGAATGCCAGTGCAGGTGATGCATAGTCCACACATGGAGCCTTTAAGCCAATAGATCCCTTAGGCATGCTTGTCCCAGCACTTGGTTAGCAGAATCACTTCCATGCTGCTGCATAAATAGCTGCCATCTCATGGGGTGGGAATGGTTAAGGGGAGTTACAGAGTCAAAGCCAGTGCTCTGTATATTTGGGATGTAGCCATGAATTTACAGTTGCTTGTTCACAAGTATACAGTTCCAAATACATTTATCCTTAGCCATATATGTATCTTATCCTACTTTTGCAAAGGTCAGTGTTTTCACGTTCAGTGAAGACTGTACACTACCATAGACTCTGCACATATGCACATGCATTCACACAAACCTTGCAATGTCTGTAAAGTGACATATGCAACAACATTTGAAAAACTCCTACCGTTGTAACCTTTGAACTCTTACCTTTGGAAGTATTTAATGAAAGATTTGCCCCCAAGAGATAACACTAGGAAATTTGTCCAAAGATAAAATACTCTTAACTGTTGACTGAAGTGGGATTACCATTGGTGATTCTGCATTTTATTTGTAGTGGGACTAAAACATAGAGTTTGTTTGGTGAGTTAACCTTAAGAGGTAGAGAGTATTTATGAATGTATTTGTGTAGCATTCCACACTTACCCAAGAAAGCCCTTCAGGGCTAAATCAAAATTAGTATTCAGACTGAGTGAATCATGAAAGACATGTTTAATTATATTGCCAAGTGATATTAATTTCAAAATATATTAAAAGCCCTTCAATCTAAACAAAGACAACTTTTAAAGACTCAATTGTACTTTTCGCTTCAGGCCTAACCTATTATACATACGTTGCTTGCCAGAAGTGATTACATTTTTAGATGTAATGGAACAAAAAGTTAAATATCCTTAAATGGCTGGAACACAACAAGTATTACAGGTAGTGTTCACACACTTTCCACAGATTTTCCCTTCCTTTTATCTACACAAGTTTTATTAAAACATCATTTCTTAAAAGCAGTTTCAATAATGAAAGTAGCTATTTGGAAATAATTTTTAACCATTCGTTTACAGTACTTCTCTAGATAGAATATTATAACATTGGCATTTTCCAGATATTTACAAGATAAACTACTGTGGCTTAAATCCCTAGAAACTTTAACTTCCTAGCAGATTACACCTAAATCTGTTCTGGATACAGATTTATCACCCATTTACAGATATTCACTTGATTTTAAAATATACTGCAAAACATTGTAAGAGCAGGTATCTAACATTTTTAAAAAAAGAGTAATAAGCAGGGATCCTAGAAATCCATTTGCCACAGAAAAATGAGGAAAAATGCATAATTTACATTTTTAAAGAGCTTCTTTAGAATTGCTGACCCCCACGCAAAAAAGTTTCTGAAAAAAAAAATGCTGGCTCCACAGTGGGATCCAATGTTTGGGGAAGCAGCCACATGGTGGCCATGCCCTCCTCCCTCCACTACTGATTGGCCAAGAAGGCCCCCAATCAGTGGTGAGGGCTGGAGCCACCAGAAGAGCAGCCTTCTTGGCCAATCAATGGCAAGGGGCAGGGACTCTACTGGGCCCCTCAGCCAATCAGCATTGCGGGGGGAACTTGCTGTGGAAAAACACAGATTTTTTTTTTTTCCGACAGAGAATTGTTTTTGTTTTGAAAACTAGGATCCCTGGTAATAAAACAACCTCTTCTTGATTATCTCAGCTGAGAGACCCAGTACTGAAAGGGATTGGAGAATGAACTGTTTTTGTAGGAGAACAGTGCTCCATGAAGCTCCAGATTGATGGGTACTGAAGAATAATACACAAATATGTACTGCTGCTAAGTATTGCTGAACTCCTTCTGTGTAAGGAGCTTTTGGTGATGCTGAAATGTCATTTCCCACAAACACAAACCAAGTTCTAGTCCTGAATACCAATATAATACTGACTCTAATTTACTTAATGTAACCAGAAAAAGAATTAGAATTTGTAATTAAAAAAAAATAGTTCTATGAATTTAGGGGAAAAGCATGCAATAAGGTAGGCATTGCTTAACAGTGACTCAGCAAGAACCTTATTTATGCATTTTCCCCCCTTCATGTTTTAACAAGTAGTTCTTATAAACAGTGCTTTTGATCACTAGATCTCAAAATTTTCTACAAAGGAAGTCATTAGAATTATTCTTTTTTGGGGCAAGTAAGATGCACAGAATTGATATGCCTTCTCAAGGAATTAAATAAAGTTAAACTAAAATATATAACATTAGAACAGAAAACAGTGATCAGTATTTAAGAAAACAGGTTAACATTACTACAGGTAGCAGATTCTGTCTGGCATAAATCAGTGTAGCTTCCTTGGTTCCAGTGGAGTTGCATCAGTTTATCCGAAGCTAAGGATCTGGCCTTATACTATTAAAACTTTAAAAAAGGCTGTTTATTAAAACAGGGAGCAGGGAAGGTAATTTTTTGTACCTTTAAAACAAAGGAATTAAAAGTGAACGTATTATCTTTATGATGTTTTAGTTGATGCACATTTTTTCCAGAAGTTGAAAATATTTGCTCAGAAAAATCATTCTTTTATCATGTACAACCATCCAGAATTAAAACCACCATCAGGAGCAGACATAATATTTCAATTTGTAAGAGTATTAGAGGAAGCTAAAACCAGGTCAGAAGAGAGATATAATACACAGCTATGACATTATGAGGGGGATAAAATTCATAGGTATTAAGGTGATCTAAGGGGATCAGAGTTAAGAGTAAACCAAGCCAAAGTTTAATGCCAAAGTAGTTGGCAGTCATATTGGAGGGTGCTGTGTGTTATGGACAAACTTACAGTCATTTTATGGGCATTATGACAAAACTACTGCTACATCAGATGGGACTATAAATTCACAGCATATTAAATTGCTTAAATGAAGTGAAAGATGGTAAGAAGTAAATATTTTCATGTCTTACCTCTCTGTGAAAGAACTGTGACTCTCTTGTTTGCTACTTGTGCTTTTCATGATGCCTTGAAACACACCCACTGTAGGTCTTTGATTTTCCCAGAGAACAGTTAAAAGGAAAGATTTATTTACCCCTCCAAAATAGTGTCTCTTACCTTCCTCCCTGTCTTGAGGAACTACTGTAATAGGGATAAGAATACCAGAAAAAAAAATAGGCAACATTTAGGATCTGATTCTGCAGTCATTTTGCAGAAAAATGTCCCACTAACCTTTGGAGCTGAGTTCCTAGTCATATTGATTTTTTAAGTTAGAGAGGACCAAATTCTATCCTGGAAAAATTTGTAGGTCTCTGGGTTGATGGGAGCAAATAAAGCTGTTTAACCCTAGTTCATTTGTTTAACTTCAGCTCAGGTCAGATATGACTGACCATAGATGCTTGACACTGGCTTCCAACGAGACATTGAACCATTGATTACTTCCCTTTGACCCTACAAATCCAGCCAGTTTTCTTTCCACCTTACAGTCCATTCATCCAACCTGTACTTCCTTAGCTGGCTTATGCAAATATTGTGGGAGACCGTATCAAAAACCTTGCTGTTAAGGCTTTCGATACAATCATATGAAACCATACATTTTTCTCCAGTTAAAAATAAACTAGAAGCTTTATTAATATGCTAGTTTAACAGTCAGAATGCTTTCAGGCAGTATAATGGAGTACACTGTTTGCATTATACAATTCCTCTCCACAAATCCAAACCTGGTAGAGAGGCTCCTCAGAGCCATGTCACCTGGAGTCTCACACTACTGGCTGGGTTACCCATGGTACACAGGCCTCAGGAGAGGTTCCAAACAAACCACTGTCCAAACCCCAAGTCTTCAACAGCAGATCAGGAGGAAAATGTCAGAATCCCAATGGCTGCAAAGATGGAAGAAGGCTGCAGCAAAAATGGAGGTTTCTTATCATTCAGGGCTTTCCCTTGCCACCAGGCCCTACAAGTGCATTATTCACTCTAAGACTGAAGCAAAAACAAATACAACTTCACTGGAATGATTTTAAAAACAAATCTGCAGGGCTGAAAAGTTGGAGCTTCATTGCCAGGAGCAGCTAGCAGGCAGCAGACTTGCAGAACAAAAGATACCTTGATTGGTGGAACATCAAGACCATTATAAAGAAGAGATGGTCATTAACATTTGTGGAATGAAAAGCTTAGAAGGAATCATGTACATTACAATTAATCACACAGTCAAGTGACTTCCATAGCACTGCCTGACTAGAATTGCCATTGCCACTGCCAGGCAGTTGGTTTTAAACTTTGGGTGGTGCAAGTATCAAAAGGGAGTATAAGTACAACAGTGCACTCCCCCCCCCCTGCATTTGCCCCTGTGACTGAGTGTCATAACCAGTTCATAACTACCCAGTTTCTGAAATGGGTAGCTGGTCTCAATCCATTTCTAAGCAAAGAAGGATCTACTTCATTACAAAATGAAACCACAACAACAATCGCCACCACTACCACAATTAGTGGGCAGTCTTAGCAGAGAGGGGAAAGCAAATGGTCATGACAATCCATTTAGTTCTAAACTAATTCTTTTTGGGGAAAAAATTGAAAGTGGGGTAGCTTCCCAAGCATGTAAACTTGGTGTGTGAGGTTCAGACCCATTGGCTTCAATGCAAAATAAAGTATGTACAGTATATAGGCACGTGTTTAACAGAGATTCTTTGGCAAATCAGGGCCTCAGGAGAAAAGCATTTTTTAGACTACATTTGCTCTCTCTTGACCCAATCCCAGCCTGATCATTAAAGATAAAAAACTCTGAATTATAGTTGCTCTAAATGATGCTGCCTGCCAGAGGCCCCAAAGAACCAGTACAACTGTAAGTGGTCAGCCAAGCAGAAAGGAGCTGCAGCTGCATTTGCTTCTCACTAGCCATGGAGGCATCCCAGAGGAAGCTGCATTGGAGCCACTAGACTGATGTCCCTCTTGTGGGGAAGTAAGTGGCTGAGAGAAAGTTGTTTTGCACTGGCAAAGGGAACACAGCTTCCCTAAAGGCCAAAGTATCAGACCTTGTTGGTTTTTCTTTCAGAGTGTTTTTCAATCATTTATGTTGCAGTTAGGGACAGTTGAGTCCCATTGGGGAATGCAAACTATTTACAGATTCTAACTTCGTGCAATATTCAGGAGTCCTGTAGAGCAGAGGAGGAGGGCCACAGAGAGAAAGACTTACTGAATTGAAAACAACTGCTTTAAAAGCACGTCCTGTAGCTAGTGCACAGGATATGCTCACATACCTTGCTTGCGTATGTGATTCCAGAGAAGTATGGGTAAAAAATTACCATCTGCCAGTAAAAGTGACCCTGAAGTGGTTGGCAACCTCAGCTGTAGCCATTTCCCATTTACTTAACATTATAAACATTTCAAAAGATTCAAACTATTTCCTGTATTTCATGGTATGGCCTCCCACACCCAAATTACTTTACATCATCACTCTAGAATGTACTATAGGGAATATGGGCTATTCAACAAGGAACAGTTTTATTTAAGCACAATTGCATGACTTTTTAGGAAGCGTCTTCCTGCATTCATTTAACATTCAGACACTCCTCAAAACTATTGTGCTTCAGTTCTATCATGTTTATGGCATGAATTTTCAAAAGGTATAGAGGCATCTGCTGCTCTGTTAATTGCAATTAGAGGTGGAATTGCAGCACATTGATGCCATTAGCTCAGCATCTTTTACTAGTGTTTCTTTGTTATAACCTGGCTATTGTTTTAACAGTCAGTACACTGTTTGCATTATACAATTCCTCTCCGCAAATCCAAACCTGGTAGAGAGGCTCCTCAGAGCCATGTCACTTGGAGTCTCACACTACTGGCTGGGTTACCCATGGTACACAGGCCTCAGGAGAGGTTCCAAACAAACCACTGTCCAAACCCCAAGTCTTCAACAGCAGATCAGGAGGAAAATGTCAGAATCCCAATGGCTGCAAAGATGGAAGAAGGCTGCAGCAAAAATGGAGGTTTCTTATCATTCAGGGCTTTCCCTTGCCACCAGGCCCTACAAGTGCATTATTCACTCTAAGACTGAAGCAAAAACAAATACAACTTCACTGGAATGATTTTAAAAACAAATCTGCAGGGCTGAAAAGTTGGAGCTTCATTGCCAGGAGCAGCTAGCAGGCAGCAGACTTGCAGAACAAAAGATACCTTGATTGGTGGAACATCAAGACCATTATAAAGAAGAGATGGTCATTAACATTTGTGGAATGAAAAGCTTAGAAGGAATCATGTACATTACAATTAATCACACAGTCAAGTGACTTCCATAGCACTGCCTGACTAGAATTGCCATTGCCACTGCCAGGCAGTTGGTTTTAAACTTTGGGTGGTGCAAGTATCAAAAGGGAGTATAAGTACAACAGTGCACTCCCCCCCCCCTGCATTTGCCCCTGTGACTGAGTGTCATAACCAGTTCATAACTACCCAGTTTCTGAAATGGGTAGCTGGTCTCAATCCATTTCTAAGCAAAGAAGGATCTACTTCATTACAAAATGAAACCACAACAACAATCGCCACCACTACCACAATTAGTGGGCAGTCTTAGCAGAGAGGGGAAAGCAAATGGTCATGACAATCCATTTAGTTCTAAACTAATTCTTTTTGGGGAAAAAATTGAAAGTGGGGTAGCTTCCCAAGCATGTAAACTTGGTGTGTGAGGTTCAGACCCATTGGCTTCAATGCAAAATAAAGTATGTACAGTATATAGGCACGTGTTTAACAGAGATTCTTTGGCAAATCAGGGCCTCAGGAGAAAAGCATTTTTTAGACTACATTTGCTCTCTCTTGACCCAATCCCAGCCTGATCATTAAAGATAAAAAACTCTGAATTATAGTTGCTCTAAATGATGCTGCCTGCCAGAGGCCCCAAAGAACCAGTACAACTGTAAGTGGTCAGCCAAGCAGAAAGGAGCTGCAGCTGCATTTGCTTCTCACTAGCCATGGAGGCATCCCAGAGGAAGCTGCATTGGAGCCACTAGACTGATGTCCCTCTTGTGGGGGAGTAAGTGGCTGAGAGAAAGTTGTTTTGCACTGGCAAAGGGAACACAGCTTCCCTAAAGGCCAAAGTATCAGACCTTGTTGGTTTTTCTTTCAGAGTGTTTTTCAATCATTTATGTTGCAGTTAGGGACAGTTGAGTCCCATTGGGGAATGCAAACTATTTACAGATTCTAACTTCGTGCAATATTCAGGAGTCCTGTAGAGCAGAGGAGGAGGGCCACAGAGAGAAAGACTTACTGAATTGAAAACAACTGCTTTAAAAGCACGTCCTGTAGCTAGTGCACAGGATATGCTCACATACCTTGCTTGCGTATGTGATTCCAGAGAAGTATGGGTAAAAAATTACCATCTGCCAGTAAAAGTGACCCTGAAGTGGTTGGCAACCTCAGCTGTAGCCATTTCCCATTTACTTAACATTATAAACATTTCAAAAGATTCAAACTATTTCCTGTATTTCATGGTATGGCCTCCCACACCCAAATTACTTTACATCATCACTCTAGAATGTACTATAGGGAATATGGGCTATTCAACAAGGAACAGTTTTATTTAAGCACAATTGCATGACTTTTTAGGAAGCGTCTTCCTGCATTCATTTAACATTCAGACACTCCTCAAAACTATTGTGCTTCAGTTCTATCATGTTTATGGCATGAATTTTCAAAAGGTATAGAGGCATCTGCTGCTCTGTTAATTGCAATTAGAGGTGGAATTGCAGCACATTGATGCCATTAGCTCAGCATCTTTTACTAGTGTTTCTTTGTTATAACCTGGCTATTGTTTTAACAGTCAGTACACTGTTTGCATTATACAATTCCTCTCCGCAAATCCAAACCTGGTAGAGAGGCTCCTCAGAGCCATGTCACTTGGAGTCTCACACTACTGGCTGGGTTACCCATGGTACACAGGCCTCAGGAGAGGTTCCAAACAAACCACTGTCCAAACTCCAAGTCTTCAACAGCAGATCAGGAGGAAAATGTCAGAATCCCAATGGCTGCAAAGATGGAAGAAGGCTGCAGCAAAAATGGAGGTTTCTTATCATTCAGGGCTTTCCCTTGCCACCAGGCCCAGATCTCCACCTTGTCAAGACTGTGTGGTTGCTGTTTCCACACACCAGCTTCCTTGCATTAAACAAAGTCAATCGGAGGCTTCTACCACAGAAAATAATATGCTCTTATTTATCAACCTCCCAAAGCCCTGTAGCAATGAACTAGTTGTGGCAGAGACAGGACTAATAAATCCAGCCATTTTCAACCATGAATCTGCATGCAAAAAGCGGTAGCCTGATGGGTGTTTTGCACCAGATAGAGACGGGTGAAATTCGGTAGCTGCTACCATGAAAGACCAATCCTATTCAGGATCCTCTCTGTTCACTCTGTGGCAGAAGGCCATCTCTGTCTCTCCCCAAACTCTGCTATCAGGCTGATGGCAAATCTGACAATTTGGTTACCATGGTCACTGCAGAGGGCAGACACCCCTGGCCCCATCGGCTTCAGGTACCCCCGAGTTGTAACCTGAGCTGGATACATTCCTGATGGAGGGGGAAACCTGCTCCCTCTGCCCTCATGACTGGCCTCACGCACCTTGGGTTGGGGAGGTGGAGCTCAAACTCCCTATTGTTCTAAGCAATGTCGTCATGACTGGGAGGGGGCTAGAGACCCTGCCAAGCTACCCAGCAACCAGTGATGCATTTCAAATTGGTTGGCTGGCAGCCAACAACTGCTGACCTTCATTGGATCAAGTAAGTGATGCCATAAGGTCTATATAATTTAAAGACTGCCCAGGATGAGGGGCAGCAGTCATGATAAGAACTCTCAGAGAAGCTGGACCATCTGAAACTCCCTCTCTCTTGAAACTCATGGTCAATGAACTGCTTGCCTTCAGAGGAAATCTCCACCTGCCTCTGGATGATACTTGTGAGTAGGCTACTTGAGATCTAACTGGATATATAGCTTGTAGTAACACAAATGTGTAATCAAAGGCTACCATGCCATTGTCTGCTCTAAGGGATTTCTCCGATATTGCTCTACTCTGTACCCTATACCAAATCTACTCCTTGTAACCAATAAAGTTCTCCTCTGTACATAGCATGGAAGACTTATTGGGAGAGGGTCTAGATTACGCCTTGGGGTCCCCTTGGTCTGACTGACTAAGGGAGACCACTATTTACGCTTCAGCCTGAGGGAAGTACCCCAAGTTCTTGCTGTGGGTGAAGTACCCTTAAGGACTACTAGGCCTGTGTTTCCCAGGGGGCACAGGGCCAAGATCAGTCCAGACCCTGGGTGGTGGCATCAGTACCCCCAGGCTTACGGGTGTGCTCCAGGAAGGAGGTTGGCCAGATGCGAGGCACCCCCCAGGGAGACACTGGAAGGAGGCCTGGAAGGTGGTCGGGCACAGTCAGGTGGGTGACTCAATGGAGGAGCTCCCCCTACTGGCCCACCACACACTCCATATGGGGAAGGGGCTAGAAAAGGTGCATTAAACCAAGGCTGTATTATCTGCTTCTAGCTGGATAACCATGTCCAGTGGGATCACTCTCTCTGTTATCAAAAATATCATAAGATGACAATGATTTTCACACATGGGATGTTCGCACCTTTATGGATAACCTAGACAATAAGCAACCAGAAAAAAGAATTTCCAACATCTCTAGGGAACTATTAACATATAACATTGACACTGTGGCTCTCAGTAAGATAAGATGACTGGATGAGGGTCAGCTGAAGGGAAGAGGGTGGAGGCTACACCTTCTTTTGGAGGGGGAACTGGCCCAGGACAGGTGCTTTCATGGCATTGGTTTAACCATCAAGAATCAGCTTGTCAGTCAACTTACAGAGCTTTATAGAGATCATAGGCATTAGGAAATGCCTTATAACGCTTTGTCTTAAGCTCTGCAACAACCAGTATGCCATCATCATCCGAGTGTATGCCCCAGTGCTTGAGGCTGATGTAAAAAAACAGTTCTACTCTAACCATGATCATGTACTGATTAACACTCACAAAAAGGATAAGATCATTCTCTTTGGTGACTTCAACACCCGAGTTGGATGTGACCTGGAATTCTGGAGTGGCATCATTGAGAAAGAAGGAGTAGGGAGAGCCAACTCCAGTGGCATCCTTCTGCTGAGGAAATATACAGAGCATGATCTTGTCACCATGAATACCATCTTCAGACAATGACAAATACAAGACCACTGAGAGAAACCTTCACTGTAAGCACTGGCACTTCTTTGACTATGTTATTGTTAGAATCCATGATCAAATGCATGTCTGTATTATGTGAGCCATGCAAGAAGCCAATGAGTGTTTGACAGATCACCACCTTGTCAGATCCATTATGAACATTTGGCTCTCTCTGAAACACCAGAACCAGCCAAAAGCAATGCAAAGGACTCTCAACACCAAATCTCTTCAAGACCAAACGGTCTGTAAGGATCCCCAACAGTCTCCACAGAAAGCTCTCTGCCCTGTACACAAATGAAGGAAACATTGAGGACCTCTGGAAGGGGCTTAAAGCTACTGTCCATATAGCCTGTGCTGAAATATTAGCTATACCACCCATTGACACCAAGACTGGTTTGATGAGTGTGACACTGAGATCCAAGTCCTCCTTGACCAGAAGAGAAGGGCCAAAAGAGAAAGCCAAAGAGATCCAGCTCTGTACTGACAAACATGATATGCATAGCTTTTTGTGGGTAATGAAAGCCATCTATGGCCCCATTTCCTATGGTCCTACTTTCCTGGAATTGCAGGATGGCTTGACACTCCTCCAAGACAATGAATGTATCCAAGCCAGATGGACAGAGCACTTTGAGGAACTCCTGAACTCTGAGTCCACTGTGGCAGACCACCAACAAATCCATCCTCAACGCCCTGCAAAGGGATTCTTTGCCAACCCTCCTATCCTAGAAGGAGTCTGGCATGCTATCAAGAAAACCCAAAACAACAGGGCTACTAGACTAGATGGCATAACTGCTGAAACCTACAAGGCTGGTGTTAAAGAACCGGTACTGACACTCTATGAATTTATTCTATATATTTTGAACAATGAAGAGATCCCTGGGGACCTGAGGAATGCCAACATTGTGACTATCTTTAAGAAAGGAAATAAGTCTGTGTGTGAGAACTATTGAAGTATTACCCTCCTTTCCACAGCAGGGAAAATTCTTGCCCGCATCCTTCTGAACTTCTT
>NW_005841988.1:734081-742876 GCF_000455745.1 Alligator sinensis
CCTGCTGAAATCTCAGTGTGCTTTCAGATTATCCCATGGGGAAATTGACATGATCTTGTTGCCTGCTAGTTCAAAGAAAAGTGTTGGGAACAACACAAGGACCTCTATATGGCCTTCATTGACCTCACCAAGCCTTTTCATTCCATCAATTGAGAAGCCACATGGAAAGTGCTGGCCAGATTTAAATGTCTGGAAAAGTACATCAAGGTCCTGAGGCTTCTCCACGAGCAGATGACTGTGATCATTCTATGTAGCAGATAAGAGATGGATTCATCTGTCATCTGAATTGGGGTCAAGCAAAGATTTATCATCACTCTAATTCCATTCTCCATTTTTTTGGACAGACATCCTGGTTCTCTTTAAAGACTGCCATTCTTCTGGAATTGACAGAATATTGAATGAAAGAAGGGCTCTTCAGTCTGGGACATTTCTGGCCTAAAATCAAAGTACTCAAAACAACCATCCTTGACCTTCCATATGCCAATAACTGCCATCCTTGTGCACACTTGGGAAAACCTACACTACAAATTTTTGGAGAACTTTGGGCCTCTTTCTCAATGTCAAGAAGTCTGAAGCGCTTTATCAGACTTCCCTAGGCCATGAATGTGATGTCCCATCTCAAATTATTATCCAGGGAAAGATCCCGGAGGTAGTCAAGCACTTCCCTTACATTGGTAGCTGCCTGTCTCAGAGAATGAACATTGATGAGGAGATCCAGCACAGGATCTGGGGTGTGAATGCCTCATTTGGGAAATTGCTTCAGTGTGTCTTTATCCATCATGATCTTCAGAAAGACACCAAGATCCAGGTGCAGTCATTTCCACTCTCCTCTACAGATGTGAAATGCAGTTGACCTACTGTGGCCATCTGAAGAGCCTGGAAAGGTATCATTAATGATGCCTCTGGAAAATCTTCCACATCAAATAGGAAGATCACTACACAAACAGAAGCATCCTTGCTGAAGCCAGTGTTATCAGCATTAAGTTGGTGATTGTAGCAGGATGGGGTACCTAGGGGTGGCTGTGTTAGCCCCAGGTCCTTAACCATGCCAGTCTTGCCCTATAAGCACCCTCGCTCACCACGTTTTGTTGGTATGATAAATATAGAGAGGCTGCCCTTCAGCTTTAGTTTTGGACACAGTTGGGCTAGATCCTATTAACCCTGTTGTTTCTGCCCCCCTTTTATGTCCTGCTTCACTGTGGATGGTTTCTGAGTCTCCCAGCCTTATGGGCTGTATGTGTGGTCCAACCACCCCTATACCACACCCCAAGCCTCACAGGTGGTACTGGCATTGTCTTGCCTAGGCCTCGTTACAATTTGGCCCCTGGTCCACGCTGGGTTCTCCGCAGCCCTGTCTCTGCACCCTCTCTGGCACTGGGCTCTCCGCAGCCCTGTCTCAAGTGCCACATCCTCTCTGGCACTGGGGTCTGTTCCCCCAAAATGCTGTGCCCTCTCTGGAGCCGGGGTCCTCACACTGCAGTGGGCCCCAATGAGGCCTCCTCCTTCCCCAACAAGTCTTACCTAAACCACCAGTTGTTATCAGACAGCACACACTCAACCCCAACCCCCATGAGTCCCTGGGCTGTAACAACACAGAACTCACATCATGCTCTGCCACTTTAAAAGAGTAAAACTCCCCCTCTGAGGCTCAGTGCCTAGTAGGCAAGGATACCTTATGGGCTCCTGGTGTCCCCTCTGTTCTAAGGGTAGCATATCTGCTGGCTACCACATCTCTGGGCCCTTCCTTCTCCTGGATGCTCCTTCCCCTTTGGCTGTTGGTAAGGGACTAACTGCTTGGTCCTAGCCCTGGGGTTTATATGGGCCTGGGGCCCTGCCTCCTCTGGCCAGCTGACCAGGTGCAGGTGCAGCCAATTCCCTTATTAACCGGTTTTCCTGGCAACCTGCACCTGGGTTCTTATCTCTGCTCTAAGAGGAGCAGGCCCCTTAGTGCCAGCTACAGTGATCTTCAAACACCAACTTCACTGGGCCAGACATTATACATAAATGCCTGACACTTGACTCCCAAATCAAGTGCTCTTCTCCCAGCTTAGTAATAGATATCTCATGGTAGCTGAAGGGAAATGCTACAAGGATACATTGAAGGCATACCTCAGAAAGACAGAAGCTGATATCAAGACTGGGAAGAAGCTGGCTGCTGACCGACTCCAATGATGCTGCAGCCTCAAACAAGTGGACACCCATTTTGAGATCTTGTCCTCAAAGCAGAGAAGAGAGCATGGAGGAAAGAAAAGGAGAAAAATCCTGGCCTACGGCATACCCTTCTCTGCGGAAAGACCTGCAACTTCTACAGATGGGTCTGTGGCTGAAGGATTGGACTGGACTCTTAGGTCTCCTCAAGACCCATCAATGAGCCATCCTTGAATCAAGGGATTGCCAATGTCAATTATACAGTTATTATAAATCCATTTATATTATGGAAGCACTCAAAGGCCTCAATCAAATCTGCAGCCTCTTTCATAGATTGTGAGGCCGGTTGGGACCTTGGAAGATCATTGTGTCCAGCCTCCTGCACCAAGCAGGAAAGATAACTGGGGGTCAGGTGGCTGTCTTTGCACTCTTTGATGTACAATATTGTTCAAAAATGTATTTTATCCTCTATGAAAAATCAAATTGTTGGTGAACAATTGAAAACCAAGTTATTACAGTCAAACCCTCAGAATACTTCATTTCCAAAATATTTTTGTGCTACCGTTGGGGAGCTGTAGTTTGAGTTTTCATGCCCCCATTCTCTACAGGCTAGCCACTTTTGTTGGGCTGCCTCCACTGTTATAGAGGATTCTCTTCTTGGTGTGCCAGGTCATGCATTCTAGCAGTCAAAAGATTGCATTGCATTGCAGAATACGTCTCTGGATGGGGTTCCCAGCTCATAGAGGAGCATGTAGGTAGGCATGAGGTACCCAAACAAGGAACTACAGCAGTGTTTCAGAGTCTAAATATTTCAGGTTTTGATTTAGGCTGCATATACATGTTCAAATGATCTGGGAGAATTCTCTCAGGTTTGTTCTCCCAATAGAAAAAAAATATCCAGAGACAGCTGAACAGACACTTGGATACTCAGTCCTGGAAGAGCAGAGAGCTTACAGTACTGATGATACAGTCATAGGTCCCCTCTAAACACATCTCAGCATACTCTGAAAGCTCCCCAGTCTGCCTGGTGACAGACAGAAGCAACGTCCAGGACAGTTCTGAATGGCTGACCCAGACTACTCAGGGTCACCCTGATATGGGAAACATGGAGGGAGCATGTTCTGCTCCCTGCTAGAGCAGCAGACTCCACTGAGTAACCCTCTTCCTGCAGGGGGGAGGAGGGAGGAGGAGGAGAAGCAAAGTATCCTGGGATGCTGGAGGACTGTGCTGTGGCTTCTCTTAGAAGAGATGTATGGACATTAATTCTCATAGGAGAAAAATCTCATGGGAGTGATTTAACCCTGGTTGTTCCCAGGTTATTTTTCTCTGGGAGAAAAATCCTGAACTTCTGTATACTTGTGGTTTCTCTTGGGAAAGCAATGAGTCTCCCAGGAAAAACTGAATGTCTGTATGTGGCCTTATACATCTCTATTATGGGACAAATCTGAGCTATTTTGGCTTTGAGTCACTTGGGGGGGGTTGTTTAGTTGTATTTTAATTGAAGACAAAACTCCACCCATGAAATTATGTTTCTCAACACCCCCCCCCCAAAAAAAACAAAACTCCACACTTTTTGTGTAAAAAAATAGTCAAAGCTATTTTTTTCCTGAAAGGCAGTGTAGACAATTTTTTTTTTTATCACTGATAGTATGAATTTAGAAGAGAGCCCCTGCCCCAGACATACTATTATACATGTCTAATTCTCTTACTTTTCACTTTTTTTCCTTTTGTCCCAAAGGTCTTTTAAATCACACGCAAATCTCAGAATACTAGATACCATTGTACGAACTTCTTGGAATACAAATATCCTGTTTGGGAAGAATACTGGATTGCAACCTGCCTCCTGTAAATGTACTTCATGTTATGCAGCTCAGATACAAAGTAGCATCTATTTCAGTTGTATATCATTATATATACATTTATACACACACACAGATTTATGTATGATCTATATTATGTATATGTGTGTGCACACATGCACATGCACTTTTGAATACAAATGCCATACCTGAGTAGATTGAACTGCAGATCTAAATCCAAATTTCAGCGTATGGGCTCTAATCTTGTCTTTACTAAGAAAAAATTACAATAACTCTCTTGTGATGAAATGATGTCTGCACAACTAACAGAGATAACATTGTGTGTCACTCTACAGCACCCTTGTTTATAATCAATGCATTAGTCACTATCTTGGATGTTTGTTGGATATAAAACCCATATTCAGGCCTGTAGATCATATTTTATCAAAGGGAGCATAGGAACAGATGTGCCCATATGCCCAGATGGGTTTCGTGCTATTATACTACAGGATCTGTACGTATCACAGCATTCTAACACAAAGAGATGTATCCCAGGCAGTGAGCAATAGGCCTGTGCAAATAGGGAACGATTCCATTTGGGTTTGGATTTGGCCGATTCAGATGCCAGCGATTCAATTCGGAGCTCTGAATCAGTTTCCCGCTTCGATTTGGCTGAATCGGCTCCAAAGCTTTGAGGCCGATTCGGAGATTCGGCCACAGAGTATAATGGGGAATCAATCAAATATCTATAACTTTGTTGTCTTTTGTCTGACTTGGATGAAACCTACATGGGATGGTAGCTTCTTCTGAGAGCATGAAGCCTGCCAAGTTTCAAGGAGATAGGTACAGGGGTTTGGGGGAAACTGTACCTCAAGCTGCGGACAAGCAAAACTTGTGACCTGGGTGACACTGTGAATGTTAAGGTGCAGCAGCATGAAAGCTGCAGGCCTGCTAGCCCCTCCTAATGCCATGAAGCCTGCCAGCTGTCAAGGAGATAGGTGCAGGGGTTCTGGGTTCTGGGGCCCTGCACCTCTAGCAGCTGACAGGCCAAACTCATGACATGGGTGCTTGTGCAAATGACTGTCTCTATCTTGGGGCAGAAGCAGTTCCCGGCTCTGTATTGATTCTTTCCTCTCCTTTGTCTCTGGTTTTGTAGGGGTTAATCCTTGCTGGTTAACTCGTTATGTAGTAGCTAGGTACTGTGTATTGAGCTGGTCCCTGAGTGCATCATGGTTGATTGGTAACACAGTAGCCTAGCAGCCAGGCCTGCAGTAGTTCCCCCCCACCCCATGCCCCTGGACAGACAGTTGCACGAGCACCCATGTCACGAGTTTTGCCTGTCAGCAGCTAGAGGTGCAGGACCCCAGAACCCATAACCCCTGCACCTATCTCCTTGACAGCTGGCAGGCTTCAGGGCCTCAGCAGGGGCTAGCAGGCCTGCAGCTTTCACCCTGCTGCGCCTTAACACACACAGTGTCACCCATATCATGAGTTTTGCTTGTCCGCAGTTTGAGGCGCAGTTTCCCCCAAACCCATGCTCCTATCTCCTTGAAACTTGGCAGGCGTTGTGGCCTCAGCAAGAGCTACCATCTCTGCAAGCTTCATCTGAATCAGCGAAAAGAAAACAAAGTTATAGATATTTCATTAATTCCCCATTATACCCTATGGCCAAATCTCTGAATCTTTTCTGAATTGATTTGGAAGCTCCAAATCGATTCAGAAAGCCTAAAGCTTCCCGCAATTTGATTCAGATTCATATATTTGGCCTCTGAATCATCCAAATCATCTCCAAACCTGAATCATGATCTAAAACTTTGCACGGCCCTAGCGAGCAACGATCAAAGGCTGCCTATACATGTGCTTGAGGGGAGGGGGTTTAATAAAAGCGGTTCCTGGAAAGCTGATCTAATAAAAACGCCTTACCATTAAGGTATTAAGCCCCCACAGGTTTAAAAATGGCCATAGGATGCTTTATCTAAACCTCATGCAACAATGTTTAGATAATGAGCCCCCATGGCCATTTTTAAACATATGGGGACTTATACTTGTGATGGTTAGACCATGCTGGAACATTCTAATTAGAATGTGAACAAGTATCCCAGATGTTTGTATACAAGCTAGTGGCTAGTTCTTAAGAACAGGCAGCTTTGCTCATGGGATTTCTAGGACTAAAACATTTTGGAGTGCAAATGACATCATTTGTACAGAGCTTTGCAGATCTATTCAAGTTAATAGGAAATAGATTGCAGATCAGCCTTGGCATCATACTCAGTCCTACTTTTGCCATCTGTAATGTATTTACAACTAGTCTCCCTTTTCACCATACTATGGAGGCTGATGGAACCAGTGTCTATTTCAAAGAGATGGGACAAAGGGCATGCAGAGAAAATTAGGTTAAAATAACACTCATTAATCCTCTGCCTCTGCATTTTCATAGCTGGCATTGGAGAAGGTAACATGTATGAGATGGTACCTTATCTTAGTGACCTTGGTTGCATAGTTTTTGTTTACGTCTCTTTCTGGCCAGAGGGCAATTTGCCTTTAAGAACAGAAGATATTCCAAGGGAATCATTGGTTGTTAAATCATTAGGAAAAACTGAGAAATGTCAGATCAAGTATAAATAGGAGAAATCATACTGGAGAAAGCCACCATTATAAGCATCCAGGTAGCTCAAAATCTAATTACAGTAAAAACAAAAGCAGAAACAAACAGCCAACTAACCATACTTTGGACCAGATCCCCTGCTGCAAAAAGTGATATAATTACACACTGCTAGCCCAAGGCATGGGGATGTGAAAGGGAGTGGAAGAAAAAAAAACAGCATAGCCACCAGCTCCCAATACTCCCTGTCTTGAGACTTCTTTGGGTCCTACACCAGCCAATCTTTGGGTCCTACACCAGCAAGAATGTCTATAATGCTGCAAGTTGTCACCATCAGTTCAGTACAATAGCTTGCTTTCTGGTGCTACTAGCACAAGATTTTACAGCTTCACTGAGAAGTCCAGTAGGTTTCCCCCTCAAGCCACACACTTGACCATTGGTCCTGAATTATGGTCCAGAAATTGTTGCTACACTCTTTTCTTGTTTTGTGTTAAAACATGTGTTAACAGTTACCTTTGTACAGATTGCTCATATTTAATTGACATCAACTTGCAGTAAAGTTGTCATGTAAAGCTTTTCACATAACAAAACAAAATCAAGAAACACCAGTCCGACAGAAATGCACTCGCTTAATGTCCAATCCCAAAACGTTCCCTCATAAAAATCAGTTTATGTCACTGTTAACCATCTATTCATCAGTACCTTCCTACAAGATAAAATTCTACCAGATTTAGAGATTTCTTAGTCATCTTGTAGTTGATGTTACTACTTCTATCAAATCATCTTGTGTTTGTGGCATCTCAAACACATCTGCCCCTTTTAATAGAGTCAGATTATTAGGAACATCTGGTAAAATGTGTCCATGTATACACTTACTTTCTGAGGGGGGTCAAACAAAAAGGGATAATTAATTATTTGATATCTTGCATTAAAATAGTTAAAAGCTTTGTATTTTTGATAATACAATGTGTTTCATTATATATATAATGAAAACTTGTTAAAAAAAGTTTTTTTCACAAGAGATGCACAGGTTCAGAAAGTATCACTTACTGCCTCAGAATAATTGACTCAAGGGTTAAAACATCCATTTTCTATTTAACAAACACAGACCTTTAAGGGCACAGATGAATATACCCATTCGGTTAATATCAAATAATACTATACGCTGTTACAATGCAGCTATTATGTCTGCATTATTCCGTAGTGATAAAAATGTAAGAAAAGTACTGCAAATTCAATTCCATTTCATTTTCACTGGACATGCTCACAATATCTTTGAGTTCTGGCTGTGGTCAATTGAATTTCACATTTAAATGATGTTTCTTTTCTATAAAGAGACATTCACACCTTCCAAATATTTTCTTGCAGGAATCATTGAATCCTCTGCCTGTGTTTGTCACATGAGTCAGTTTTAAGATCTTATAGACACCTGCTGTGTTTTGGGTAATGTAGCAAAACCCCCAGTTTTCCTTTTTTTTTAATGTATTTTAAAATGCATTCCCTCCCCTTCCTGACTTTTCCCTCCCTCTCTGTTCCCTATAGATAAGTATAAGTGAGCTCAGACTTAGGATAAGCTTTAACATTTTTATTTTGGTAGCAAGTTTTTGGTTTTGGATATCTACTGTTGTATATTGTATTATTATTAGGTTTGTATTGATTCTTACTGTTGTATATTGTATTATGATCATTTTTGTACTGATTTTTATTGTTTCAAATGGATATTGTACGGTTTAGGCCTGTGTTTATAAGTGAACCAAAGTCATGTCAAGTTTCCATTTCATATGTCAAGCCTCCATCTTCTGTCCTCTGCCTGGGCATCCCATGTTGCACCTGTATGAGTCACGTACCCCTCCCATGTAAATTGGTTCCTGGATGAATGAGAATGATTGGGAATGATTGAAATATAATGGTAGCAGCCTCTACTGAATGGCCTGTAATGATTGGGCCATCACCTTGCATTGATTCATCCAGGAACCACGGACCTCACCCAGGAACAGAGACAAGAACCCAGCATTTGAAAGCCAAAAGACCCTGTAGAACCAGCAACTCTCACCATTACAGACACCTGAAACTGCACATCCCTGCATGGAGCACACATGCTCAGTATGCCAGGGGCTGACCCTTGCCTGGGCATGCCTCCTGTCACTAGGGTCCCACAAGGTCTGCCCCTATAAAAAGGGGCAGTGAAGACAGACCCAGTGGGACGCCCTCTCCATCTGGACCAGCACCATGCCACACCACCTATC
>NW_005841988.1:744342-754479 GCF_000455745.1 Alligator sinensis
AAAACGCTGGCTTGCATCCACAGATGCTTCTCAAGCAAGTCCCGGGACGTCATTCTCCCCCTGTACTCGGCCTTAGTGAGGCCGGAGCTGGAGTACTGTGTCCAGTTTTGGGCTCCACAATTCAAAAAGGATGTGGAGAAGCTTGAGAGAGTCCAGAGAAGAGCCACGCGCATGATCAGAGGTCAGGGAAGCAGACCCTACGATGACAGGCTGAGAGCCTTGGGGCTCTTTAGTCTGGAAAAGCGCAGGCTCAGGGGTGATCTGATGGCCACCTACAAGTTTATCAGGGGTGACCACCAGCATCGGGGGGAACGTTTGTTCACCAGAGCGCCCCAAGGGATGACGAGGTCGAATGGTCACAAACTACTACAAGATCGTTTCAGGCTGGACATAAGGAAGAATTTCTTTACTGTCCGAGCCCCCAAAGTCTGGAACAGCCTGCCACTGGAGGTGGTTCAAGTGCCTTCATTGAGCACCTTCAAGATGAAACTGGATGCTTATCTTTCTGGGATCCTATGACCCCAGCTGACTTCCTGCCCTTTGGGCAGGGGGCTGGACTCGATGATCTTCCAACGTCCCTTCCAGCCCTAATATCTATGAAATCTATGAAATTTGCAACCCCAAGTTGGGTCATGTTTTACTGAATCCTAGTCCCTTCCTTATCTTAAATTCAAGCCTCATTCTCTCTCTCTCTCTCTCAGCTCCAGCCCCCACCCCTCTCCAATAGTTTCCCTATCTTCTCTCAATTCCTACTGCCTTTTCACTGTAATTTTCTGCTGCCTTTCTCTGCTTTCCCATTGCTCCTGCTGCCTTTCAGTCTCTCCTGCTGCTTTTTCTGTGATTTTCTGCTGTCCAGCTCTCTGTTTTCAGGCTTCCCCAGCACCTTCTCTAGTTCCCCCCCCACCCCAGCTTCCCAGCTCCTTGTGGCTGTCCTGCAGTTTTCTCCAGCAGCTGGAGTCTTTCTTGAGTTCCCAGCCCCTACTGCCACTCCCTGCAACTTCTCTAGCTGCCGTGGAGCCATCCTCTGGCTCGCCACACCCAAACCCCCTCTTTAACACCCACACTTTTCCTTACTCCCATTTTCCCTCTCCCCACCCACCTTTTCACCTCCCCCGTAGCTCTGGCTCCAGTCCCAGCCTCCGTGCCAGCATCACTCCCCTGTTCTGTAGGCTTTGGGTGTTGCCTTTTAATCAATTAAGATCAATTAACCTAAAGTTACCCCCGAGCCTCAGTTCTTCAGCCCAGGCCCCTCTAGTCTACCAGTTCTAATCCCGGTGACTTTCATTCCCAGCAACTTTCACTCCCTACACTTCTACTTTCTTACCTTAACCTTTCTCCAGGTATCCCAAGTACACGAAACACATACATACATACAATACATATCACAACACCCATTGTGTGCATGATATATGAATTAGTGATCTGTGTCTATCTTTTGGGGTGTATAGTGTATGTGCTTGAATTGGTGATAGGTATGCATGTGCCTAGGCTGGTTTGGATGTGTATGTGCCTGAGCTGGTAGTGTGCAGGTGTATGCACCTAATTGATTTGCGTGTTTGTATATGTGCAATTGTGTCACACCCTCCTGTCTAACAGTGCAATATTGAGATCCTGGGCGTTGGCCTGACCCCTCAGGGCAACAGTAATAGTCATTTATGTATTATGAAGTTTCTCCAAGTTTGACTGAGGTGGTTTTGCTGGGGATGATTTCTTTTCCTAAACTTACCTTATTTAATATAGGTCTTCCCTGTAGCAAGTCTGTGACTAAGCAGTGACTCAGGTGTAAGATGCATTGTGCGAATGTGTCACAGCTGCTATTCCTTAGTAGAAGCGGCTGCTATTCCTACCAGGATATATATATATTTCAAAGTTGTAGACTGATTTTTAATATCCTCTGTCAAGTCTAATGAGATATGAGATAAGTACTGGGTCTCTCTAAATCTGAGCAGCATCCTTCCCACTCTGGATGCAGTGACAGACTCCCCTCAGCCCCCGGATCTTTTCACCATTTCTGGATCTTGTAGAGAGACCATGTTGCTTAAAATATTAAGCTGTTCAAGTTCTCTGATAATCAAGTCTCCCTAATCTGGTCAGTCCATGGCATGACCCATGGTTCAAGAGCTAATCTTAAATGCTGTGGCTCAGGAAGCAGAGCAATTAGTCTCTTCTACATTCTCATTTGTCTACCTGTCATAACCTCCAGTAGAGACACCCAGTCACCTTAGTAGTTGTTGCCTGAATTACCATTAGAGTTGAGGATAAAAAGCTTCCCAACTGTTCTCCGGTAGTTTTCCACAAAACATGGGCTTGTATCTCACTCTACTATGCAAGTTACTCTCCAGTGTGTGAATTGCTCTACCAAGCCTCTCACAGTAGCAAGTGATCTGTTATTGCATATTGGCATTGCTTTTACCCATTTGGAGAAATGATGCACTGTCACAGCACATATACATTCCCATTCACAGTTTTAGGCAATAGTCCCATAGTGAATATTTATCCTGGTCCTTGGCCCTTCCCCCCTCAGTAAACGCAACTGGACTTCTCCTTTTCCTGTTCCCAAATTATTTTGAGCACAAGCTCAACATATTCATAACAATGTAGTACAACAATATAGTATACCTTTGCACAATTCTTACCACCATAGTATACCAAAGCCCTCTTTCAGGATAGCACCATGGCTTGATGAGCCTGTGTCACAGCATCAAGATGCACATATATTATTTTGTGAAATGCAGCTTGCTTACAACCACTCATCTCCTAAGATCACCATCAATAATTTAACTGTTTCTTCAGAAAAAAATGCTCAAAGACATCTCAATTGACCCCTTCTTACCATCTTGTTCCTTCAGAAACTACAGGCCAAGGGCAAGATCTCCTGCCTGTAAAGAAGACAGATCAATTACCTTAGAGCGCATGAGTTACAGAGTCACTGGGGGTGGACAGTGGAACAGAAAAATCACTATGCCTTACCACTTACAGCATACTGCCTTGCCCATGGATTTATTTTGCAGTTGTCCTAAACACCTAGCATGCGTTTGTCGGATGTCTTCACTTCTACAAGCAAAAACAGTGGTATATCAGCTGGTCCCTTGTTAGCCAAATAATAAATCTGAAGTCTAATTGTGCAGGAGAAAAAAGCAGGAAGGGGCTAGGAGAGAAGAATGGAGTTTCAGATGAGTAGAGTAAATGTGAGGTGTTGTCTCCTAAACTTCTAAACGTGAGGTTAGGAGAATCAGAGGTATGTAGAACATGAGTGTTTCTGCCCTGCACCATTAATGGCCAATGACTGCACCTTTCTTAACCTGTAGGAGAGTATGTGTGTCTGTTGGGGCAGCAGACAGTAATTACGATAATGAGAAGAGTTGCAAGCCTGTGCACAGGATTAGAATTCAAATGGATTTTGATTGAAGAACTGGGCACCAGACTACAGAATGAAATCCAACAAAGATAAATGCTGCATTAACAGGGGTATTGTATGGAGGATAATAGTACCCTCAGAACTGGTTAGGCCTCAGCTAGAGTATTGTATGAAGCACTGGGCTCCACAATTTAAGAAAGGTGTAGGGAAACTAGAGCACATCCAGGAGGCAAATAGCAAAGATGACACCATGCATTCAGGGGGTTGGATAAGATGACTTGGGAGGTCCCCTCCAACACTATGATTCACTAATGGAAGGGAGACCACTAATACAAGAAGAATGTTTATAGTTCAAAAGGTGTGTAACCCCTGGGTTGCAAGAGTTTAAGCAGAGAGGGATGGGGCCACTTCAATCCCAGATGACTGAATTGAACTACAAACCCTAGACTACTTTGAGGGCACACAGTGGGAAAGAGGTGCTGCAACGGTGGAGCTGCTTTGCTTGGAGTCATATAGAAGGATCAGGGAAGAGGTCTTGCTCCATATATGCTCCATGAACTATTGAAGGAGGCCCCTGGGAGATTGTGGACAGGCCTGGTCTGAGTGTACCTGGGACAAGGACTGATTTCCCCACTGAGGAGACCCCAGCAGAGAGAGAATCCGACTGCTGCAACAGAGCAGGACCTGAGCAAGTTGCACTTAAAAGACTGTAGAAGTGAATGAGGTCAGTGTGATTGTAGAGTAGTGAAAGCCCTTCTCCCATATGGGACAAATTGGGCTGTGCACAAGGTGAAGAGTCTCACCCCAGAAGGTTCTTGTGAGGCTGTTAGAGTTGGGGGTTTTCAGTTGTACAGTTGAGAGGGGTAATCTTGTGATCAGGTTTCAATGCTGGGTTACAGCTCGCTGTTTGGAGGCATATGTGTGTAAATAAAATCAAATTCATTTGTACCTGTCACCAGGCTCAGACTCCAGGAGAAACTGTGATGCCCCTTGGTGACCATGCATCCCTTACCCAGCTCCGGCTCTAGGGTGCTTTCCCCTTCTTATTTCCTGCCATGCCTTGATGTAATCAGAGTCCTAGAGCAAGCCCCAGTTCCTCTAGATGCCAGGTAGTTCTTCCAGGTTCCTGCTGGCCTCCACCCTGCCCTTATTAGGTAAGTTCTGATGGCCTGTTAGTAACTATCCCCAGGGCACCTGTTAGCCTTAAGGTCTAATCAGTCAAGGCCTCTGACCTCCCCTACAGCCATGCCCACGCCTCACAGCGGTTAGCAGTTAATGACTTCAGTAGTCACTTGGCCCCAACCCGATAACAGTTCACCTTAGGCCTCTACACCTTTTTTGGGGCCTCAGCCTCTTTTCTCTCACTGGCTCCCTTAGCCTAGGCCCACTGTGCCTGACCTGGCTTCTGGGTTCCAGCCCTTAACCACCTAATCCAGCTTTGTCTTTGCCCTGTTCTGGGCAATCCAGCTTTGTCTTTGCCCTGTGTAGGCTCCTGAGCCCCCTGGCCCTTGTCTTTGTCCCTTTTACGTACAGGACTCCCTGGCTCTGGCTCGGGCCTTTCTGAGCATTAGACTCCCTGGCCCTTGCCTGGCCCCTGCCCAAGCTAGGCTTCAGACTTTCTCTCTTTTTCTATTTAGACTTTAAACTCCTCCTCAGGCCTAAACCTATGGCCTGTCATGATTCAAGGCCCCTAGCAGGGCTCTAAACACTGGTGTGCCACTGGCATCCCGCTGTGAGTTAAACCACCATGCACCCCTCCAGTGCCCCATTGTGGTGTCCACACACTGTCCTGTCGGCCATGCCCAAACCACCAGTAGCCATGCCCAAACCACCTAGTAACCCAGGAGTAAGCCTTCTTGCTACAAACACAAACTAACCCCCCTCTGGTCTAAATATAATAATGGTCACCTGCCTGCGTTACAAGGCTTCCCCTTATCCCATGTAATGTTCCTTTGCAGAGCAGTAGCACTCTATTTGCCCTCCTCAAGACAGCTCCAGATAGGATTCCCCTTGCTCTGGAGCACTTACCTTTGCAGCCTCCAGGGCCAAGCTGCCTCCCTTGGCTCAGGGCCTGTGTTATATATATCTCTCTGTCCCTGCCCAGTTTTGAACAGGTGCCTCCCTGAGCTGCTGCATGTTTTACCTGATTTAGTTTGCTGGCTTAGCCCTGGGGTAGCTTACTGCTGCTGGCCTCTGCAGGGCTCTAGCCTAGTGTGCTACTTCAGTGCAACTGGTTTGGCAGTAAATACTTGTAGCAGGAAAATCTCTGGGTACCTGTTCCCCAGCAGCTCATAATGACCATCTGATATTCTCCCAGCTGCTCCTTCACCATTAAAGTAACAGGAGTCTTTGGCTCTCTGGTACAATACACTCCTGTTGAATTGAGGTTTTCCTGGGGAAAAGGAATCATCACTACCACACATGCACATCCCTTGGGAGTGGGGTTACAGGTGGAAAACACAAATTATCTTAATGGTCATATTTAGCCATTAGTGGAGTCACTGAGCAAGAGGCAAAGGCTATGTGTCAGATTCTATCATTTTGCTCTTGTGTCCGGGTGGCTACCATACTCATAACTCATTGCGAGCTTCAAAAAAGAAGAAAAAAAGGCTAAGAGTAATCAGCCTGTATTAAAATTGGCAGAGACATGAAAGCTATTCTAACTGTGATATCACCTACTTGTATATGCTGTGGAGTCTTCTGTACTGTGGAGTCTACCTTTTTCTTTAATAACCTATATAGAGGAACAACAATTCTTACATAGTTAGGAGCAAAGTCTTTACAGTACCCTGTTATATCTAAAAAAGAAGAAACTGATGTTTCCAAGGTTGGGAGAGAGAACTATTGAGTAATTGCTACCTTTTGTTTATTAGAGTCCTACTCCCTGGTTCCAGGGTGAGTCCTAAAATGTGAATTCTACCTTTCTTAGGTTAACTTTAAGATGCCTCGTATTTGAAATAATGATTTCAAATACAAATTCAGGAAATCTGTATATACATGCAGATCATTTACTTGTTGCACTAAACATTTTTGATGTAGGAAAGCAATCAAAAGTAGTTTCATATGTATGAAAAATAGTGGGGGGAATTTTGAAAACCTTAAGGCAGGCACACCCATACATATTAGACACCTTTAAAGGCAAAAGCAAGTTTGTGTTGCCAAACTGAGTATAAAGAAATGGAACAAAAGCTACACAAGGAATCAAGACTCCAAAACCGGCAATAATAGATGCCAGTTCCTCTGGTTGTGGTGGAACGATGGGATGTCAGGCTGTGGCCTATGAACCTGAGGCCTTAGCCTGCCTGCATAGCCACCCATCCCAGTCTGCCATCTCCTCAGCAGCTCACTGGGCAGACACACTTGGCAACAACCCTCTATCTGGGCCTAGCCACACATCTACTACCTGCCACCAGAGTGGCCAGCTAGGGTCAGATGACCCTTTAACCCCTTCCATTATGAACCCCCTATAAGAGGAAGTGTCTGGGCAACAAGGCTCAGTTGTGTACCTAGGCTGCTGCAGCCTGGGCTTGTGCCTCTATTGGCTCTCTGACTGATTTTCTAGATACCCAAGCCAGCTTTCCCATGGACCCTGAATTTAGGGAGACTTGGCTCCCTAACGCAACTCTGGTTTGACCTCCTGGATACCCAACCTGACTGGCCTTCTTATCCTGTGCTATGCCTAACCCTTTGGATCTCTGATTCAGTTCCGTGGATGGATTTTCTGCCTTCTGGCTTCCTGGCTCTCATACAAGCACATTCCCCTGAGATCTTGGTTGCTTCGTCCAACCCTGGATGACCCCCAGGCCTGGATGTGCGAGTGTGACATGAAGCTATAATGACAATGGTACTTAGTTATTTAAGTGATCTTTTTCTTCTTAAAAATGTAAGATAATAATATGTAATCTACAAAGTGAATGGAGTAAGCTTGCAAGGACAGTTTCAGCACTAAATTCCCCAAATGCTATTCCAATTAAATCCTTCCAATAACATCTGTTCACAGGAATGGACACGCCAGCATTTAATAAATTATGGTAATAAATACCCCTAAAATAACTGATTGCACTGGCTCCTTCTGCTTATTCAACTGAAGAAATAGTTGGGTGGAGGAGGAGAGGGGGGAAATCTCCTTTGCCTTCCTATTAAATCCCTCTAGCTAAACAAACAACTCCTCATATGTAGGTAGTTGTCTTTATTATCTTGCCCAGAGAGATAAATTGTGGGGTTCCTCATTCCTAAATGTCACTGAGACTTAATGCCTAAATCTAGCACCCTCCACAATTAGTCTTCTCCCTTTTTTCCTCCCCTCACTGACAAGCCTTCCCAAGTAAGGAACATTTTGTAAGTGCTATCACATTAAGGGTAACTTTCACAAAAGTACTGTAGGAAAGCCATGGTCTGGATTCAAATCCTTGGGATTTTTGCCTGTTGGTTGTCACTTATAAGGTCAATCTAAATGAAGGCTGTGAAATGTTATTGCCTTTTCAACATTCTCAGGCATTGCAACCCACAAATCAGAGTGAAAAGTGGCCTGAAGAAGATCAGATCCTCATTCACTCCAGTCTTTAAAAGTATGTTTTGGAATCCACAGTCCTTGGGTTAAAAAAAAAATCACCTGCCCCTTTTACCATCCTATCCATGAGCTGAGGTAGCCAGTATGGTAGGAGTGACATTTTCCAATTTGGCACGTGTGTTTTAGAATGGTTTTGATGATAATGGAAGTTGCAGGTTAAATTCCCCCTAAGAGGGTCACTGCACTCTCAGAAGTGCTCCTGGTAATCAAGACCTGGAGGATATGAATTTGAGTTGTTGTCACAATTAGTGCTCATGGCCATGTCACTGGCCACATTTGGTTTGTTCCTACTTTCATTTGTTCCTAAAGATGCTGAATCTCTTGGCAACAAACAGAGGGATCTCCTAGGTCTAAGGGCTACAATAATTGAATCTCTTGAGTGCTTTGGCACAGAGCAGCATTCAGTTTCCCATTCTAATGGTTTTAGCTGCCTTTCTAGCTGTTGGTTTTCACTTCTCACTTCCCATTCTTTCCCTGCTCTCTCCTGTAACTACCATTTATTTGCAAGATAGCTGCTGTCTCCATCAGCTTTTCTTCCAACTTCACTCCCTTCTTCATACAACTTATTAACCTCTTTCTAGTTCTTCCTTTCTTTCTTCAAGCGATTAACTTCAGCATCCAGTACCCATACAGTCATCTCATAGATTTCATAGACATTAGAGGCTGGACCCCTCCCCGTCCCCCCGCCATAGACAGGCAGTCAGCTGGGATCAAGTGATTCCAGCATGAAAAATATCCAGATGTTTTTTGAAAGGGTCCAGAGTAGGTGCTTGCACCACCTCTGGGGGGAGTCTGTTCTAGACCTTGGACACACGCACCATAAAGAGCTTTTTCTTATGTCTAGTCTAAATTGGCCTTCCTGGAGTTTATGGCCATTAGACCCTGCTATCCCTTGGGGAGCTCTGGTGAACAGCTGTTCTCCCAGGTCCTGATGTACGCCTCTTGTATAATTGTAGGCTGCTACCAAGCTCCCCCTGAGCCTTCTCTTTTCCAGTCCGAAGAGTCCCAAATCCCTCAGCCTCTCCTGCCCTCTAGGCCTTGGATCATATGAGTGGCTCTTCTCTGGATTCTCTCAAGCTTTTCCACATCCCTCCTGAAGTGGAGGCCCCAAAACTGGATGCAGTACTCCAGCTGCGGCCTCACCAAGGCCGAGTAAAGCGGGAGGATGACAGCCCTGGTTTTGCTTGAGATGCATCGGTAGATGCATGCCAGAGTTTGGTTTGCTTTGCCAGCCACAGCATCGCATTGGTGACTCATATTTATCTTGTGGTCAGTCACGGTGCTAGTGAGTGTAGCACTGCTGAGCTTATAAGTATGTTGAAGGTACTTCCTACTGAGGTGCAGCAGTTTACACTTCTCTACTTTGAAGGCCATCAAGTTTTGGTCATCCCACCTTGAGAGCGTGTCCAAGTCGATCTGTATCCCCAGCCTGTCCTGTGGTGTGACTGCCCTCCCCCATAATTTGGTGTCATCCACGAACTTTGTCAGTTCGCAACTGACTCCCAACTTCAGATCGTTAATGAAGATATTAAAGAGTACCAGCCTAAGTACTGAGCCCTGAGGGACTCCACTGGTCACCCTGTGCCATGTTGATTTGCTCCCACCAACTAGTACTCTTTGGGTTCAACCCCATAGCCAGTTACCTAGCCATTTGACCATAAAATGATCAAGGCCACAGTTCCCCAGCTTAGCCATGAGGACATCGTGGGGAACTAAGTCAAAGGCTTTCTTGAAATCCAGATATATGACATCCACATTAGCTCCCTTGTCCAGGGCACATGTTACCTGGTCATAGAAGGAAATGAGGTTGATCAGGCAAGACCTGCCAGTCACAAAGCCATGTTGGCTTGCCTTCAGAAGCTTGCCTTCCATTAGTCTGGTGTTGACGGATCTTTTGACAATTTTCTCCAGGATTTTTCCAAGAATGGACATCAGACTGATTGGTCTATAATTCCTTGAGCAATCCCTCCTCTCTTTCTTGAAGATAGGGACCACGTTGTCTCTTTCCCAGTCTTTCAGGACCTCACCCGAGTGCCATGAATTTTGAAATAACTTTGCCAAGGTGGGTGTAATGATGTCTGCCAGCTCCTTCAAGACTTAGTTTCATAGTAGTTTCATAGTTTCATAGTAGCTAGGGTAAGGAGGGACCTGAACAGATCATCTAGCCTGACCCCCTGCCACAGGCAGGAATGAATGCTGGGTTCACAAG
>NW_005841988.1:758109-764245 GCF_000455745.1 Alligator sinensis
CCCCCGGGCCAAGGAGGAGTGCTCCTCCTTGGTGATAGCTCCTCCCTTCCACTGGTTGTACGCCCCCCTTTTAGTCCTCAGCCATTCCTGAATGCCCTTGCTGAGCCAAGGCGGTTTCTGAGCACTCTTACCCTGCCTTGCTTCTCTCAGGGACTGTTAACCTTTGAGCGTGGAGGATCGCCCCCTTAAGGTATGACCATTCCTCATGGACTCCCATCTCCTCTACCTTCTGGGCCCTCAGTGCCTCCCCCACCAGTCTCCTAAGCTCATTGAAGTTGGCCCTTCTGAAGTCAAGGGCTTTAGCCTTGGTGTGAGCATTGGATAATGGAATCCAGCAGGTGATGATCGCTATTGCCCAGGTGGCCAAGGACCTGCAGTCCCTTCACCAGGTCATCCCCTGTGGCCAGGACCAGTTCCAGCAAGGCATTACCCCTAGTGGGGCTGTGCACTTCCTGGATGAGGTAAAGGTCCTGTAATACAGCCCAACTAATTGGTGGCAGCAGGTTCCTGTCAAGGCCAGGGCAGTTTGTACAACTTCAAGGAGCATTTTGTCTAGCTCCAGGGACTTGTGAATATCCAGTTTCTCAAGGTGTTCCCTCAGCTGATCCACATCAATTTTGGGCCAGTCACCCACTCCCAGGCCGGTTCATGTCCTTTCTGAAAATGTGATCCCCTTGGGAGAGTGAAAAACCAATGCGAAAAAGTCATTTAGGAGATTAACCTTTTCTTAGGTGTTGGATGTCAGCTGCCCCCTTTAATCTTGTAGGGGCCCAATGCTATCTTTGTTATTTTTTGGACTTCCACATATTTGAAGAAGGACTTTTTATTGTCCTTGATCCCCATAGCTAGCCTGAGTTCAGTTTTCTGGACTGCTCCCTACAGGTGTGGGTGAGTGCTGAGTAGTCTTCTTTGGTGTTGCTTCCCATTTTCCAACTGGAGTAGGTTTCTCTTTTGAGTTTAATGAGGTCCAGCAGTTCCTTGTTCAGCCAAAGGAGCTTCCTTGGAATGGATTACATTTCTTGTGAGATGCAATAGCTTTCCCCTGTGCCTCAAGGATTATGTTCTTGAGAGATGACCATTCCTCACGTACTCCCTTATCCAGGGAGGTATGGCCTCTAATTGCCTGACTTGCCAAATCTCTGAGTTTGCAAAAGTCAGCCTTCCCAAAATTAAGGATTTCTGTTTTAATGAGTTTGCCTGCTCTTCAGTGAACTGTGAAGGTGACCAAATCATGGCCACTGTCACCAAGGTTCCCCTTGATCCACAGATCACTCACCAGATCCTCCTCTTTGGCCAGGACCAGATCAAGCAATTCCTCTCCCCTACTTGGCCCATAGACCTCCTGGGTTAGGTAGAGGTCATCAATGCACGTGAAAAAGCTGTGTGACCTGTCAGATTTGGCCGTGCACTCATCCCAAAAGATGTCAGGGAAGTTGAAGTCCCCCATGATGATCATGCATCAGGAGCACATTGCCTTGACCAGTTCCCTATTGAATTCCTGATCAAGTTCTTCCTCTTGGTGGAGAGGTCTATAGTAGACTCCTATAAGTATCTCACCCTCCCCATGTTCTCCCCGTATTTTGACCCAGAGGGTCTCAAGAGTTCCCAAATCTTCCTGGTTTGGAAACTCAATCTGCAGGGAGGTGAACTGATCCTTGACGTAGAGAGCAACACTTCCACCCCTCTTCCCCACACAGTTGCTCCTATACAAGGTGTAACCCTTTACTGCCACCAACCAATCATAGGTGAAGTTCCACCAGGTCTCTGTTATCCCTACAAGGTCATAGTCATTTTCACATAAGAGAAGGGCCAGTTCCTCTTGCTTGTTTCCCAAGCTCCTGGCATTCATGTATAGGCAGTTGAGTCTGCCATGAGAAACCCCATGCTTCCCTATGGGGTGAGGTGGGACCTTTCCTTGGGCTGTTGTTACAGCGGGTTCCTTTTGTGAGGAGTGACCTAGAAACTACTATGCATAGCCCAAGCAAAAGTAAATGTTATGTGACAAATGCCCATCTGCAATGATAAGGAGGAGACAGTCTTAGATAAAGGAGGCTTGAAAACAAAAGCAGAATCAGAGCACTGGGTCAAAGAGCTCATTAAAATACTAAAAATCACACCCCTAGGTGGGGAGAAAAGTATGCTAATGAAACATACATGTATGTAAATGAGATACATAGCTAAAACACAGGTATAGAGACATGCTCAGTAAAGAACTCCTTGCGTCACTCCTTTATAACCAATTAGCAAACAAGGATGCGTATGAAGGTCCAAAACCCCTGTATAAAAGATGCTTAGAATTAGAAATCTGTGTGCTTGTTACGTTAAATTATTCCGCTTGCACCTTTTATTGCTAGCAATAAATCTTCTTTATACTTTCACCCCTGGTATCTTTATTGGCCTTTGCATACCAGGCACGATCCCAGACTTGAGCTGGGGCTCAACACTTTGGGCTGCCCATGAATAAAAAAACCTTCCTTTTTCATGGATGTCTTTCATTTTCTTATTTTCCTGCAAACTCCCTCTTCACAGTTGCCCAGGGAGGATGGCATTTTTAGAGGCATCCCCACTGTGAATGGACAGTGAATTGACACAAATTCCTTAATGAATTCCTCCATGCTACACTACCTACAGCTCTTCTCCTACTGGGACATGATAACCACATATAGTCAGCAGTGTACCACAGAATGTTCAACCAGCAAGCTGGCTACCCTTTGCTTTCTCTTCCTCTGGCCCATGTTGTGATCCTTGCCCGAGACCAGCCAAGAGCATGACATGTCTGAGTAACATCCACTCAGGAACATCAATTATTAGATGGAAACTAATGCTTTGCAAGCCAAATGATAGACTTGGACCCATTTTATTCAAATTGCCAAAGCAGAGTACAGCCAACTCAAGAGGGTTAATGAATACAATGAAGATTCCTGGGGTCTCAGCAGTTGCATTATATGTTATATTCCTTACCTCCCCAAGGTTTCCACTCATTCTTGTTTATACTTTCCATAGCATCCCTGCTGACATGGGCCTCCTTACAACTGGGCCTCCTTTCCTAGTTGCACACAATTTCTATTCAAGAGCATTCCACACTATTCAGTACTTCATAATAACTACACATTACAAGTTGTTATATTCTGAGTATTATGTATATGCTGTTTTTCTACCAGTCATTGGCACTATTCTGCATAGTATCTGTCTCTTGTTGCTCCCTCCTGTTTTGCTTTAAAGACTTCAGTTAAGCTTTGGTAGCATAATAAGGATGGTTGCACTTTTGCTCCCTGTCTGTTCTCAGAGGGACAAAGAAACCCATATAGTACATTAAACAAGTCACACAACATTTAAATAGTGCTCAGGAGGGGCATAGCAGCCACAACTACATAAATACCACTAACCTACAAGGTAGAATACTTCTGAAAAGTGAAATTATTTTTGTCAGCTTCCCCAGGCAATACCCATGGTATAGCATTAAGACACTTGTTTCTGGAACTGCAGCAAACAGTTGTTGCTATCATTCCAATATCCTCTCAGCATTTCAGAAGGACGTTGGTGTGTAAAGAAACTTGGAATAGCTTGAAAAATGGCTAGTCAATAATATGTAGCAAAGAGCTGTTTATGTCATAGTCAGAATAGAGTTCATGTGCAGGTTATCCCTTATGAGCCTACTGGACCCTTGGACATATTTTCATTGAAATGCCAGACAGCCATTTCCAGTTCCTCTCTTAGTGTATGCGAACACTGGCAGGAAGGGTTAAGCTTGAGGTTATCTTTCACTTACCCAAGTCACAGGAGCTTCTTTCCTTGTGTACATCATATCTTGTAGAAAACATGGAAGCTTTCCCATTTTTGCTCCATCTTTCTTCAAATTAGCAATACAATGTATCCCATGTTGCCATGTAAAGCCTTTCCTGGAAATGGTATGCTGAACCTTTACTTATGGGCAGGAGAGAGGAAAATGCAGAAGGACAAGTCAAGAACAGGGGATTACGGGATTGCTGCTGGCCAACTTCCTCTGCTCAGAGTCAGCATGCTGCATTACGTTTCAAACACTGCAGTAAGAGGCAGAGATGAGTAAGTAGTGACACATGCAGGGTCAACTTTATGACCAGAAAATTTACAGCCTCATCCTGACATTTCTGAACTGCCATTGGAAGTCAAATGTAAGGTTTATGGCATAGACAGTGGGGCTGGAAGACAACCTCAAAGTCTATCCTATCAGAGCAGGCATGATTTTACTGGCAAAGAGGTGACTTGTACCTACAAGGCACTAGTCTATGCCATGATCAATTTGGAGCTGTTCTGACCTCCTGGGTATGGAGTGGCTATGTACCTCCAGGACTGCTGCTGCCACAGAGATGCAACATGCACCCTGTTGCCTGGTACAGTGAGAAGAAAGGTTTGGTCTTTCTACCCTGGCAAGGATTCTAACAGATTACACTGAAGTAGTTCTTGCTCTCAGACACTGCAATTTTGGCGGACTCAGCTACATAGCATTCAAGGGGAAGGTCTTATAACTTTTTTTTGCAAGCTTGTGTTACCCACAGTCTGGTCCCATTTTAAATTCCCTATTTTTACTGTCACAAATACATTTTTTGCTGGACAGCATCTATTCCACCACCACAGTGGCTACAATAACTATGTTTATTGTTGGGGGAATGGGGAGAGAAAGGGAGAGGAGACCTGCATGCTTGATGTTGAAGAAAAGCCTGTTTGTGCTTAATACATTGGAGAAATTGTTCAAGAACAGTTCATCCATGTGAAAAATATGACTCCTCTGTTGTTGCCAAATTCAGAAGGCCTTGTATGATCAGCTGTGTAAGTGCCAATCCTACAACTTAAAGCTGCCTGGAGGCAGTTTCAACTTATATACCCAATTTTTTGAAGGCTATTTAACTTTGGGAGAGGATGTTACTTGCTTATTTGGGTCAGCTCCTTTACTTTTTTCCTTAATTATTCCAAAATCTCTCTCTCTCACTCTCTCTCTCTCTCTTTTTAAGATGTGTATATTTCTGGCAAGTTCTACAAAATCAACACCTAATTCCAGGAGCTGGAATACTGACATCACATAATTTAAAGGGATCCTACAGTACCTTAAAAGTTGTATAAGAATTATGTATTTTCAGACATGTTAAAATCCTCTTTCAAAGAACCAATGCTGTCTGTATACTCCTGCTGCCCTCCCCGCTCTGTCCCCTAAAATATTCTAGCAGAAGGGCTGCAGCAGAACAGAACTAACCTACTGGGAAATCTGCCAGTTAGGTTGAACAGCCACTTTTGAAGGCAAAGTCTTCAGGGAATTAGATTTCTTTGCACTGACCTCTGTAGAGATATAGACAATGTGTTATGTTGTCACTGTAAATTGTCCTGTGCCACTTTGTGTCTATTCCATTGTTAGAAGAAAATTCAGAGAAGGAATATTATTTTCTGTTTTAATACCCTGCCCTAAACACGCAACCAGACAGACAAATGGAGTTGAAGCACAGTACAACATGAGCACACCTGCATAGCAAAATACAGTTGGTACACATTTTTGTTTAGGCTTGCACATCATGGCCATGTTTCTTTAAATGAGAGTGCTGCATAAAGCATTCCCAGCTCCTTCCCCATTTCAATTGGATGAAATGCCAAGCTATATAAAATGCTGCAATGAAATAAAAAGGAAACTTTTGTCTAGTAAGCTAGGCACGTTCTGGACAGGCAATGGGCTGTGTAACAAACTGTTCTTTTATTATATGGTATTTACCATATAGGTAAATAGAATGTGTTGTGCACTTACAATTTGCCTTCCCCTCTTAAAAAAATATTTTTGTCATAAATCCCACTGAAAACAGTGGCCAGCAGTCTCTGCTTAAAAAAGCTAGTGTCACAAATGTGGAATTACTCTGTCATAAAGGAATAATGCATATCCAAAGCAGACTACCCAGGATGCTAATGCAAAGACAGCTTATGCCCACTCCTGCTGATGTCAACGGCAAGATTTCCCTTGACTTCAACAGCAGCATGTTTAGACACAGAGCAAAGGAGAAGGGGCAGAGGATTCAAGCCCATTCAAATCCCCAACCTAGAATTAAACATATTCTAATTATCTTATAAAGTTCAGCTGCTGCCTCTGCCTGCACTGAGTCAATGCACACTTAACTCTTTC
>NW_005841988.1:764276-799013 GCF_000455745.1 Alligator sinensis
GGCAAAGTTCCACAGAGGTCTAACTCTAGAAAATTCCTATGGAATTGTGTGTAGTGTAGGGTCACAATTCCTCCAGCTTTATGCTGGTTTGATTTTGATTTCTGACTACATCTCATGAGATCTAACATACCTGAGGACAACAGTTCTCATTGTGGGCTAAAAAGCTCTGCATTGCACTTGGTTGTAACTCTGGAATATTCTCAAAACCTTGCAAAGAAACCAGTTGAAAGAACAAATGAGTTGTCACCACAGCTAAGCAGGTAAAAACTAAAGGTCTGAATGTGTTAAGCTAAATCAAGTATTCGCCACTAAGGTGCCACCACACTCTGGGGTGCTTTGAGTTCCTTTTGAGGATGCTGCTGGGTGCCAGGGAATATTAGCACTTTTTGGTGTGCAAGCAGAGTTCACATGACAAACCCAGAGATGTCAAATAGGAAACCATAGTGAAAAACATTCTGAGGTTTTTGCAACTGAAGAATTGCTCTATTACAGCGGTTCCCAATCTGTGGTATGGGTACCACCAGTGGTAGGCAGTCAACCTGTCAGTGGTACGCATTAACAGGTTTATTATGATTACTTTGTATGACAAATATTTGCTGGTGGTACTTAAGGTTGTATAATTTTAAACTGGTGGTGCACAATCTGTCAGAGTTTGGGAACTGCTGCTCTATTATTTTGTGGTTGTCATAAAACAAGTGAAAGATAAGAGCTGGCATTTTCTGAAGGGTTTGTCAAGTCTAAAAAGATTGAGAGCCACTGGGTTGCACAATCTCATGAAATGGATAAGAAATCCACATTTGAACAATGTATTAATTGGAATGAAGTTGTACTTTGTAAAATATTTAGTCATTTAATTAGTGATTAGTAACAGAGAAAGCTCACAAGAATGATAAAATAAGAACAAAATAATAGCTTTGATTACAAGATTGCTGCTTCCTTGTTTAGATATTTACTTCCTCATATCAAATGTACTTCTCATTAACCACGTTAGAGAGAGAATTATCTTTGGTATCAAAATTTAGCCAGAACCCAGACTACAAAACAATCACATATCATATAAGAGAACTAATCTGCATGAGGGCTGGTGTTTAGGTCAAAAGAAGTTGCACTTCAGGAGTAAAGAGGGCAAGCCCGCATTGTCTCTCTCTCTAATCATCTGAGGCTACGGTGTAGTACAAGCTGCAGCCAGATTGCCCAGTATCTGATTGTCCTCTTTCATACTCACCTTCCATGACTGTGTTAAAGAAAATTTCCAAAAGAAAAAATAAATTTTGGGAGGTGTACCTAATGGATCTTACTGCAACTAGATTATGGCTTTCAGACTCTTCACAGGGCTTCTCCATCCCCACACCCTGCCCTTTCCATGCCACATGTTCAAAGGTGCAAAACTTCATTACAGTTCCAGTTCAGCACACACAATCAGCTTCAATGAGCATCTAATAACAGCCCGCTGATTGCAGCACAGCCTGCACTCCTTTATTGGGTGTTCCTTTAGCTCTCAAGTTCCCCACATCTCTGGTCAGTTCTTATTTTCCCCTTTTTCTGTCAGGGGTCCGTTTCCTTTCGGATTGCTCACAGGCTTTCATCTTTAAGTGTCCGAGTCTTTCCCCTTTAAGTGCAGTCCTGAGCAGTCCCCTAGAGGGGTCCGAGACTGCTCCATACAAATTCACCAGTATGCAATCAGTGAGCCTGAGCCAGTATAACAGAGCTCCTGCTCTTGCTGGCATCCCCCTTCCAGGACAACCTAATCCGTCCAATCCCCATGCTTTTAACCTCCGAGTCAGTGGCCAGAACCTATCAGGGCAGTTCCATTTCAGTGCAGGTTTCTATTACAGACCCCAACAGAGTTTAAATAAAGTTAGACCAGCCTGCACTGCACTGTTTATTGTTTTCCTTCCCTCCCCCTCATACAGGAAAGGGGTTCTTTCTACTTTGGCAGTCCATCTGCACTCTGTCCTATTGTGACAGGCTCCACAGATGCCCTGTCACACTCTCATTCAAGGTCTCTTCACACTGTGGAAACAAACAGTAAACCCCAGAGTCAAAGAGGCCTCTGCCACAAGATGATTCATGAATTTCCACTCAAAGCAGTGTTACTTTCAGAGAGATGTGGAAGACTCTCTCTGCTGATGTAAATGGGCATGTCTTCTTTGAACTCAGTACTGTTTCTTATTTATGCTAGCAGTGAACTTGTACCCCTTGCCTATGGACAATTACTTCCTAGTCCACTACATTTTGTAGTCCTGTTCCAATCAAACTTTAAATGTTTCGTGTAACTGGACTTTCCACGTTTCTTTCGAAGCGAACTCATTAGGAACTTTTTTCTCAATTGTTCAGCTTAATTCGTCTTTTTCATCATTTTACTTCATTACTTCCAGCTATGCCTCATTGTACCAGCCAAAGCAATTCCCCTTCCTCTTTAAACATCAGCACAACAATGTTTCAAATTTCATTAAAGAGCAGGCTGCTCTTTTCACTGTGTTAACCTGTACATACCCGATTGTTCTGTACAATGATGAACACTTGTTTCTAAAAGGGCAAAATTAGGCAAAAAGATGCCTTTGATCCATGTTCCGTGTAACATTTGATATGAGATGCTGTGCCAGTAAAGGTTTAGGTCACTGGTATATTGGACACTAGATGGAGAGGGCATGGTTTCATCTTGATTATCCATCAGCACCCTTTTTATGTCTTGCTGTGCTATAGGACTCATTGTTTCATGCTTTAAATAGCTCTGGCCATTGGCCAATTTTCAAGTTTCAATGTACAGCCAGAGAATTAGTTGGGTTTTTTTTGTTCTGAATTTATGTATGTGCGCATTGTAGACAGAATTCTGTGCATGAAGCTGGGCCAGTTGACATCAGGGAATTTGGCTCTATTTAATCCCTTTCTAAATCAGAGTTGCTCCAGGTTAATCGTTTTCATCCTCTTTCCTCACCTCGTTCTTAGCAACTCTTTTCTTCTGAACACACCCTAACTTAAAGTAGCAGGCTCACCTTTCAGAGCTTGGGTTGAGTCCCAGGCTTGAGATCCTGCTGTTTTGATTGATGGAGCCCATCCACCAGTTAGGAGGCAGCAGGAGAAATAAAGTCAGAGGTGGGGGAAGGGAAGAAGAGCTCCCCTGGACTTGATTGAAGACTGTAAATTGTCAGGTCCAGAAGACTTCAGAGGCAGAGCCCTGGAGCATATAAAAGGAGCTGTGTGCCCAGCACAAGGGGCAGATGCAGCGAGGGACTCGAGAAGAGTGGAGCCAAGAAAAGCTGGGGAGCTCTCCCCCAGTGGGCGATAGGCCCAAAGCTCCTGAAGCTGCCACTGGAGGAGCAGCCTTGGGAGCAGTATGAGATTGCTTGAGCTGTTGATGGTGCACAGTGATGGTGCAGGGAGACCTGGCCCTGGGAGCGGTGTGAGACTGCTTGGGCCTATCACAGTGTGCAGTTCAGTGCACAGAGCCCAGGCTTTGGGAGCTGCGAGCGGCGGCTCGAGGCTGCAATCCCAGCAGGGCCAGCGGGCCTCACAGTGTGTGGGACAGTGCACGGAGCAAAGGCCTTGGGACTGCAGTGAGGTGGCTCAGACCCCATCTCCTGGCAAGTGGCCAGGTCCCACGGTGCGCAAGGTGGCACACGGGCCCAAGCCTTGGGAGCCAGGGAGCAGCGGAGGCTGCTTGGGTTAGCCACCCAGGGTGAGGATGGCCGGCCAGAGCCTGAAGGGCCCGACCTGTGCTAAAACAGCCCTCGGTGCCAAAGCCAGGGCACAGGGAAATAGTAGTGCTGCAGTATGAGGCCCAGCACCCAGAAGCCAGCAGCAGTGGTGTAGCAGCTGAGAGGAACTGAGCCCTTGGTGCCCAGAGCAGGGCACAGCGTGGGGAGGAGCCCAGTGGTGTGGGAGAGGCCTGGAGAGGTGCTCCAGCAGAGGACACCCCATCGAGCTGCACCCTGGCCACCACCACCTGAGGCAGCATGAGTCGTTGGGCTCTTGGGTCCCACAGGGGAAAGACGGTTGGGGCGGGCAAACCCAGAGAAGGGGCTGGGTGAGCAGCCCCCCTACCTAGTCAAGGCCCTAAAGGGAGGGGCCCCTGGTGCTTCCTGGACACCCACCCCAGGGGAGCCCATTGGAAGGAGGACTATCTCTTGCCATGGGTCAGGAACTATATTAAGGAACAGATGTTATTAAGATTGTTCATGTTTGCGCCTTATATTTTGTAATCGAAATGTTGTATTGTGATGTTATAAATAGTGTTATTTAGAGTTTGACCTTGGTTATTGGTCAATATTCACTGTGTATATATATATACATGATATGTTTTATGTTTATGTATATTATAACTCAATAAATTGTATATAGTTAAGAACTTTGGGCTTGCGCTAACTCTATAGAGGAAAGAGGGATCTGCTCAAAATTCTGGCATCCCTCTCACAGCACCCATCACATCCAATTGAGAATAGGGGGTTACATTAAACTTGCAGGAGATGGGTCTCAAGAGCAGAATGGCAAACTTAGAAGTATGCTGGTCAGAATGTTCCCAGTGTACACTCTGTCAGCAGGAGGCCACAGAGTACTCAAGAACAGTCTTGTTACCTGCTATCATGTAGACATGCCTTAGACGTCCTATATTTATTCGCAGAAAAGTTTGGGAATTTATCTATCTGGTTTCAAATCTCTCTGGTTCCAAATGGGCATAGTAGGCAAAATTCTGCTCTTGCTCACACACTGAGTCAAATAAATACGTGAACTTGGTGTCAGGATGTGCCTCCTCCCATCAACTGGAATCAGAGAGGCTCTGTCAATGGCATTCCAGAGAATTTCAAAGTAACCTTACAACTTTAGTGTAAATATTTTTTTCCTTTCGCATTTCCTTTCTCCTTCCCCTTTCCCCAGCAACTTGAAGATTGGAAGGACTAGTGCCACCCTGTTGGTTACTTGCTCTCTTTACTGCTACCTGTTCTTTTCATGTCCACATTCTCTTTGCACCTCTTCCTGATGAGAAAGTAGATGGTAAAAGGAGAAGGAAGGAAGGAAATACCACTATTTATATCACCACCCACTACTCCAACAGCACTTGCTGTCAGCCATACTCAAGGATGAACCAAAGCAAATCTGAACCTCAACACAGCACAATACTCCCAAACCTTCAGCAGCCAAAGAAATCTAGAGAAATCCAGCACCTTTCAAGCCTTGAGTTGTGCAATATAATGGCTTCTTAAATTCCTAATCTCATGGGATTGAGAAGGGATCTCCCAAGAACACTATACAGTAGGCTAAATTGTAAATTCAGGCAGTTAAAGCTGTTTGCTCACTTGGTAACAACATTACACCGATTAACAGAAGACAATAGCCTGAAGTTCCAGCAGCTGAATGCAACTTCACTCTTCTGGAAAAATAGCACCATCCATTAATTCAGTTTGGAGTAACCATCTGACATTGTATTACCAAGACATAGTTCAATGCCTTCTCCAAACTCCTATTATGTTTAAATAACCAGGTGGCATCACTTTCCAAAACTGCAGTACATATGTATAAGAGTGTGTGTCTATTATATATGTTATATATGTGTGTGTCTTAGTTAAACCCATCAGAATTTAGTTTGGAGTACAGAGAGGCTTGAGAATGCATTATGGCAACTTTCATCCTGTGAAGGGCCCCTAATATTAAGGATCAGCAATGATTATGAAGTGAAGGATAAGTATTCGATACAAGGATATTTAAAATAACCAGATATCTTAAAACAAACAGTACATGATGACCTTGACTTGACTTCAGGACTAACCACAAGCATGGAGCTTAGAAAAGCACAAAGAATATTAGCAAGATATATGCAGTTGGTAGGGAAAGGGTAAGAATGTAAGAGTAACATGGCGTGGCCCCCTATGCAACATTAGAAGAGAAGACCAGCTGTAACATTCTCAGCTACATCCCTCCAGTGCAACCCAAGGGTTTCCCACTTCGATTCCATAAAATTCTATACTTCACCCAACTTGTACTGTGGCTCAGGTCTACAAAATAAACTGGTAAGACTGCAGGATAGGGCAAACAAGTCCTCATTCTCCTATAGACTCATTTGCCTGATCCCAACTCTTGCTTCAGGTTCCTCAAAATAATAAAGGTGGTCTTTCTTCAGGGTCCAATCTTGTGACTTTAGCTTACTCTGAAACATAGCTCACCATGTAAGTGTTCCCATTGAAACTGGGGGGGGAGGCTACCTGTAAAATAACATACTATTCTTCTTGAGTAAGGATGGCAGAATCTGGCCTTGTGAACTGAACATAGAGCAATCCCAAACAGCTTTGATTAAGAGGGTGGTCAGCATTTTAGCCACCTCACTGCCTTCAGATCAAACCAAGGGATAGGGCTGAAACCTTGCATAAGTCTTTGATAAATCTCCAAATGGTTGTATTAAATCAAGAAACCTGCATTTCTCTCAATACGTATTTGCTTCCACAGATCAATGTCCCTGATTAAATAATTCAGCACACTGAAGATGAAGGTTAAATTGAGAGTGGATTGATGCTTAATATAAAACCAGGTTCTATAAAGAGAGAAGTCAGATAACTGCGGTTTTGGCTGCAGACCCTCACTGGACTTTAGCAGCTCAACGGCTGGAGCCCAAGTGTAATTCTGGTGCCAAACATTTGCCCAAGCTGTTCCCATACAGCTCAGACTCAGCTCTGTCAACTTCCCTGTGACTCAGGAGGCACTCCTCCTAGCCCCACGTGTGGAAAGTGTCCCATGTTAATAAAGTCATACTAACTGGATTTAACATTCTCTAAGTGAGCACTGATCAGGACACACAGGAGACACAGAAAGAATGAAAATAAACAAAATGCAACATTAACATCACCAATAGCTTTCCAGCAGGGGAGAAAATGCACAAGTGCCTGCTTCCTGTAGTTTGTTCACAGTTTGTTTGCAGGTTTTCCCAACTTTGGGTTCTGATTATCACCACCTGCTGGAAATGAGTATGTGTAGAACTCAGAAAATGCATTTTTCCCTTTGTTTATGTCCTACACAATAGAGTCTGTTTGAACAATAGCCTCTTCTGAAATGAAAATTCTCACACTGCACAGCTTGTCAGTAGACTACTTACATATTTATTAGCTATAGTAACATATTGTGTTTATTGTTCAAATACAGTATGTTAACGCAGGCTCACACATCCACATTTCTGGCTTCCAGGTCTTCATCTGAGCTTAGTTTAAATACATTTCTTTTTTTTTTCCTTATAAAAGGGTATTCTAGCACTTCTACAAAGTTTCAGTGATGTAATCAGGTTAACTCACAATGCTTATTTTCCCCAGACTCATGTTCATTGTAGATTCAGAATGGACATTAGCCAATCAAGGATAACAAACAACTCTCAATTAAACTGCAATTATTATATATAAAACAATAAAACTACCATTAGAAAGGGTGATAGTTCAACAAATCCAAATACAAAACAGGTAAACCCATTTGATAAAAGTACACCCATACTGACATACTGCCTGCAATGCATGACATCACAGGCATACTGTATACTGCATGTAATGTATGACATCATGGAGATGAGCTGAATAGGAGTTGCTCCTTTCTCTACCAATGTGTCTTCAGCTTTATCAGGATTTAGAATTTGCAGCTGGTGAAAGTACTTACTGTGATTTGGCTTCATCTTGAGATCTCATGGTTCATGAAATCTCTGTTCTGTATTTCAAGCTGGCAATAACGTGCTTAATTGTTTCTAAAGGGCAATGGCAGAATCACTCAAACCTTTTCAGTGCAGAAGTCAGCACATTGGATGAGTCCAAAATCATGTCTGTGAGTGTGGAGAGTACCAACTGCTCCAGAGGAATATTTGAATAAACCCTGCAGCAGACAACTAATGAGACGAGATCCTGGTTTTCTTTGATAAAAAAATTAAAATTCTCTGATTAAAACCTCCCAAATCTGTGTTTTTCTATGATTAAAATGAAACACTACTATATATGTATATTTACAATTTTAATGCAACCTGGAAGCCTACCAGTGCCTCAATCATTATAATAAAATAAATTCAAATACCTATATATTTTGGCATTTGATTTGTGTTTTTTGTCATGGATAATCAGAGCTCTCCCTGCTCCCTTCACTCACCATGATATGGGTCCAGTTGCAGCTCCCCCCCCGCTGCTTTGTGTCACTGAGCAGCCCTGATATGCCCATGCCATGCCCTTGCCTATGCCACTGCCCCTCACTCCCAACACACAACACTCCCCCACTCCAGCCCTGCTGGTGCCCCTCACTCCTGATCTGCTGACCCCTAGCTCTGCCACTGTCTCCCACCCCCATGCCCCCAGTGTGTGGGGAAGAGGTGGGGTGTGGGCATAGGAGACGCTATAGACAACATGTAGGGGGTTGTGGGGGGTCACATGCCCCCCCCAGATTTTTGCACCCACAGCAGGGCATGGGGCTGAAGCCTGGCTGGACTGGCACTGGGCAGGAGACTCCTCCACAGCCCAGAGGGTAGGACCTGGTATGGGAAGGAATACTGCACTGTCATAGCCACCAAGGTGAGGTGCCCCCTGCCTACCTGGCAGCAGCAGGGGGACACAACTCTGTGCCGTTACCACCACTGCCAGGAATCCTGTCAGCTGTGCCAGCATGGCTGTCAAGGTGAGGCGCAGTGACAACACAGAGTTGTACCCTCCTGCTGCTGCTGGGTGGGCAGGGGTGCCTCACCTTGGCAGCATAGCACTCCTGGTGGCAAAAGTGCTGGAGGCAGCACCAAGCCTCACTGCCCCACTCTGCCCTCCCATGCTGGGTTCTGTCCACTGGGCCACAGAGGTGGCTCCTGTCCGGTGCTGGTCTAGCCAGACTGCAGGCTCCTGCCCAGCTGTGGAAGCAAAAATCTGGTGGGGAGCATGTGCCCCCCATGACCCCTCCACACATATTGCCTATGCCCCCTGTCCTCCCTCCCCCCATAGACTTATCTTCTGGGATCCGCAGGAGCTGCTCTCCACCACACTGCCTGGCTACATTGCCAGCCATGTGCGTGTGTGCACACGCACATTCACATATTCATGGTCCCCTGCCCCTGATTGCCCTCCTCCTGCTCCCCCTAGCCCCAAGCAGCCCCTTGCAGACTGTAAACCTCCTTTAAAAATCTGTTTTCCCATGGGAAATGGAAAATCTGAATTCCTGCTAATGAGTAACTTTCATACATGGCTCTCTTGGGATCAAACTTCTCCAAGTTCTATATAGAATCAAAGCCAATATTCTTCTTGCCCTATAAAGCATTCAAACATTGAATTAAAAAGAAAGTTAAAACTGCAGAGTGAATTCTCATATAACCAGGAGTTAAGGCTGTCCATGCAAACTTGCTCTGATTTTCCCACCCTAGCTGAGATCTAAGTTTCAAATCAGTTGGAAAAATTCTCTCTCATTAACTCTAATAAAATATTTTATAAAACTGAAGAGATGACCAAGAACTCCTCTCTTGTGTGCACATAAAGCCCATTATCTCAAAAGACACGTATATTTAGTAAATAAAACCAAAACCAGAATGTAAGACAATATAAGACAACATGAGGCAAAACTAACAGTCCTAATTAAAGATAAAACCAAACAAAACCCTAACATCTGGACACTCCAGATACTAAGGAAGTTACTAAATGAGAATCCAGACTCTGCAGCTGCCTCATAACAAGTTGAACCAAAACCCTGGATCTGAAACACCTCTGAATCTTAAAGATGTTTGGACTTGGATTCAAGCCTTGCAGCTCTGACCCATCTCTATAAATGCATCTTAGATATGTCTCCCACTAACGCACACCTGAGCTTTGTGGAGCACAAAATGTGATATTTTAAAAGGTACTTCATCTCTACTTTCTTTATATCAATAAGGAACCCTATGTAGTTAATCCAAGTTGTTTTTTGGCCTTGACCACATGTGCACTTAGGTATGTTTGTAACTTTGCACGCTAGGGATAATCCCATCAAATTCACACATTAAACAAATCATGTGCAAAATCTGCCTGCATAAGTTTCAAGCAAGCAGTGCCAGATCTCACATGTATAAGTCTCCCATATTTCTAAGGCTACCTTATGCTTCTACCACTTACGTGTGTACACAGTATAACTCAGTTTTTGTAAGCACAACAAACATCACCTACTGTATTATTCACCTCTTTACAGCATACATTCTTAACAATCCTTCTAGGTCATTTAGAGCTCTTGAAGACCTTGGGTATTTACCAAAACATTTTTAGCTGTAAGTTCAGAAGCTTTTCTGTTTGGACAGAAATATGAGGAAAGAACACTTCCTTATTTCTTTGTTTGCAGACACGCATATTCACTCATTCTGAATCACAGAGGAGATGGAAAAACAAGTCTTGTTCAAAGGCCATTGTTTCTTTGAGTTCTTTATTTATTTCAGAGTGGCTGATATAATAGTGCCATAAAATACTTCACCAAAAAAGAGAGTGACAGCAGTGTTTAGTATTTAGAGACTAACATGCACTGACCAAAAATAAGTACAAGTCTGAGTCACACTGTAATAGATGCAGGAAATGAAGGTGCACAGCTAAAAAAAGCCTGAAGTTCAATACCAACTCGTCACCAAGCCAGTGTGACAGTATAAGGATAAAGTTAATACTAGTTGATAAGGCTTAGTGTCCACTAATGCCAACTGCTCCTCTTTACCTCCAGCATACAGAAAGCTATGCATTAGATCAATCTCTTGCTTGGAGAAAATATGCCAGGAAAAACCCTGAAGCCTGCCAAGTACTTTGGTATCTGGAAGATGCTGGTGTTTATCTCTGCTTCCAGAGAGAAATTCAATCCCAGTGCAAAGGGTTCATGTAAGGCCCACAATGCTCAATCGCAGTGGAAAAAAAGAGAGACTCTAAGCTCTAGAGGTCCAACCTTAATCTTACTGAGTCTAGAAATAGAGATTGCCAAATGAAGTGTATCAGCTGTGTTTGGATGCATCCCAGCACAGCTAATCCACTTCATTGAACACATCACACATCACCAGTTGTCCCACTCGTTAACCTTGTGGGAAAACAGATGACATGTTCCCCCTTTCCAGAGGCATGCCCCAACAATCTCTGGGGCTTCAGAGATTGCCAATGTTGCATCTCTACAAGTAGAAAACCTCAACTTTCCCTGCTTCCTGAGATCCTGGGGAAGTGTCTCTGGAAATGAAGAAAGCTGGGACACCCTGGTGAGTTTTCAGAGTTCAGGCTACCAATCAAGTGATTGGCATTCTCAGCTCCAGGACCATGCCAGAGTGAGTTCAATACTTCCATGCAGGAATTCCCAGAGCTTGCAAGACCAGGCCCCAGGAGCATGTGCCTGGGCCAGCGGAATAGTACTAGCAGCTGGAGCTGCCTGCACTCTCCTTCCATAAAACAAGTATATGTCTGCTACAGTAAAGTGACACAACTTCTCACTATCTTTTCTCACATCCACATTGTGGCATGACAAAAGTTACAGATATCTATATGATGTTGTTTTGTGCCACTATAAATATTTGTATAGCAGCACAAAGGCAACAAAATATGTCAACTGTTTCTACCCTGAGATCAGCAGCAGATCTCCCATTGACTTCAGTGAGTGTGGAATTCTTAATGTGCTGCTTAAGTAGCATATAGAACCTTGCCTGGGCCAGTATAAAGACTACTCAAGCCTCTAATTGCAGCTCACTGTGCATTGCTTTGGCTCTGTGCACAGGACTAAATTTTACCATAAATGCAGAGATGAACTGGGAGGACTAACAAAATGTTAAGAACACTTGGAGGCACTATGCTTGCATAGGGCTGTTTCTATAGTACTAAACAGCAATGGGGGGGGAGGGATGGGGCAGAGGGGCGGGGAGTAAGAACCACTTTTTACAGCCCAAGCAAGTTTCCCCCTTACACTCAAGCCTTAGAAAAACAAATATACTTGGGACATAAAAACACTGTTTATTTTCACCTCTGATGTTCGGTGCTAAAGGTATGCATGCAGCAAGTTGACCCAACCCCAAGCATTCAAAATAGTGAGACTGGTTTAAAAGTTAGTTGTATTTTATTTTCTTATTTAACAAAACATGGTGTTCCTCTTACTGGCCTTCTATTTTTAGGCTGGTCTCGCTTGAGTTTTTTAAGCTTTTCTCAAGAACTCCAAGGACTAGAAGTTTACTTAAAAAGGAAGACAAGATTCCTATATAATTACTTGATTCCAGGAGCTGGGGCCTTCAATAAAACTGTAATTATTGCAAGATCCATGATATCAATGAGTTGGTCCACTGATAAACAACACTTAAAAGGTGTTTAATTCCTGTGATCTCACAGGATAGCCATTAGTAAAATAGCATCACAGGAAGTAACTTTGAGGCCTACTAATATAATATCTTCCCTTCCTCTCCCCATGCTCTCACCTCCATTCCTTGGTCTTTTATTAATAAAGACCAGCATCTGGTGCTGTACCAAAATAGATTTCAGATCATTTTGACTAAGGGTTGAGTTAAGTCACAGGTGTGCAAGTAATTTAAGTTGCAAGGTTTAGGGGAGGGCAAGGAACTACCTATTTAGCTTTATTCCCAAGCGTCCTTTTACATTGGCACCAGTGTTTTCAACCAAGTCAGCACAAAGGGATTGCATTATATCAGTGCTGTAGAGAAGGAGCTGGGACATTATTTTATGCTTGAGGCAAAGCTATTCACTGAAGATCAAGTAAGACGAGTGAAATTTAGATGCTCAGTAATCATGATTAAGGTAATGGAATAACATGCATCTATTCCCACTGGAGACTGCCAGTGGGAATAGATGCATGTTAACTACCCTTGCCCCTTAACTACCCTTGCCCATTGAAACGGTAAGCAAAACATAGGGTTACTGTTTTATATATTAGTAGTTAAATTGCTCCACTTTTCTAAAGAGCGATATGTCATGAGTGATGTGGGACTGTCAGGATAACATCTTCTAAATGTATCACTCACCCTTCAAGCCTGAAACCATTTCATTTACAAGATGAATAGATGCTATTAAAGTGAATGGCAAATCTAAACGTTAAAACAGTGGCCAAGATTATGTCAGTTCATGTCATCTGAAGACAGATATCTCAGAAAACTAGTAATGAGATATGGTGCTTTATCTACGTAGATCCAAGTGATCTCAGCCCAGTTCCTAATGGCATAAAGCTATTATAACTATCAATACTAATTGACTCCCTTGTTGACTGTTTCAGCAGAGTAACACAGGATATAATAATGTTCAAGACAGAACTAACCTTAGAGGTTACCCTAGCCATTCAGGGATAAGGAATGTCAATAAAGCAGTGAGGAAGTCTGCTTTGCCATGACTCATGTTGTAGCTGAGGTACCACTTATAAGGAATTGCTGGTACAAGTACTCAAAAGAAAATTGTATTTATTCATTTTAAATAGCTGCATGCTTTTATAAAGTTAGTGTGGGACGCTTAAGAAAGGGGGTGGAGAGGCATAGTCCAATAACAAACAAACCAGCAATAAACAGAATTACTGGAAACCAAACAAAAATGTGTCTAGGCTATCAGTGAATATGGCTTAGTGGCTAGAACACTTGACTGTGACTCATAAAAACTGGGTTCTGTTCCCACATCTGGGTAACTGAGATGGTCATATTCTCCTCATTAAGCCTCTACTAGGAAGATGATGATTTTGTATTCTAATTGGGCATCTAGTCCTGATATTCAGCTCTGGCTGAGCTATGTTCAGGGCAAGGCTAGCTCTGAGAAACAGAAAGTTGTCTTTATGCTGCCACTGTAGCTTACTGCTTCTGGAGGCCATAGCGATTGCTTTGGCTAGCATCATAATTCAGAGCAGCTGCACAGTTGCTCTAACCTAGAGCTGGTTGTTCCAGCATTTGGGATACCCAGGGCACAGAGATCCTCTCAGCCAAACCCCTATGCTGTGTGCTCGGAGGAGGGAATCAGCTTTAGATGGCCATGATTCTGCATTCAGGGAGTTTTGTATTTGACTTTAGCAGAAGCACAATCGAACCCATGCTGGGGAGAATTGCCATGTAGTCACATACCTGAATTTAGGGGTTTTTTATTGGGTCAGGTCAGCACAGGGGGGAACACAGCTGACCAAAAAATAAGGACCAGGGCTCTTCAGCATGTTAATATATTTATCTTATTTCATACATATAAGGCTTAAAACCAAGGGGGAAAAGGTCACACACACACTTCTTTTTAAGAGTGCGTTTGAAATAAATACACAAGATCTGCGTAGTTTGGCAGATTCTAACTGTCATCACAGAAAGCAAATGGAAGTTACTAGGTCTTTCAAGCAAAGTCTTAGCTGCAGCCTTTACTATTCCCAAGCCCACAGAAAAATAAGAAAGGGAACAGTAGTGCAACAGCATTAACGTTATTGATATCCTGTGTTAAATGAGCTTCTTTAGGGAAACTCTCCCTGATTCAGTTCAAAGGACACTGTCACAACAAGCCTAAAAGGACTGTGCTGTGAACAATTCCTCAAGAACAGAGAGTAAGTTGGCAAGAACGGCCTGTCTATGTACGAAAAAATTCTCCCTGCAGCCATTCTGCTAAAGAGTGATTTTCATACTGGAGCTGACTTCACAGAATGTAAGAGATTAGTACCAACAATCACACTTCCAGGAGAAACTTTCTGCTGTGAGTGACCACTTTAACAATATGCTTCTTTTCTAGCGCAAAATCCCACCCCCTTCTTTACTGAAGCAGCCACTGCTAGGCAACCAATCTTTGCTGATATCTCGGGTGGTCACTTAAGACAGGTTTCATTTTATTTATATGCAAAAACAACATAGTTGGCCCATCACATATTCCATTTGCTATTTATTATCCAGCATACTTGCACTTGGATAAGAACTTTTTCCTTGACAGCCATAATCCTGTATTTGTGACATTGCATTTTGTTGCCATAGAAATGAACATAGTGTCACAGATCCAGCATTATTACTGCCTGATAGTTGGATCAAACTGAAGACACTGTGACTTGGAAAAAGAGCAAAGCACTTTTAAAACACAAATATCATTGGTAATTAGTGAACAGGACAAGAACAATTTCAAGACATTGGTGATAGGATTGTAATTGGATGTGTGTTAAGTCTCTTAGGTCTGTAAGTTTCCTCTGGAGTTACAAGCTTTATAAACTGATCATGGTTCTAACAAAACTCTCACTGGCTTTCATGGTGCAATTAGGCCTTAAGAGAAGAAAAGCTCATTTTGCAAAGTAAGAGAGGATTTGTGAGTGTGTCTATGTGGCATGTCTACACAAGAAGTTTACTGTACAATTGACTAATTAACTGCACAATAAAGGTCACAGCATCTACACATGGACCCCTATTAGGCTGGAGTAAACTAATTTACCAGGATACTATGCAGCAGGATAGTACTTGCAAGTACTCCAGGATAGTATTCCAATGCTAGATCAGGAGAAAGTTCCTCCTGATCTCCAACCTAAATTTTCAAGTACTTGCAAATACTATCCTGCTGTGGAGTAAAAAAAACTCTGCAGCAGCACACATGTACACATTGAAGGGGCTGGACAGGGCATGAGGGTGCTTCAGTGTGGGGGCTACCTGTAGGCTAGCCCTGCGCTGAAGCTTCTTCATGCCCTAGCAAGCCCCTCTGCAGCAGGTTGAGCCAGTGGGGAGCAGGCCTCAGGCTAGCAAGCTGAACCCCTGTCAGCTGGGGCTGTGCTGATCCAGCTCCATGGGCTGCGCATGTATAAATGCAGAGCTTATTGCTCTGGAATGAATTGCTCCTGAGTGCAGGTTCAAACAGTGTTTCTGGGAGCAATAAGCTGTGGCCCACAAGAACAGCCCAACCAAGACAGGCAATGAGCTCAAGAAATACCCAGGTAAGTGACAGGGGCCCAGATAGTCCTGGGATTAGTGGGGCAGTGCAGGGTGTTAAAGGCCTGCAGCAAGGCAACAGCCCTAGACTTCAGAAGGGCAGATTTCAATGAGGTAAGGAGGCTAGTCAGGGAGGCACTGAGGTTCCAGAGAGGAGGGGAGTTGGGAGTCCAAGAAGAGTGGGAGTTCCTTAAGAAGACAATCCTCCAAGCCCAAAGGGCAACAATCCCAATGCAGCTCAAAGTGGGTAAGAGTGCTCAAAAGCCCCCATGGCTCACCAAAAGCATACAGGAATGTTTCAAAGCTAAAAAGGAGGCATACACCCAATGGAAGGGAGGGCCATCACCAAGGAGGACTATACCTCCATTGCCTGAGTTTGTAGGGGGGCTGTTAGGAAGGGTAAGGCAGAGCTGAAACTGGGACTTGTGACCCGGCTCAAGTAGAACAAGAAGTCCTTTTTTAAATACATAGCGGGTAAAAAGAAGGTACCGGGTAACGTAGGGCCTCTGCAGGACATGCTAGGAAATCTGGTGGTTACACCAGATGACAAAGCTAACCTCTTTAACAATTTCTTTGCCTCCATTTTTTTGAGCAGGGACCGGGGCATCCCCTTCACCGAGATCCCAAATGGACCCAGGGGAGGCGTTGCCAGGCCCAGGGTCAGTGAGGACCTAGTCAGGGAACTTCTGGTGGGATGTGTTCAAATCAGCAGGTCCTGACAATCTCCACCCCAGAGTGCTGTGGGAATTAGCAGAGGTCATTGTGGGACCCCGGCACGGCTTTACGAGCACTCATGGTGCTCTGGTGAGGTTCCAGAGGACTGGAAAAGGGCCAATGTGGTCCCCACTTTCTAAAAAGGGAGGAAGGAGGACCCAGGAAACTACAGGCCCATTAGTCTTACCTTGGTCCTAGGGAAGCTCTTTGAGAAAATTATCCAGGAGCACATCTGCAAGGGACCAGCAGGGGAGATTTTGCTTAGGGGCAACCAACATGGGTTCATTTGAGGCAGGTCCTGTCAGACCAACCTGGTGGCCTTCTATGACCAGGTCACAAAATGCTTGGACGCAGATGTCGCAGTGCATGTAGTCTTTCTGGACTTTAGGAAGGCCTTCGACACTGTCTCTCTCCCCATTCTCCTTCAGAAATTAGGTGACTGTGGTGTCGATGGCTACACAGTCAAATGGGTTGCAAATTGGCTGGAGGGCTGCACCCAGAGAGTGGTGGTGGATGGGTCTTTTTTGACTTGGAGGGACATGGGCAGTGGATTCCCCCAGGGCTCGGTCCTTGGGCCCACACTGTTCAACATCTTCATCAGCGACTTGGATGAGGGCGTGAAAAGCACCTTGTTCAAATTCATGGATGACACTAAAATGTGGGGAGAAGTGGGCACTCTGGAGGAGAGGGATAGGCTGCAACTAGATCTGGACAGGTTACAGGGGTGGACAGATGAGAACAGGATGGGTTTCAACATAGACAAGTGCAAGGTATTGCACCTGGGGAGGAAGAACCAGCAGCATACCTACAGGCTGGGGAACTCCCTTCTTATCAGCACAGACACAGAAAAGGATCTTGGAATCATTATTGATTCCAAAATGAACATGGGCCACCAATGTGGGGACACGGTCAGGAAGGCTAACCACACCTTGTCATGTATCCACAGATGCATCACGAGCAGGTCCAAGGAGGTGATGCTCCCCGTCTATGCAACACTGGTCAGGCCGCAGTTGGAGTACTGTGTCCATTTCTGGGTGCCACACTTCAGGAGGGATGTGGACCCCAGCATTCTTTCCTGCCCATGGCAGGGGGTCTACTTAGATCCCTTCTGAACCTACCAACTATGAAACTATGAAACTATGAGCAATAAGCTCCACAGTTTATTCATGTGCAGGATTAGCATGTGTAGACGTGCCCTAGATGTGTGTGTGTGCGGGGGGAGGAGGGTCATCTGTAGAAGTCAGCCCTGATGACTCTTGGTACAGGACACTTCTCTCAGAAAACTGTTTTCAGAGGGAGGCACATATCTGAGTGTTCTTCAAACACATAGACTGTCATTCATCTAAAAAGAATCAAAATAGAAGGTCTTCTGCCTGACTTCAGACTAACATGGCTAACTACCTCTCTCAATTTAGAAGTCACTACTTGGGAAACAAAGGTAAAAGACAATACTGGGTAGAGGGAACATGTTTGGCATGAAGCCCTGAGCATGGTTTAAAGTTACTTCGAAGTAAAATGGATATGGGAGGAACATCAGGAAATTAAGCCATGTTATGTTCCACAGATGCAAGTCATTTTCACATGGTATTTATAGGAAAGTAGGGCTGGAAAGGACTCCACAGGGCTGTCTAGTCCAACCTCCTGCTCAAGGCAGGATCATCCCTGACTAAACCATCCCAACCAAGTGTCTGTCCAACCTGACATTGAAACTTCTAAGGACGGAGATTCTACAATTTCTCTGGGTAGCCTGTTCCAATGCTAGACCAGGAGAAAGTTCCTCCTGATCTCCAACTTAAATTTTCCCTGCTGCAGCTCGGTGTCATTGCTCCTATTCCTGTCCCCTATAGCCACAGAGAAAAGCCCATCTCCATTCTCTCTGTAATTATACTTCAGGTATTTGAAGACTTATCAAATCCCTGCCCCACCCTCCTCAGTCTTCTCTTCTCCAAACTAAATAACACAAGATCTCTCAGCCTCTCCTCATAAGTCATACTTCTCAGGCCTCTAATTATTTCTGTCACTCACTGATAGACTCTTTCCAATCTGTCTACATCTTTCTTGAAGAGTGGGGACCAAAACTGGCTACATACTCCAGGTGAGGCCTCACCAGTGCTAACAGAGTGGAAAAATCACTTGACTTGATCCACTGGTAACACTCCTATTGATACAAAACAGTATGCCATTAGCCTTTTTTGTAATAAAAGCACCCTGTTGGTTCATATAAAATAAAAGCACCCTGTTGGTAGCACTCATGGTCTACTGTAACCCCCCAGGTCCTTCTTTATAGTACTGTAGCCTACCCACTTATTCCCCATTTTGTATTTGTGCATGCAATTATTTTGTCCCAAGTGCAGGACTCTGCAGTTGTCCTTGTTGAACCTCATCTGATTGATTTTCATTTATATTAATGATGCCATGCACATAGCCACCTTGCCTAATGAACAACTTCAGTTCTACAGCTGATTAGTGAGCAGGGCCTTCTAATTGGCCAGATCAGTTAGCTATGCAAATGTGGAGGTGAGACTGCAAAATAGCTGTACCATTGTTTGTGGTGCATAGGTACAGAAATCATACCACACATAATATCATCTAGCTTGTATATGAAACTTTATATCAGTACATTTCAACATATGTTGTGAAGGAGAGAGATAGTATCCCCAGTTGATATTATCCCCATTTACTGATGAAGAACTGAATGTATGATGAATGGAAACGATATGTTTTAGGTCCCTGAGAGATCAGGTCAGTAGCAGGGATGACCCAGGTCTCCCTAGTCTCAGGATGTAAACAGACATCATCCTTGGAGTGGGATCAACTCTGCTGGGATGTATCCCAACACAGTTGATTAACTTTATTGTGTGACACTGATGTTGCCCGTTGTCCCACAGGGTTGGGCCCCTGCCACTCCCAGGCCTTCAAGGGCCTGATTCCGTGAGATTGCTGAAAATGGGGGAACTGACTAGGGATCCACTTGTTTGTCCACAGGGTTTTTCTAGTTGCAGAGGCATGCCCTGAGTTGGGGCGTGGCAGCACAACATGCACTTCTGGGGAATTCCCTGCCAGGGGTTCCTGGGGTACACCTCTACAAGTGGGTAACCTGGGCAGATACACCCAGAGCTTCATGTGTCCTGGGCATACCCCTACAGGGGAATGCTCAGGGCATACAGGTTCAGGCCTCTGAAGCCCTAGGCATACATACCCAAAGGGGCTGGAGATCATGGACAGCTCATTTAGGGCAAGAGAGTTGCCTGCACTCTCCTGCCATAAATCAAACAGATGGTTGCTGCAAAAAAGCAGCACAAATGTATACTGCCTGGTGTCACAACCACGATTTTGGGCATTTGTGACCCAACAAGGGGCATGCATGTCTTTTTGCTTGGGCTTTATGCTGCCATCAAATTTTTATGGCGACACAAAGGCAATGTTTTTTTCAGCCTCAGTTTCTTGTTGTACCTCTTATGCAATACCTCCATTTACAGGTAGTTGGAAACACTGAGGAGAAGGAAAAAGACTAGGAACACAACCCTGCTTCATTGAGGAAAAAGGACCTCAATGGGCCAGGATGAGACACTCCTGTTGCCAATTTTTTTTAAAAGGCTCAGAGCAGACAGTTCCTTTATATGTTCTCTTGCAAAAATGCAATTTTAACAATAGCTAAAGCTGTGTAATATATTAGGTGTGACCACCCTGCTTTGGCAGGTCTGTAAATTCACCTTATCATACCAATAGGGAATAGCTGAAGAGGTCAACTCTACTATTTGTCAGTAAGTTGTAAGTTGTCAGTAACTCCTTACAGTGAAATGTAATTAAAATAATGCATGGATAGTCCAAAAGCTCAGTTTTACATGCTGAAATTTGCTGGCCAAGATGCAGTTTGCAGTTACTCAGTGAAACACGGCCAATAGGACATTATATGCTTTCAATTACATTAGTGAGGGTGGCATGTCTTTTCATATATTGTGGTTGTGTCCAGCCATGGGGAATGCCAATAAGTAGACTAAACAGGATTTAGATCTTAATATTTTAGTTAGCTACTTTACAAAGATTTCTGGATCTACAATGAATGTATTCAGGTAACAAACTGTCCATGGTTATAAAACCAAGATGGGGAAAAAACTATTGGATCAATGTGTCAATTGATATGTGGAAGATTTAGGACTTTATCCAAAGCCCACTGAATTCAAATAAAAGACTGGCATCGGCCTCAAGAGGCTTTGGGCCATGCCTAAAATCTTTTAATAGAGGGCAGTTCAAGTATTAAATTCATTCTTTATTATTTTATTCCAAATACCACCTTAATGAGTTCCAACTTTAATTCTCTGAATCGGGAAGTCCTCCTCTGAAGCTGAATCACAAGAAAACTATTGCACCTTCAAAACGTTTAATACATATATTTTAATTCATTTTAGGGGATTTAGACTTCTCAAGCAGTCAATGCAGTCTTGTAAGTCTTCAAGAGGAGACTGGACAGGCACCTTGCTGGGATCATTTGATCTCAGCAATATTCCTGTCCAGAGCAGCAGAGGGGTTGGATTTGATGACCTTTTGAGGTCCCTTCCAGCCCTTAATTTTTATGATTGGGTCTAATATGAAGTGGCAACCATTGAGCCTCCTGGATTATGGTGTATGCATGAGGGCCACCCAGACTTTTGATGGATATGCCTGGGCAGGAATTTGGGAAGGAGTGAAGGCTGCCCAGACCTTCCATCCTCCTTTTAGGCCACTGAGACAGAATCCAAAGACGAGACTGAGTCCAGATGTCTGGTGCCTGTATGGTATAGTTATATAAGTGTCTGGGAATTGAAACTAGGTCTCCTGTGTGGTAAACAAGGATTCTACCACTGAACCACAAGGGACTTCTTAATATAAAGTAATTAACATGTATGTAGCAGCTTTACTTTTTAGCACTGAAAATAGTTTACAATAGTGAATGGTATTACTGATATTTTCTAAATAAGATAACAGGCACTGAGAGGTAAACAACTCACTCAAGAGGGCACAATGAGTCGACACCAAAGAAGAATATATCTTGGGTCTTTTCCTGACAGTGTTGGACCATATGATCAAATATGGAGACTTGAAGTCCAAAATCTAAAAGTTAGCTACCAAACTACCTAGCTACCTAAATACCAAAACCTAAAAGTAAGCTTCAGAAGCATGCATGGGAAGAGAGAGACCTCTGAAAGGGATGATCCAAACTTTGGTCCTCTGAGTAGGGAGTTGCCTATAGGTAGCCAAGAGGAAGTGCCAAGCACAGAAGTGTGCTTAAACTCCAAATCTATCTGCAGAGCTTAGGCACCTGTTTCAGACCTGCAGGCAGGTACCTCCATCCCCTCAGGATCCAGAGGTCTATATTCTCTTCTGAGGGCAGACAGTGTAGTCATTAGACCAAGCAAAGAACTATACTTACTCGATTTCCTTCTGTACTACCAATCACTCACTGTGACATGACATCTTAACCTTTGTGCTTCAAATTTACCCTCTTATGAAGTACCCTGAGAACATTCTAGAAAAGAACTGAGTGCAAAGTATTAATGAAAAGCATTTTAGCCACTCATCAAAAGTAAACAAAACTTGCTTTCTTAATGGTTAGTAGGTGCTTTCATAGTACAAAGACAAATGAAACAACGTATTGAACACTTTCAAATGCAAACAGTATTTCCCTCTTCATCTCCAAGATTCTTCTAAGACAGTTTGACTGGATGATATGTGAGCCTTTCCCACTGCACTTAAGGTATTTGCAGGTATCCATTTCTTTCTGTCTTGGCCTGATGCCGATGACTCAGTGTTCTTGAAGAGCTAAGACAAGCCTGCCTATTTTTGCAGGAAAACGTGCTTGTGAGATCACTTGTTAAAAGAAATCTCACTCTCATTATTCCCTTTGTCTTTCTCATTATCCATCATTTTTAATATGTCCCCAGCTAAAATCCTGTATGTTCCTCTGTATTATGTATGTTATGCATGTACACTTCCTTCAAAAAAGCATGCAATACTTCATTTCAATAGCTCCCCAAAGTACTGTCTTTTTTTCTTATATTGGGTAGAAGAGGGAATGCATTGTCTTTCCCTTGCTACATCCAAGAGAATTAGGACAATGGAGCTTCTTTTATAAATTGAAAAATATGCAGAAAATCCAAAAGGTATGCTAATACTTCTTGAAGTAAGAATGCTTCTTGTAAGAGAAACTAGAGAAAGAGAAAGAACACTTACTCATAAGCTAGCCAAAGATATCAAATCTGATAACATTGAGTTAATCCACTGTACAGGGAGAACATAAAACTACAAATATCCCAAATACAGCAAATTAAAAACTTTTAAGGATTGCTACAACATTTTGGAATTAAGATATGATCAAGTTCTTTTTCTAGTTGGTTCTTCATTTGCTACAGAAGCTTGCCACTAAATTGAAACTAATTTGAACTGGGTAAGTTTTCAGCATGGAATGGCTATAGGGGATGAGATACTGAAAATGTTTGCCTCCATCATACAAAACGGCTTCTTTCAAGATGTAGCTTCTGCTGGAAATGTCAGTTTGTACATGCATGTACCTGATGCTCATCTGAACATTGTCATGGCCAAGCATGTTTCAGGTAGAACTTGGGAATTTTCCAGTTAAACATTATTTCATCAAAACGAAAGTTTTTCATAGAAATGGTTTGGTTATCCTCATGCCAGAAATTTCAAATAACTGTTTTTCAGTTAGCATCTGAACGAAACCTTTTCTTCAGTTTTGGAATTTCCCGTGGAACAGATAATCTGAGTTTCAAGCAGCTCTAGAAAGAGAGAAATTCAGTGCAAGAATTATCAAAAATGCATCCCACTTCTGCTCCATTTCCTCTGTTGTTCTAGGTTCTTCAGCAAAGGCTGCCAGTTTTAGTCAATTATGTCACATTAAATTATACAGGGGGATTATGTGGTCAAAAGCCTATTAAGGGCCTATTTACTCTTAAAATTTATATTAGAATTGGAATATCAGTCTACAAAAAAACCCACTGTATTGGAACTCATGATAACATGGCTAAGAGTGCAACTTCAATCTACCATATTTTACTATGTTTTGTAATACCATTTAAAGCTTAAAAAAACCATAATAAAGGAACAGCTGATTTAGTTGTTTCCAAAGTTAAAACATGTTAAGTATTAGATTTAAGCTTTGGGCATTCACTTATATAGATAAGACCAATATTGAAACCCAACAACAAAAAGGAACATAAGCAGGCCCATTCATTCCACACACAATAAGAAATAAGAGAATACAGAAGCCTCACACAGGGCATTTATTTCCAGATGCTAAGAAATAGGAATGTGACACTGTACAAATAGCCCCATTATGTGATTCATCTTCCTTATCTAACTGAGATGAGCCCCTAGATCACTGATTCTGCTTCACCTCCCTCCTAGTTAAAAAATTAAACTAAACAGGCTAAGCTTTCTTCAGCACCTTGCTGCATGGTATTTTCCCCAGCTATGAAATCTCTAGTGGCCTTGCATACTCTCTTATTTGACTTTTTAAAAGATACTCATATCAGATCTGAAAACAGTATTCTAGTATCAGTTTAATCAGTTCTGTGTCTAGAGAAAAAAAAATCACTATGCCACATATGCTCATTATTCCCCTGTTTATACATATAAACTTATAGCCCTTGCCTTAGTTCTTTTGCCACAAATTGGCTGTGGAAGGTTCTTTTGGGCTATTGTATAATACAACTCCTATATCCTTTTCAAAGCCTGCAATTTCTGGAATATAATCCTGCATACAGTGTGTTTACATTCTTAGTGTCTACAGGAATAACTATTAATTCACCTGTATTGCATTATATTTTCTTTGATTTTTTTTTTATTTATTAGATGTATATACCGCCCTTCCCAACAAAGGCCACGTAATTGCAAGTCAAATATCATACAATTTTCATAATATTACATCTAAACAATAAAACATTATCAACAAAAATTATAATCTCAATAAAGAAAATCAGGTTTCACTAGACCTATATGCTATCCCATTAAATTCTTTACAGAATTCTGTATCAGGCTTCCACTGTTTTCTCTTCTGACTAATGTTGGGCTAAGCAGCTTATGATTACCCATGTCATCTTACTTGAGTTGACATGATGCTGATATGCTTCTAGTCCCCTGGAATTTTCCAAGTATGCCAAGTGTTATTAAAGTTGTTAGTGAGCCACTAATCATCTCTGCCCATGCTTTAATATCTTTAGACTCAAGTTATCCAGATCATCTGACTTAAGAGTGTTTATCCCTTGTAGATGCTATTTAACATCCTCCTTAATTTCTAATGGTTTGAAAAGTACTTCATTATCCCCAGATAATAAGAGTAGACTATCTTGCTTTTCCCCAAATACAGAAGTATTTATTGAAATAAAAGCTTTCTTTAGTACATCAGTATTAACCATCTTTCTACTAATGAGCCCATAGCATTGTTAGAATTTTTTTTGAAGAACTTCTTATTATCAAAACATGATGAGTGTTTTTCCCCCTGACATTCATAGATTCATAGATGTTAGGGTCAGAAGGGACCTCAGTAGATCATTGAGTCCGACCCCCTGCATAGGCAGGAAAGAGTGCTGGGTTCAGATGACCCCAGCCAGATGCCCATCTAACCTCCTCTTGAAGACCCCTGGGTAGGGGAGAGCACCACCTTCCTTGGCAGCCCATTCCAGATTTTGGCCACTGTAACTGTGAAAAAGTTCCTGCTAATGTCCAGTCTAAATCTGCTCTCTGCTAGCTTATGACCATTATTTCTTGTGACCCCCAGGGGCGCCTTGGTGAGTACAGCCTCACCAATTCCCTTCTGCGCCCCCATGATGAATTTATAGGCAGCCACAAGGTCGCCTCTCAACTTTCTTTTGCGGAGGCTGAAGAGGTCCAAGTGCCCTAGTCTCTCCTCGTAGGGCTTGGTCTGCAAGCCCTTAACCATATGAGTGGCCCTTCTCTGGACCCTTTCCAGGTTATCCACATTCCTTTTAAAGTGTGGCACCCAAAACTGCATGCAGTATTCCAACTGTGGTCTGACCAGTGCCCGATAGAGGGGCAGTATCACCTCCTTGGTTCTATGTGTCATGCACCTGCTGATGCATGATAAAGTGCAGTTAGCTTTTCTGATGACTTCATCACACTGACAACTCATGTTCATCTTGGAGTCCACTAGGACTCCAAGATCCCTTTCTGCTTCCGTGCTACCAAGCAGGTCATTTCCTAGGCAGTAGGTATGCTGGATATTTTTCCTCCCTAAGTGCAGCACTTTGCATTTCTCCTTGTTAAATCGCATTCTATTGTTTTCTGCCCATTTGTCCAACCTGTCCAGGTCTGCCTGTAGTTGTTCCCTGCCCTCCGGTGTGTCCACTTCTCTCCACAGTTTTGTATCATCCACAAACTTGGACAGAGTACACTTCACTCCCTCGTCTAAGTCACTGATGAAGACATTGAAGAGTATCAGTCCAAGGACCAAGCCCTGCGGGACCTCACTTCCCACGTCCTTACAGGTAGATACCGACCCATCCAACACCACTCTTTGGGTTCTTAGCTTCCATTATAAGTTTTCTGGACTTCATAACTTCTCATTCATATTGCTTGCTGTCTCCACCCCATTTTCCTTTTTATATATCTTTTTCTAATAGGAGCCCACACTTCCCCTTTTAAATCAGGTTAGCCTCTTACTCAAAGTTTCTCTCTCTCTTGAAGAATTCCAAGTTTCAGTAACATGCTCCTGCCTAATTTTATTAATAAAGCATGGCAGGGGTGGGGGGGAGAGACACCTCTTGATCTCCTCAAACTTAATATGCCATTAGTTTTCTCTCCTGCCCTTTTCCTTCTCACCAGTAGGTATAGTGCTATATAGATTTGGAATAACTAGTCAGTTCTAGCAAGTCATAATGTCATCCTCATGAACAGCAGAATAGTTTAGCTGTTCAGTCAATTTGGATTTGGATTAAGGATTTGGATTAAGGATTAGATGAAAGTAAATTAGTGGGGTCTGGGAACTGACTAGGACACCCTTGGTAATATTTCTGTGAATCACCACATCAATGAAACAACAATGGTGGACTCTGGAAGAATCATTCTAAAGAGATAATAGGAATGATGTCAAGCTCTCTGAAAAAGATAGCATGTACAATTTTGGGTACAACTTCACTGTTTAGGAGTTATTTAGACTCCCAAGGTACTCTTAAATAATGGTACAGTATTATAACTGTCAACAGCTTTTCCCCCTGCCATCCAGAAGGCTGTGATTTTCTTTCACCTGTAAGCCTTATTAGTGCCATCCAGAGTTTTGTCACCCCAGATTAATTTTTGCAATGCATTTTAAATTGTTGCTTTCTGTAAAGGGACCTTTACAAATTTCAGAATCTGGCATCTCATCCCGGGTGGTTGCCTAGGAGTCTATTGGGGGAGTCAAGATATGCTTTCTTTTTTTACCCAGAAAGTGACGCTAAACACTATCATTTTATTTTTTTTTTGCATCAAACTGTCACAACCCAAAGTTGTGAGTTTTGTTTTGTGTGTGCTTCAGCACTGTTAAATTATGTTCCCACTAAATTGCAGCTTCTTTGCACGGTGGAGTTCTCTGCTGCAAAGGAGAACTCCGGTGCAACGGAGAACTTTCCCACCAATTTGTAGCCTTCTTTGCATGGTGCATTTCTTTTGCATCTCAGAGATGCATGGTGCAAAGGAGTTCCCGCCATTTGTATTTTAATTCGAGCCCCATTATTGGCTTGTGTTAAATTCTGCACACGTGGCGGCTAGCAATTGGCTTGCTAGCCGTATAAAGAGCTTGGGTGGTTTCCGCCCAAGTTGGAGAGAAAGCAATTGGAGTCCGAGAGGGAGAGCGTGAAGATCTCTAAGCGCTGTGGATCCTTACGAACCCAACACATTTCTTAAGAAGGCAACAGAGGTCTAAACAGCCTCTGGCCTCTCCCCGTCACCGAGCGCAATCCTAGACGTATCCCTATCCTATATACTCAATTGCCGAACCCACAGAGCCTTAACAACTCCGGGGCCAGAGAGCCGAACCAAACCCACGGAGCTTCGACAACTCCGTGGGAAAGAAATTGCCGAACCCGCGAAGCCTTAACAACTCCGGGGCCCAAGAACCGAATTTGTCGTAGTCCTCCAACGAGGATTTAAGCGGAGCTGAACCTGGAAACTGTCCAGCCTACACCGCGACCATCTTGGGTGTAAGTAAATAATCTTTGAATCAACCACTATGCGTCTGTGACTAATTCTAGCCCGTGCATGCCTTGCCGCCGCACGGTTTCCTCTGACCCCGCGTGCCCGGGCTGCTGGCTACAGCCTGCGTGCGCAAAGATGGGTCCGCATATCGCTCCCGGCTCGCACATGGCGGCACGGGCCGGGTCAGGAGGGGGGCCCCACAAAAACATGCCCCTTTAAAAAGCTGCTGAAAATTAGAGTGCATGTTATAAGCAGGAAATTAAGTAAGAGTAGTTTTTGCCTCTTACAAGGAAAAAGCAAAAGGAAAATCCACACATGATCCACAGAGACAAGAACAAAGAGCAGGCTCAGCTCCCTATCTGCTGCTACTTACTACAAAGGAAAGGAAAGGTCTTTTTTTCTTAATCCTGCCTTTCAAAAAAAAAATAGTGCATCCCTTATTCCAGGGTGTGTTGCATGCAAGAAAAAAAATTACAGTATTTTTTTTCCAAAGCTGGCAAAACATTTTGATTACTGTATGTTTATTGTATGTAACTGTTCAGTTTGTATTAGAAAACACTGGTAGGTATTGCACTAGATGCTTCAGAACAGGGATAATAGGAGAGCTAGGACAAACCATAGGCTTGCACTATCAATTGCAGTGGTCTGCAAACCCACAGAGAAAAGTCTTGCAGTTGTGCTACTGTATGGAAGGCTGTTTCCCTCACCTACATCAATTTACCCACACCAGAGCTCAACTATGAGATATTCACCTAAACATCTTCTTCAGACTTGAAATAAGTAGGAAGCTGACATCCCAAGGCTTTTCTTCCTACCCCTCCATGAGCAGTGCATTGTTTAAAACAGAATTTTCACTACTCATCTCCCAGTGCTCAGTTCCCCAGCTGAGAGGTATTAAAACAGAGAGGTTTCCTATAACCTGGCAGGCTCTCTTCGTGCAGAAACACCAGCTCCCTTCACCAACAACACGGTACAGACAAAACACCAGCTTCCTTCACTCACAGACAAAAAAGTGACCTGGCAACACATGGCAAACTCAATAGACATCATATCAAGTGCAATTGAAAATTACATACATTTAACATACCTCATTCAGAAAGCAAAAGGTTTTTTTGGAGGGAAGTATTTTGTTTTGTTTTTATACTGAGAGCATACCTCCTCTTCATTATAATGAAGTTTGGCCTTAGAATTATTCATCTACTGCTTCTTCCCAGAAATATCTAGCTAAGATTTTAGCCTGCTTTAGGTTATTAGGAATTAAACAAACAGTAACCTGAAACCTCTTTTGATATATATATTTTTTTGCTAAACTTGTAAGTGGAATGAGCAATGTCTGAACAATACTAGTCCCCAGTAGTAGATATTCCTTCCCTCACAGGTTCCTCTTCAGTTCCATTATCCCTATGAGGTCAAAAAGGTCAAGGGATTCTTACAAATTTGCCTTGAAGCACTAAAGTAGTCTTAAACAAAAGCCCCAAACCTGCTCACCAGTGGGCTTTTTCTTAGAACCAGATCTCTCTGCAGGAATATCACCCCTCATGGTTCCTTTTCTCTTTTCTGCTTTCAGACACTCCCTGCTTATTTCTTTCTAGGGACTGTAGCAACTTGTCTTTCACCAGGAGCTTCACACTAGTAACAATCTCACCCTTTCGAGAAGACAGGAGGTGCCTTCTAGCTAGTTTTATTAAATACTAACTGGCTACAGGTATACTGAGTCTGCTAATTCTACAGGGCTGACTGGCCTCAGGCTCTCTAGCACTAAAATAGGCAAGCCACCTTACCAGAAGTGAATGTGGCTCATATTGAAGGGAGGATGTAAAACAGGACTTAGATAGTAGGGCTGTGTGAAATTTCACCGGCTGTTTTGAAAGTTTCTAAACATTTCGAGTTTTGAAGTTAGGTTTGCCTGCAGGGAAACAGAAAGTAAGGAGAGGGAGGGGGAAGAGTGGGAAAGGACTGCTCTGATATTGCCTGTGTAGCTGGCCAGTGATTGTGATCCTTCCCTGAGGTCCCTTCCAATCACAGTGCTCTGGGGGAAGGATGGAAAAACAGCATAAAAAACAGCATTGTTTAAACTGAGCTGGGGTCAGTTACTGAGCTGTGTCTTCCAGCAGCTCAGAAGCGACAGACAACAAAGGCTATCATTTCCTACTTGCTGGCCTGTTACTAGCAAGTGGGATCAACAATACCTTTAGCTTTTTTTACCCTTTTATTTTATTATTATATTAATTCATTCCTTTCAATATATTCCTCCCCCAAAATCCTCTTTTTGTTTTTGTTAGTCTATTTAGATTCTTTTCCCCCAGAAAAGAAATCTGTGCTTTTTCTCACAGTGTGCATTCCGTTCACTGTGCAGGGAAGCACACCATATATATTATATTATAATATATAATTTATTCAGAAACACATACTACATACATTTATATATTTTATGTATTAAATAAATACATACACACATTACATATATACACATAAGTTACATACAATTATCAACATATATTACATAAATCAGATTACATTACAGAAGAAAACACATATTTTCCAGCACACCAAAGCAAAGACGCTATGAAACACACCATGAAGCATGCTGGAAAAGCAGCTGGCAAGCCTTCAGGGTGGGGCAGAAGAAGGGGTAGAGGGAGAGCTGTAAGTTTCCCCCTCCCTCCCAAACTGAAGGCATGAGGTTTCCAGTTCTACAGGCAGCAAGGAGAGGGAAGCAGTGCCACTGCCTGTGCCTGTGCCTGAGCCTGCAGTTTGTGTTCCACACCCCTCAAGTTTCCCCTAGAACCAGGTCTCCTTCCCCAGAAGGCATTTTGGAGGGGGTTGAGGTAGAGGTTGCAGAGACAAGTGGCTCAGCTGAGTCCACTCCTCCTGTTACTGTGCCTCTGCCTGCTGAGGAGGGGGAAAAGGCAGCATTCGCATGTGCACCTGCACCCCAGAAGTGAGCAGGTAGTGTGGTCTGGGATCATTTTGAGCTGGCAGATGATGTCAACTATGCTATCTGCCTGCACTGCTAAGCCAAAACCAGCCAGGATAAGGGAATAAAACACATGAGCACCATATCTCCGCAGGCACCACCCTCTTGCCCTTGCTCCTGCTCAGCCTGGCATCAGTGGGAGCATGCCCAGAAAGAAGCCTCCTTCCCCCCGAAGCAGAACCAGGCCACCCTGGAACAGAGGGGGAAAGACAGACAGAAAGGAGGACACATTGCAAAGGCAAGCGAGATAACCCAGACCATTGGGGAGATGCTTGCTGTGGATGGCCAGCCCTTCTTCTTAGTTGAGCAGCCAGGGTTTAGGCTGCTCATGGTATTTGTGGCCCCATCCTACCAAGTACCCTTCATCAGGACAGTGGTTCCCTCCCTGTATGAGGCATGCAGGGAGTACTTGAGGGAGGAGCTGGGCAAGGCAGGGCCACAGGTGGCCTTGCACTTCACCTCTGACATCTGGAGTAGCCAGGGTGGAAATCATGCATACCTCTCCCTCACAGGGCACTGATGCGAACAGTCAGGCCATTGGTGGGCTCTCCTTCAAACTGAGGAGATGGATGAGCCTCATACGGCAACTGAAATCATGGGGGCTATGATCTGCTTGGTGCAGGGGTAGCTCATTGGGTAGGGTGAGCTCACCTGCGGGTTCTTGGTGACTGACAATGGGGCCAATATGGCCAAGGCAGTCTGTGATACTGACTTTGCTGGCATCCACTGTGTGGAGCACAAGTTCCACCTCATTGTAAGGGACACCATGGAGGGGGACTTTTCATGGACAAGCCTATAAACTGCACTTAGATTCATAGATTCATAGAAGTAGGGTCAGAAGGGACCTTGTAGATCATCAAGTCCGACCCCCTGCCCTAGGCAGGAGAGAAAACTGGGCTCAAACGACTCCAGCCAGGTAGATGTCAGGCCTACTCTTAAAGACCCCCAGGGTAGGAGCCATCACCACTTCCCTTGGAAGTTGGTTCCAGATCCTAGCCACCCTGACTGTGAAGTAGTGCCTTCGGATGTCTAGTCTAAACCTACTCTCTAACAATTTGTGGCCGTTATTCCTTGTTATCCCGGGGGGCGCTAAGGGGAACAGGGTCTCTCCCAAACCCTGCTGGTCCCCCCTAGTGAGTTTATAGATGGCCACCAGGTCCCCCCTCAGCCTTCTCTTGTGGAGGCAGAACAGGTTAAGGTCCCATAGCCTCTCTTCATAGGGTGTGCCCTGCTGTCCCCAGATCATGTGGGTGGCTCTCCTCTGGACCCTCTCAATGCTGTCCACATCCATCCTGAAGTGCGGCACCCAAAACTGAACACAGTACTCCAGCTATGGCCTGACCAGTGTTGCATAGAGGGGGAAGATCACCTCCTTGGCCCTGCTTGAGATGCATCTGTGGATGGATGACAAGGTGTGGTTAGCCCTACTGACCGTGACCTTGCATTGTCGGCCCTGTTCATCTTGACTCCAAGATATCTTTCTTCCACCGTGCTTTCAAGAAGGGAGTTTCCCAGCTTATAAGTGTGCCGCTGGTTCCTACTGCCCAAGTGCAGCACCCTGCACTTATCAGTATTGAAACCCATCCTATTTTCATTAGCCCACCCCTGTAAACTGTTCAGGTCCTGCTGTAATCTGTCCTTCCCTACTAGCGTGCTCACCTCACCCCAAATCTTGGTATCATCAGCAAATTTAAACAGGATGCTTTTTACCCCATCATCCAAGTCACTCATAAAGAAATTGTGTCCCCGAGTCCTGGGGGACTCCACTGCCCACTTCCTTGCAGGTCGGAAAAGACCTGTCTACCACTACCCTCTGAGTACGACTCTTCAGCCAATTTGCAGTCCATCTGACTGTGTAGGCATTAATGCCACAGTCACCTAGTTTTTTGATGAGAATGGGGTGGGAGACAGTGTCAAAGGCCTTGCTGAAGTCCAGAAATGCTACATCCACCGCAACACCTGCTTTCAGTGCTTTTGTGACCTGATCGTAGAAGGCAATCAGGTTGGTCTGACAGGACCTGCCCCTAATGAAACTGTGCTGGTTGCCCTTGAGCATCATCCCTGCTGCTGGCCTATCACAGATGTGCTCCTTGATGATCTTCTCAAAGAGTTTCCCCAGGATTGAAGTAAGACTAATGGGCCTATAGTTGCCCAGGTCCTCCCTCTTCCCTTTTTGAAGATGGGGACCATGTTGGCTTTCTTCCAGCCATCTGGCACCAGGACAGAGCACCATGACTGCTCATAAAGTCATGCCAGGGGTCCCACAATAACCCCTGCCAATTCCCTCAACACCCTGGGGTGGACAGCATCTGGACCTGCTGATTTGAACACATCCAGCCCCTCTAGAAGCTCTCTAACCCAGCCCTCCCTGACCTTAGGCCTGGCAGCATTTCTCCCGAGTCTGTCTGGAACTCAACCTTCATCAACCTCCTAGGTACAGAAACTCATGGACTCAATATAGACATTGAAATTCTGATGCAATGCAACCTGCTGGACATCTGACATCTGTCCCTCATCCCCTGATGCCTCCATTTCCATTTTCACTGGCTGGCTTTCTTGCCTGCATTGCATGCCAGCCTCTGGCTTCCTTACTATTCCTTCCATCCAGGAAGAGCACACACACAAACTGCAGGTGCTTCCTTAGCCTGATGAAGGGTTTTTCAATCTGAAACCTTGCTAAGATATCTTTCTCCAACTATTTAGTTGGTCTACTAAAAGATACCAGATTTATGCAAAGAATCTCGTCTGCCAGTGCCATGTCCTTAGACCAGGGGTGGGCAAACTGTGGCCCACGGGTCAGATGAGGCCCACCAGGCTGTTCCATCTAGCCTGCAGGGCCCCTAAAAAATTTAGAAAATTATTATTTATCTGCCTCTGTCTGCCTGTCATGTGGCCCTCAATGGCTTGCCAAAACTCAATAAGCGGCCCTCTGCCTAAAATAATTGCCCGCCCCTGGCTTAGACAAACACAGCTACAACCTACACCCCTAGCACCTGCCCCTGGTCAGATGACCAGAAGGAGGCAGGGCTCTGGGCACATCTAAGCCCCAGGGCTGGGGCTGACAGGGAGAGTTCTCTGGCAGCTGCTGGAGGAGAAGTTTCTGCAGGAAAAGAAAGAAAGGCTCTGTGACAGTTTGGCTGCCTGAGATGCTAGCGCTACTGTGCTGCTTACTTACCTGTTGTTATTTAAAGTGGTGAACTGACTTGAGGCTGTAGGGGAGGAGGAGAGCTCATTGGGGAACACTGCCAGGTTGTGTAGAGACCCCAGCGCCAGTGAGGGCACGCCTTAACACACACACTATGTCACATGTGTCACAAGTTTTTCTTGTCAGCAGCTTGAGGTGCAGTTTCCCAGAAACACCTTGAAACTTGACAGGCTTTGCGGCCTCAGCAGGGGCTACCATCCCTGCCGTTGTCATTCTAATCAGGTAAAAAATGACAAAGTTATAGGCAGTTTTGTGAAGCCCCATTATGGTGTATGGGAAAAATGTCAAAACAGCATTTAAACAGTTTCAATTAAATGAATGGAACTGTGCTTTGAAACTAAATGAAACACTGTCCCTTCAAAATGGCAAAACAGAAGTCAAAACCAAAGGGTGCTATTTCATACGGCTCTATTAGATGGACATTAAGGACACATCTAGACAAGTGTGCATGTGCTTGCTGTGGCATCTCAAAGCAGTTTGAGATGCTGCAAGAGGCATGCTTGGAGCTAAAAAATGTTGCAGCATGGACTCTAAATTTGGTACTGGGAAATCCCGGTATCAAAATAGAAAACCTGCTGAAAAAAAGTGTTGCAGGATACACCTTAGGAGTAACTGGAGGCTGGGTCCTCCAGAGGGATGCTCTGATACCTATCCAGAGTGTCTCTATGCTTGCCCCCTTCGCCTTCTATAGGAAGTGGGGCAAGGCCACAGCAGTGACCTGGACCCAGGCGCTGCCCTCAGTAAGTAGGGACAAAGGGGTGGGGAGGGACTGTGTGGGTTTTGAGGGGACTGTGTGGGGGTGGGTGGGATGGTGTGGGGGAGGGACTGTTGGGGGGGGTG
>NW_005841988.1:799050-805187 GCF_000455745.1 Alligator sinensis
AGCAGTGGCCACGGGGCACTCGGGACCTGCTGCTAGCACAGCCTCCCTATGGTGCAGTGCAGGCCTGGCTGGTTCAGACCCAGCACCACCTGTGCCACATAGTGCGCACCCAGCCCAGCCCTGCCCAGCCCGGGGCTGTGCGCCTTTGGGCAGAACCAGGCCACTTTTGCTGTCACATGGGGTCCTGGCACCACACACAGGGGCCATGCATTGGACTGGGTCTGGTCTTGCCTCCGTGGATCTGGCCTGGTCTGACAGCACATGGGGCACTTGGAAGCAGGACCCAGCTCAGCCCGACATGCAGACAGGAGCTGTGGGTGGTGGCAGGAGCCATCCCAGTCCTGTTCACACCTGCATGCTAGTGGGGCAGGCAAGGCTAAGCCAGGTCCGTTTGCCATGTACAGACCCCAGGTCAGGCTGTGCTGTGCTGTGCTGCCATGGGGCTGTGCCTGAAGTGAGCCATGGCCCCAATAGCCTGGCTGGCTTCTGCTGCCAGCAACAGGGGCTGTGTGCCATAGAGGGTGGGGGGGCAGGCATGTGGTGGCGGGCATGTGATGGCCCCCACTCAGTTCCCCCACAAGCCCCATATACCCATGCACAAACCCCACACCCTCGAACACAGACACATCCCACATCCCACACAGGTGCTGGCCCCAGCCTTCAGCACCCCCTGGCTGCAGATCTAGGAGGAGCTGGGCAGGGTCAGTTTGCCCCAAGTGGCATAACTTGCCCCACTAAAGTGCACATTGAGGCATGTGTGCTGAGGCACAAATCTTTGGCACAGATTTGTGCTGCTGCTATTTCAGCTGCTGCAAATGCACCTGCCTGCATGTGTTGATGCACCCTAAGGAATGTGCATGCATGTATGGATGCGCCTCAGACCTGTTTATAGTACCGCAAACCACATGCAGTAAAAGTGCAACTGTGCTCTGCTGCACAGTTTGCAGCACGGTGACAAAATTTGATATTAGGATGTCCCGCTATCAAAAAGAAAAGAAAAAAATGCAGCAAAAAGTGGCATGGTGCATGCAGCAGCAGCCTGCATCACCCAAAACAGAGCCTGCCATCCAGAGCCATGCACCTGGCTGCCAGCCAGGGTCCATGTGGCTGGCTTGGTGCCACTGCTGCCCCAGGACCCCAGGTAAGGCTGCTAGCATGTGCTGGCCCCAGCCTCCCTTACCCCACCCAGGACAATTTGGTGCACACTGAAGCACAAGTGTAAGGGCATGCCCTGGGGCACAAAGCAGCTGCATAAAATGCATGCCACTGCTTTTTGTGGCCCTGGAAATGCATGCCTCTGCATGTGAAGAAGCACCATAGGTGCCTAAATCCAAAATCACAATTCAAAATAATCTCTTCAGTGGTCACCTAATCCAAGAGGCATCTAAACTTTATGGGTTCCTCCCTTTTTTGACACAAATGTTCCCTTAGGCTTCTGCATTTGCCAGAGCTTCACTTGTTAAATTTTGAGTGAGGTAGGAAGGGTGAAAAAAGATTTTAAATGGACCCTTGTGTCATTCCAATCAGTGTAAGAAGTGTATTGATTAATAGACAAAAACAAGATTAATTGCCAAGGATAAGCATAATTTTACAAGACAAGTCTCTCTGCCATGGAGTGGTCTTGGCCTGCTTCTCCACAGCAAGGGGGGAAGGTGGGGATCCTTCTTCAACATTCCAACAGGCAAGCTTCTGATATGTATGACAGTCCCATGGGTGTGAAGAGTTTCATAGTTTCATAGTAGCTAGGGTCAGGAGGGACCTGAACAGATCATCTAGCCTGACCTCCTGCCACAGGCAGGAATGAGTGCTGGGTTCACAAGACCCCACAAGTTACCCTCCAAATTCCTTCCAGTTACATTTCCTATTTGTGGGCAGCTGGTAAACATGATTTTCATATTCTAATCAAAGATCCCTGATTGGCTTTATTTAAGTTTTTCTGTTTCACTGGAACTCTTAGAACTGGATCAGACCAGATTCTTGAAAACCTGGAAGTGTCACTTAATTTATATTGTGCAAATGCAAAAAGAATTAAGGGAGATAGGTTCCTTATCTTTTTTCCTTCCTTATTTACACTGATCTGTTACCTTTTCAGTTTAGTTTATGATTTGGCATGATTTACATTGTTTTTATATCTAAGTATCTACTATTAGCAAGATGGTAATATTCAATACATTTGGTACTTTCTTCTAATCTTAATAAAGTTAATAGATAAATAAGGTTAGATGGTCTCCGTAGGTTATCATCTCAATGTAAATGTGTTTCCTGCTTTTCCTGATATGCAAAATCAGCCTGATATTGTAATCTAGCTGTCTGATTTGAGTCATGTATACAAAGGCCCACACCTGTCCCAACTGCGTCAGTTCTTTGATAGCCACATATGTCACAAATATCAGTTCTGTGCCAGGGGTGTAGGTTGTAGCCGTGTTGGTCTAAGGATATAGGCAGACAAGGTTCCTTGGGTGAATTTGATATCTTTTATTAGACCAACCCAAAAGGTTGGAGAATAGTTATTAAGCAAGCTTTTGAGTTCAAAAACCCTTCGTCAGGCTAAGGAAGTTTCAGCAGTTGGTGTGTGCTCTTCCTGGATGGAATGCGCTTATGGTCTAATTTTGAGAAAGGCTGAATTTTCAGATCTCCCAGTGAAGTTAATGGGATACAGGGTGCCCATCACTTCTGAAAAATCACTCCATGGGAGGGAAATTGTCCAAGGTCCTTTGGTAGCTCTGTAGTAGGGCTATGCGAAGCTTCAATTCATGATTCAATTCAGAGAAGATTCAGCCCAATTGACTGAATCTCTGAATCTGATTGAAACTGAGAGAAGCTTAAAACTTTCCAACTAGATTCAGAGTCTCCAAATCTTTCAGAAGAGATTTGGAAAAGATTCGGAGATTCAGAGGTAGTCTTTTAGGGGAAACAGAAACTGAGAAGAGGGAGAGGAAGTGGGGGGAAGGGGGAAGGACTGACATTTCTAGCTGGCCAGTGAGAGTGATCTCTCTCTGAGTCCCCTTCCAATCACAGTGTCCGGGGGAGGGACATAGAAACAGCATAAAAGTCTCTGTTTGCCTGAGTGAGCAACAGCATCTGAAAGATAATGGACTGGCTTGGCTTCCAAGTCAGTCACCTGCTCCTTTTTGTTCTTAGAAAGGATTGGATAGGATATAGCTTAGCTTAGCTTACTAACTAGAATCCCTCTACTTTAATTATCCCTATCCAATTAATTTCTTTCGATTTATATTTGTTCTTGGGGTTTTTTCTCAAACTTTTTAAAAAGAAAGCTCAGTGTTTTCCCTGGCAGTGTGATCCATTGCTGTGCGGGGCAGCACACATTACACACCCTCACACACATACATCATAGAAGAAGTAGTCAGACATTCATAGAAGAAGAAGAGATTATATATAGTTAGTAGTTATTAATATTATTTGTTATAGTTAGTTACATACAGACTAAAGACAACACAGAAGAAGAAGTCAAATAGAGATTCAGATTGAGATTAACACACATAACACAGAAGTCAGCGTCCTAGAAGAAGGAGAAGAAGAAATATTATTTTAGGTATACAACACAGAAAAGTAAACAAACACAATACAGAAGAAGAAGAAGTCATCACACATTCAGATTCACATCACAGAAGAACACACCAAAATATATATAGTTATTAATAATCAATAATCATACCAGTCCGGTACACACAATACAGAGTAAACAAACCACAACCCAGACACATTTTCCAGGACAGGAAAGATTAATATGAAGCGTGCTGGAAAGGCAGGTGCCAGGTTTCCTGGCAGGGGAGGGAAAGGGGCTAGAGGGAGTAGGGGAAGAGCTAGAGCTGCAAGTTCCCTGCCCCCCGCTTCCCCCAAACATAGACACATCCTCTTCCCTAGCAACCATGAGGCTTCTGCTGCCAGTGAAAGCAAGTACCTGTCCCTGCACCTGTACCACCTCCTCTAAGTCTAGAAATAGGCACCAGCAGCAGAATGACCATTTCCTCCACCCCAATTTCAGCTCTAAGCGTGAGCTTCCCACTGCCAGAGGAAGAGTTGGATCTGGAACCAGAGGACCTGAATGCTCCATCAAAAGAAATTCTGGGGACCGAGGTGAACTTTGAGTTTGTGCTCCACACCCCTCAAAGTTCCCCTAGACCCAGGTCGTCTTCTTCAGAAAGCACCTCAGAATAGGTTGAGGTTGAGGTTAAGGAGGCTCAGGCAAGTGTCTCAGCTGACTCAGCTCCTCCTGTTGTTGTGCCTCAGCCTGCTGAAGAGGGGGATAAGGTAGGAGTCCCACTCAACCCAGAAGTGGGGGGAATAGTGTAGTGTGGGATCATTTTGAGGTAGCAGATGGTCCCAGGCTTGCTATCTGCCAGCACTGCTGAAGGCAGATCAGCTGAAGCAAGTAAGTGAAACACTTCACCACCACTTTTCAGAGCCTCTGTCTGCAACCTTTCTGTGCCTTTTGTGAGCTGTTTCTGCCTAAGCAACAGTGTCTGAAAGGTACTGGACTTTGCTTGGCTTCCTAGTCAGTCTCCTGCTACTTTTTGTTCTTGGAAAGCATTGGATATAGCTTAGCTTACTAACTAGAATCCTTCTACTTATCCCTATCCAATCCATTTCTTTCAATTTATATTTGTTCTTGGGGTTTTTTTTTCAAAACTTTTAAAAAAGAAAGCTGCGTTTTCCCTGGCAGTGTGATCCATTACTGTGCAGGGAAGCACACATTTTACACACACACACACACGCACACACACGCACGCACACACACACATGCATCATAGAAGAAGAAGTCAGATATTATTACAACACAGAAGAAGTCAGACATTCATAGAAGAAGAGACTATATATAGTTATTAATAGTGTTAGTTATAGTTACATATGGACTAAAAACAACACAGAAGAAGTCAGATTAAACAGAACACAGAAGTCAGACACGCAGTCATAGAAGAAGAAGAGATAATTTTAGTTACACAATACACAGAACAGTAAACACAGCACACAAAAAGAAGTCAGAGATTCAGATTAGCATAACACAGAAGTCAGAGTCACAGAAGAAGAGATCAGATTGTACATAGTTATTGATAATCATACTCACAATTAAACTACAGACAACACAGAAGTCAGATACAGATTAACACAACACAAGTCACAGAGTCATAGAAGAGGAAGAGATAGTATTTTAGGTAAACTACACAACACAGAACAGTAAACACAATACAGAAGAAGAAGTCTAACACAGTCAGTCATATCAGAGAAGAAGAATACATATTCTATTATTAGTTACACAGAGAGAGACATTTTCCAGCACAGGAAAGATTAATATAAAGTGTACTGCAAAGGCAGGTGCCAGGTCTTATGGCTGGGGAGGAAGAGGGGCTAGAGGGGATAGGGGGAGAGCTAGAGCTGCAAGTTCCCCACCCTTGCCCAAACATAGATGCATCCTCTTTCCTGGCAGCCAAGAGTCTTCTGCTGCCTGTTGAAGCAAGGTGGTGGGAGTAGTACCTGTCCATTCACCTGCACCACCTCCCCTAACTCCAGAAATAGACATCAGTGGCATAATAACAGTCTCCTCCACCCCAAAGAACTAGATTCGGGGCTCCTGAGGCAGCTCTTGGAGACCATAAAAGCTAAGGAGGTGGTAGTCATGGGGGACCTAAACTACCCAGACATCTGCTGGGAGACGCAGACAGCAAAGTCCCACCGTTCACACAGGTTTCTAACCTGTGTACAGGACCTCCACCTGACACAAGAGGTACACGGTCCCACTAGGGGGAATGCCTTACTGGATCTGGTATTGGCAACGGGGGATGACATGGTAGGGGACCTACAGATCGGTAGCTATCTGGGGGACAGTAATCACCTAATAATAGAATTCTTCATAAGATGTCGAGTGGGTAAGGTAACTAGTAGGGTGAAAGTGCTAGACTTTCGGAAAGCTGATTTCAATGAACTCAGGTGATTAGTCAAGGACGCACTGCAGAGTAGGAGTTTTCAAGTGTTGGGAGTCCAAGAAGGGTGGCTGTGCCTTAAGGAAATGATCCTTTGGGCACAAAGGGAGACAATCCCGATGCGAGGAAAAAGAGGGAAAGGGGCCAGGAGGCTTCCTTGGCTGACCAGAGAAATCCAGGGCAGCCTACGGGCCAAAA
>NW_005841988.1:806815-813668 GCF_000455745.1 Alligator sinensis
GCGCGCCTAGCCTGGGGGTCTGCAAGAGGAGGTTAGATAACCATCTAGCTGGGGTCATCTAGACCCAGCCCTTTTCCCTGCCTATGCAGGGGGTCGGACTTGATGATCTATTGAGGTCCCTTCCGACCCTAACATCTATGGATCTATGAATTTCATCTCCCAGTGTGAGCTGGCCACTGCCAGAGGAAGAACTGGATCTGGAACCAGGGGAACTGAGTGCCCTAGCAAAAGAAATTCTGGGGACTGAGGGGGAATCTGACTTTGCGCTCCACACCCCTCAAAGTTTCTCCAGACCAGGTCTCCTTGTCAGACAGGCACCTCAGAGGAGGTTGCGGAGGCAAGTGGCTCAGCTGAGTCAGCACCTCCCACTTTTGTGCCTCTGCCTGCTGAGGAAGGGGATAAGGCAGGAGCCCCACTCTCAACCCAGAAGCGGGGGAGTAGTGTAGTGTGGGATCATTTTGAGGTGGCAGATGATCCCAGATATGCTATCTGCCAGCACTGCCAAAGGCAGATCAGCCGGGGCAAGGAGGTTAAAGACTTTACCACCCTGGAGATGCTGCTGCATCTCAGGAGGCAACACCCCCTTGCCCTTCTTCCTCCTCAGCCTGGCACCAGTGCAAGCATGCCCAAAGGGAAGTCTCCCAATCAATCCAAAGCCCCCCACCCCGCAAAGCTGAGGCAGGCTACTCTAGAGCAATGGGGGGAAACTGCAGACAGAGGGGGGCATGTTGCTTGTGTGAGTGAGATCACCTGAAGCATCGGAGAGATGCTTGCTCTGGATAGCCATCCCTTCTCCTTAGTTGAGTGGCCAGGGTTCAGGCAGCTCATGGCACTCATGGCCCCAGCTTACCAAGTGCCCGCATGCACCACCTTTGGCAGGACAGTGGTGCCCTCCCAGTATGAGGCATGCAGGGAGTACTTGAGGGAGGAGCTGTGCAAGGCAGGGCCGCAGGTAGCCTTGCACTTCACCTATGACATCTGGAGCAGCCAGGGTGGCGATCATACCTACCTCTCCCTCCCAGGGCACTGGTGTGACCAGTCAGGCCATCAGTGGGCTCTCCTCCAAGCTGGGGTGCTGAATAAGTCCCACACAGCAACAGAGATCATGGTGGCCATGAACCACGTGGTATAGGGGTGGCTTGTTGGGCAGACCAAGCTCACCCGCAGGTTCATGGTCACCAGCCAATATGGTTAAGGCAGTCCATGATGCCAACTTTCTTGGCGCTCACTGTGTGGCTCACAGGCTGCACGTCATAGTCAGGGTTGCCTTGGAGGGGGACAGGGCTGCCGGTGATGGTGCCATCACTACCACACAGCTAATTTCCAAATGCAGGGAAGTGGCAGGCTACTTCCACCGCAGCATCAAGGCGGGCAAGATGCTGTGGGAGAAACAGGCAGAGCTGAGCATCCCGCAGCACAAAATCATGCAGGATGTGGAGACTCAGTGGAACTCCACGTACGTTGAGGAGTAAAGGTTGGTGGAGCAACAGAAGGCCATCCTGAGATGGCTTTGCTCAGGGAGACCAGGATCAGCGGTCCCCTTAACAGAGCTGAGTGGGATACCATCTCCCAGATCTTTCTGGTGCTCAAGCCCTTCCTCGAGGCCACCAAGACCCTCAGCGCTAGCAATACCCTCCTTGGCCAGGTGATCCCTGTAGTGAGGCAACTGGAGAACCAAATGGAGTTGTTCCAGGGGATCAATGTTCCTGGCTGGGGCAAGCCATTGTCACCAGATGTGCAGGCACTGGTGAGGCAGCTGAAGGAGGGGGTCAGGGGACAACTGGATCCCTTGTGGTTCAGTACAGTCCACATGCTGGTGGGCATGTGTGACCTGAGTGTGAAGGGGAGCATGTGCACTGGCAGCACCAAAATCCTCAATCACTGGATGCAGGTGCTGGCCAACAGAGTCAGGGAGGCAGAAGGGCAGAGGCAAGAGGATATGGAAGAGTGGGGATCCACTTTTCCGTGCCAGCACTCCAAGCACCAGCACTGGCACCAGCAAGTCTCCTCCATGCCAACCGCTGCCAATGTGGACCAAGGGCATGGCTTTATTATTTCATTATTTTAATTTATGCCCTCTGGCTTAGATGCACCACAAAGAAAACTAACTTTAGCATACCCCTTGCAGACCTCTGTCAGCTTTTAAAAATTACATTTGAGGCCTTTATTCCCCAGGCCAAATCCACCATTTTGAAAGCTTAAGCAAAAAGGTGCTCTACAACTCAGGCACCATCAAAACACAGCTTTAAAAAAATCCTATAAGTAAGCATCATCCCCAAATTTTTGAAAATGTTGGTCCTGTGCCACAAGTGGATCTAGTAATGGATATACTTCTCTCTCAGGGTGAGGCTTAATTAGCATTCATAAATATTAGGACAACTTGAAATGAAAGATGATATAAATCCACTGAAGTATTAATATTGTAATACATTCTCTGCAACAGTTTCTCCTGGAATAAACACAGCTCTCCTTAGAGCTAAAGTTGACAAACGCATTTTACAGTGAATAGTTTGTAATTGACTGAATAGTTTTGGAAGACATTTTTTTTTTTTTTTTAATATCTTCTAAAGCGAGCATCTGCAATTCTATTATTGGCAAGGGGTTGGGGGCACGGTGGGGAGGGGAAGGGAGCCCAACTACCAAGCATGTCTGATGAAAATCAGGAAGATTTGTGTTGGAAAGGTCTGTACTGTAGTAGCTCTAGATAACTAAATATAGCTTTTGGGGGGGCAGATTACCTGGGTGCTATTCAGTTTTCATTAACTGGGTGCTATTCAGCTGCTCTGTTGTCAGGCATATGCAATTCCTCAGTGGATTCCATAAGCCAGGACTTCAACTTTGTATGTAAAATATGATTTCCATGTTAAGTGATAGTCCAAACCATTCTAACTGTACTCCAATTTTTCACACAATTTGAGTGTAAATACAGTAGGCTTAAGCAGTATTCATTACTTAAATGCCCAGTTTCCATTGAGAAAACACAGCAGTAGAGGATTTCTTTTTTATTTATTTTTTCCTGTCTATATTATCTTTCACAGAGTCCTCAGCAGAACTTTCTGTAAGATCTTTTGCATTTTAAAAAAAATCTGTTTAAAACTACAAACTGCTGAAGAAAACATACCCTCTTAAAATAAATCATAATGAAACAAAATGCCAGGGTGCCCTCTACTGACTGTTAATACCAATACCAACAATAGCATTCAAAAAACAAGTGGCTGTAACCAAGGAAAAACCATGGACTGAACACACAGCACTGATTCTCAGCTGCATTTAATTTGAAACAGACTGTACTTGTTAAAAACAGATTTAGGTTCCTCCCACTTGAAGGAGTGATGAAGGCAAAGACAGCATCCAGCTTGAAGAGATTGACCGACTTCTCCAATGGCCACTGACTGAGTTGCTGCATGAATCATATCAATCTTGCAACCAAGGAGGTTTCCAAATTATGCAGTGGCAATTGAAAACATATTTTGTGGGGTGTGAAAGCCAAAACAAAGTATGCCCCGTTACATTTTATAAAGCTAGTGGGAGCTTATGCCCAAGAGTTCCTCGGGGACTGTGAAACTCCCACTCCAGAGTAACCCCTCCCTGCTCCAGTTCCCCCAGGATCAATGACAAAACAGGGGCCATAGTCTGTATTTAATTTGGTAAACATATTTATAGTTTGAACAAAGAAGGAATTTTCCTCATCAGGCACCAGGCATAGGATGAAAATACGTGCTCGAAGTGGGAGAGGGTACTTGCTGTTTGTGAAACAGCATGGCTGCATCCTGGGGAAGTAGGGGCATTCTAGAATTAGGCCTATTCAGACAAAACAGAGGTGTGCTTCCTGTTTTGCCCGGAGGCAACCATTGTCTGGAAGAATGTCAACCTTCTCACAATGCCACCCACTGGGTTAGCCATAGACAGTTCATTTCAGCTTCTTCATACCCAGCTATACTGAAGACACAGCCAACATTACATAACCAGAGCTTCCTGAACCCTTCCCTTCACCTGTAGGGAGAGACAGATGCTATACATGTTTCCAGGGTTAGATGGCAGCTGAGATGGGGTTTTGAAGACTTATAGGTGGGTGCCTGTCCTCCTTAAATGCCAGCCCATGTGCCTAAGTCCCTTTGGATTCAACTGAAATCACACTAGAAACCTGTCTTCATTTTTAGATACCTTTATACCTTTCAAATTCAGACCCACGGCCAGTACTGTGATGGATATATAGATTCCTAATCAGAGAGTCTCTACTCTGTTCCTCTGTCTCTAATAACACATCCCCATGTAACTTTGAGACCTCCAAAGACAACCATAAAAATTGCTGAGGTACCTTTATATTTTGATGCACTGCAACCAGTGACTAGTTTTATAACATTATAATTCATTGCAACTTGAAGATACGTAGGGCTTCAGAATTTTTATTTTACAACCTAACCATGGAAATGAGTATCTAACACTGAGTATACATGCTCAAACTGTAAAATTCTAGTCAATGGTATTTGGCTATCTTTGTTAAACTATAAGGAAAGAGTTCTAGGATAAATTTTTACGGGGATTTTAGCCTTCCTCAGAGGTATCCAACAGGAGCCATCCTCAGGGACAGAGCGCCAGATTAAAAGGATGATTGTTCTGACCTGTGCAAAAATCCTGATAACAGAAAGCTTATACAGAAAAAGCCAATATGTTAATGAATAAGATTTTTGAGCAGTTGAAAAGGACAGATACTCAGAAAAAGAGCATTTGAAACATTCAAGAGAGAATTTACACAGACTTTCCATTCCTTTTCATGACTTTCCAAAATCAGCACATTTTGATTTAAATACAAGGATGTATTTTGTGAATGCTGACAGGGACAACTTAGTAAAATGCCCTCCAGTTGTGTCTTGATGTTAAAGCCCTTCTTTCTGAATCAGAATTATATCTTGCCTTATCAAATCAATAATGGAATATTCACTTGGTGAATACCAACAAGGTATGACATTCAGGAAATCAATATTGGATGCAGAACTGGCAAAATAGTAGCAGATTAAAACCATCAAGGAATAGGTTCTCTCTGGGCTAAAAAACAAAGTGAAACTCCCCCCCACAACTAATGGGCTAGTTCCTTGGTTGGTGTAAACTGCATTGCTCAGCAGACCCAGATGATGCTATCATTAGCATCGTAGGAATATGAGAATATGGGCCTATCTGTGTATCTGCAACCAAAACTTCAAGCAAAACATTTTTATATGGTTTTGAAAATGAGAAAACCATCACTTAAAATAAAGAACTTTTTCATGTTGGGCCTAGATTTTGCCACAAGAGGGCAATCCATTTCCCCAGTGAAGTATGCCTTATAATTCATACCAACATCAAATTCAATAATGTCAATCTGTGATTTAGGCAGACAAGGTTCCTTGGGTGAATCTGATATCTTTTATTAGACCAGCCCAAATAGCTGGAGAATAGTTATTAAGCAAACTTTCGGGTTCAAAAACCCTTCATCAGGCCAAGGACGTTTCAGCAGTTGATGTGTGCTCTTCCTGGATGGAATGAAAAGTAAAGAAGCCAGTGGCTGGGCTGGTATGCATACAAGACAGGTAGTCAGTGAAAATGTAGATTGAGGAGTCAATGGGTGAGAGAAAGGCGGGGGGGTGGGGAAGAGAGAGAAGGGGGATGAAAGTGGAGAGATACCTGGGGAGTCAAATGTCAGGCAGGTTATAATGTGTCATAAATCCAATGTCTATATTTAGTCCATGATTTTTAGTATCCAGGAGGTTGATGAAGTGGAGTCCATAGGCTCGTCTCTGGGAAGTGTTTTGTAAGTTTCCTTTGAGAATCAGGACTGAGAGATTGGAGAGACAGTGGTTTTCTTGTGAGAAATGTGCCCCCACTGGTAATTGGGTATTTCTGTCTTTGATAGATTTCCGGTGTGCGTTCATTCTGGTGCGCAGTTGTTGTTTGGTCTCTCCTACGTAAGTACCCGGGGACTTTTTACATGCTCCCTAAAATCCACAAACAAGGGAACCCTGGCAGACCTATCATATCCAATCATGGGAGCCTAACTGAGGAAATATCAGGATCATTGAATCAATCCTAAAACCACTTGTCACCCACAGAGCAAGTTTTGTACAAGACACTACAGACTTTCTACGGAAACTTAAAAACATAGACCACCCTCCCAGCAACACACTCCTAGCCACCATGGACGTTACCAGCCTATATACCAACATCCCACACCAGGATGGCATCCAAGTCTGCCTTACATATCTACAAGAGCAAGATTACAACTCAGAATACAGACCCAAAGATATTATTGACCTTATACACTTCATCCTCACACACAACAATTTCACTTTTAATAATCAACACTTCCTCCAGATGATGGGAACAGCTATGGGCACTAAAACGGCCCCACAGTATGCCAACCTTTTTATGAGCCACCTGGAAGAAGACTTCCTCAAGAACTGCACCATCAAACCCTTGCTATACTTAAGATATATCGATGACATCTTCATCATTTGGACTGAAAACTTACAATCTCTGATTGAGTTCCATCAGAAATTCAACAATCACCATCCCTCCATCCAACTTTCTCTAGAATACTCTAGCACCAGCGTCTCCTTTTTAGACACGAGATCCATATCCAGAATGATAAAATACAGACCACGTTATCCAAGAAACCCACCCACCAACATACATATCTGCACAGAACCAGCAATCACCCGAAACACACCAAAAAAGCAGTGATATACAGCCAAGCCCTCAGATACCACCGCATCTGTACTGAAGAGAACACCCGGGATTGCCACCTCACCAATCTTAAAAAGGCTTTCACCCAGCAAGGACACTCCTCCAGAGAGATAGATCGCACATTTGAAAGAGC
>NW_005841988.1:813819-820898 GCF_000455745.1 Alligator sinensis
CTGCATCTTACAGCTGCACCTCCAAAAATGTAATATATCTCATCCAATGCACCAAATGCCCTGATGGAAAATACGTAGGAGAGACCAAACAACAACTGCCCACCAGAATGAACGCACACTGGAAATCTATCAAAGACAGAAATACCCAGTTACCAGTGGGGACACATTTCTCACAAGAAAACCACTCTCTCTCCAATCTCTCAGTCCTGATTCTCAAAGGAAACTTACAAAACACTTCCCAGAGACGAGCCTATGAACTCCACTTCATCAACCTCCTGGATACTAAAAATCATGGACTAAATATAGACATTGGATTTATGACACATTATAACCTGCCTGACACCTGACTCCCCAGGTATCTCTCCACTTTCATCCCCCTTCTCTCTCTTCCCCACCCCCCTGCTTGTCTCTCACCCATTGACTCCTCAATCTACGTTTTCACTGACTACCTGTCTTGTATGCATACCAGCCCAGCCCCTGGCTTCTTTACTTTTCATTCCATCCAGGAAGAGCACACACCAACTGCTGAAATTTCCTTAGCCTGATGAAGGGTTTTTGAACCTGAAAGCTTGCTTAATAACTATTCTCCAACTATCTGGGTTGGTCTAATAAAAGATATCAGATTCACCCAAGGAACCTTGTCTGCCTATGTCCTTAGACCAACACGGCTATAACCTACACCCCTGCAATCTGTGATTTAAACTTTCAAATGAAACATATGATTCTGGAACCCATATCCACAGTGAGTAGCACGTACACAGTCCAAAGATCCCACTGAATTTAAAGAGGACTCCTGGAGTAAGTACTACTGAAGGTTGGGGGTTAAAGGAAAATGGAAAGAACCTCACCTTCTGCAGAGAAAGACTTCCTCCTCGGCTAATATAGCATTGCTTCCAATAGTATCACCTCCACCTTGGTTGGGGAGAGGAGAGGGTGGTAAAAGCTCTCCCACCAGTTTCAATCTGCATTAATCTCTACCTCAATAGCTCCGGAATAGGACCCAACGTTGCGAAAGACAATCTACCTTGCATATGCCAAGATTCTCAGCCTCCCAGGCAGACACCTATTTAGCCCCAGTGAGCACATCCAGATGAGCTGACATGCGTTTTGTGGTGCCTCAAAGGTTTCTGAGGCACTGCAAAATGCACATAGAACATGTGAAAAGGTTCTCTGGCTTGGCAGCACAGAGCCAAAATTAGATACCAGGAAATCTCAGTATCTAAAAATCACAGTCCAAAAAAAGCAGGACAGTGCAAGTGGCTACAGCATGCACTGCCTAAAACTGGAACCTGGCTGACCAGAGCCATGCTCCAGCTGTTGCCCAGGTTCCGCATTCCCCGATCCCTGCTGCTGCAGCCCTGGGAAGCACCCCAGACCCCAGATGAGGCTACTGGAGCCAGCCTAGGTGCTGGCCTCAGGCTCCCCTACCCACCTGGGGCAATTTGCCTTGTGCAATAGAGCGCATGCAGCGATATTCCCTAGGGCACAACTGTGTGCTGCTGCTATTTGTTCTTGGGAAAATGCACGAGTGCTTATCTGACATGCCCAGTGAGACTATGCAGGTTTACCAACTTTCAATGTGTTCCCATCCATGTGTTTGACCAGGAGTTTCAGGACCACAGCCCTATCTCTTTTCATGTTTTTTTGAGATATGGGTGTCTTCAGAGATACAACGAATATTCAGGGAAGGCAGCTGTACCTGGCTGTGTAATAGAAGGAATAAAGAAAGAAGGCTCAATGTGTGAACAATTTTGACATGTTTAGAGCAGAGCAGAATGGGTATTTAGACAACACAACAGACTGGCAAGATCTGACATGATGACTATCATCTTTGCCTACCTTTGTAAATAAATAATAACAGCTGCAAGTGGTATTAATCACTGCTGATTTTAAAAAAACAAAAGCTACTTATAAACTACTAAACTGGACAAGTTACATTTTCAGCTGTCTGGAATTTGCTGCTACCTTTTCTTTCCTATAAAATGTTAGTGTGCATGTCTAAAGCACCCATCACTCACTCTACGTCTAATACAATATGAAAAAAATAGAAGACTTCTTTCTCCCTTGCTTGCTGTCACTCACTAGTTTAAACATAGATTACATAACAAATTGACAGGTGGCACGTTTCCTTGGGAGGTCAAGAAAATTAACAAATTTGGATGAGTTTTCTATCCAAATGGAAGGGTAACAAATGAAATGAAGAAACATAGCACATGCGATTATGTGCAAGAATCAGATTCTGTGCTGTGGCTTGTGATTAATTAAGTGGGAAACAGAAGGATGGCTGTGCTATCTTTTTCATTATTTAGCTTGTGTAACCAGTTAACTTCAGGGATTATTAGTCAGAGGCCCAGTGTTACAGTATTTTTACAGTTCCAATTAGGGCATTAATGTTGATCTGCTTTAATATTGGACACTTATTAAAGGCAAAGAAGATGGAAATCACATTACTCTACATAGCAAGAACAACTCACACCAAGGCTATTTCCACCTTCTATTATATGTAAACACTTGGAACCAAAAAGAAACAGATGTAACTCCACTCCCTTACATCAAGGCTGCATTTGGCTTTTCATGGACGAGGTTTCATATTATATTTGATTCTACTCTAAAGATGGAGGTTTCTTTAGAAACTGCTTATTGTAGGTTTTAATTAATATTCAGAAAAGAAGTGAAAACCCCATGTGATGTCAGATGGGGAGTTTAATATGTAAGAGCATTTAGATACATTCCACTGCTAATTTTTCAATGTTGGAGGGCTTTCTAATTTCCTCTGCGAGGAGAGGCATTTATTGCAGCTTCTACTGCCAAGTCTACCTATACCATGTTAATGAAATGTTCTGAAAGCTGTGTATACCCTAGGAAGCAGGATGACAGAAGAATTTGTAAGTCTGCCAATTACAACATAAGGCTGCCTTCATCAATAGTGGATCATACATGCTTCTGGAAGCTGACAATCATGTGCTCCCTCAGGTAAAGCTTTGAACTACTGTGATATGACAGCAAAACAGAGGTGAACAGCTTCTTGATTTTTCTCATTCTATTAGTCACTGGACCATCATTGCTGATTCTAATCAAGAGTATTAGCAGAATACTGATGAACTTCATGACACTCGATAACCTTTACAGATTTACAATCCTACCTAAGCCGAATAAAAAGCTTGATTCTTGCCACCCTTACAAAGAGGAAGGGACTTTTCATAACTTGTCTACCGCAAAGATAAGTTATGAATTTACTAGATACTCTGCATATTGTGGACACAGCACATTCAATATAAAGTATAAGTATACTAGTATAAAGTAGCTAGTCCAATTGGTAAGTAGCTAGTGTATTGCAAATTAATATCCTAGAGTGCTTTTCAATAACTTACCTGTGCACACAACCCTGCAGTGTAGGAAAGGTACCAAAACTGGGCCTAGAATAGCTGGCAGCACTGAGTCCGTGCTTTGCTTGATTCAGGTGGAAAGTCTCTGGAGCAAACATTACAGCACTAATGAAGGAAGTTTACCCTAGATGAGATTTAAATCCTTAAACACACGGAGTAGCATCCAACTTCTTGAAGTGGGGTGAGGTACTACGGTGATGTAAGGTACTATTCAGCCTCAGTAAATATGTCATAATCTGACTATTCATTATTTTTGAGAGAACCTATACCTTGTTTTTGTTGCTAATACCTACCATCTAACACATGCTGGTACATAATTGCATCCACTTCCTTCCCAAAATAAACTGTTAATATGTACATTTGTAGTTATTAATCTCAAACCACTGCTCTGTAGCTATTTATCTTTTGTTAGTCCCCTATCATATATTCAAACCTTCTCTACCATCCAGGAAACTAAGCAGTAGAAAGGTTGCATTTTTCCATAATGAAGTTAAAACTATTCCTGTTCTGACATGCAGATAACACAAATTATGAACTGACTGATTGCTGAGCATTGGTAAATTTAAAAGCTAGTCTTCAGTGGTCATAAAGGGACCAATTACCCTATTCTTAATCACTTTAAATAGTATATACTTTAGGAATGGGCACAGGCTTTAAGAACAGACAAGTTTCAACAGGTGATGATTCAATCTAACTTTCATGTCCTAATACTATAGCAAGGTCCTGGCCCCAAGAGTGGCCATGATACCTCCTGGTGGCCAAGTGACCGGCTCTTTGGGGCATCCTCCCTTTTCTACCTCCCCTGCCATGCTTTGATGTATGGAGGGGGATTCCCCAGGATCCCAGAGTGAGCCTCAGTCCCTCAGCTGGCTATTGTTTCATGTGCCTCACTAGCGCTAGTATTATCTCTCTGATGCTAAATTGTGGCCTTCCTGGTCCTATCTGTGCCTTAGGACACAAGCCACCTTAGGTGTGATAATCATGGCGTCCTGCCGCTTCCATAGCTATGCCCATGCCTCACAGGTGTTACTCAATATCAATATGGCAGGGCCCCTCTGGCCCTAATGCAACACTTGGATCTCTCAGGCCTCAAGCCTTTGTCAGAGTTTCAGCTTGCCCAGCTTTGGCCCCTTTTCTCTGGCTGTGCCCCCAGGACAGCTCGACTGCATCAGACCTTGACTCCCAGACCTCAGCCCTATCTTGCTTTCTCAGGATCTAAGCCCATGGCTCTGGCCTCTTGTGATTCATAGATTCATAGATTGTAAGGTTGGAAGGGACCTTGGAAGATCATTGGGTCCAGCCCCCTGCACTAGGCAGGAAAGACAGGTGGGGTCAGGTGAACCCAGCAAGATGACTATCCAGTCTCCTCTTCAAGATTTCCAGGGTAGGTGATTGTATCACCTCTGAAGGGAGTTTATTCAACAGTCTGGACACCGTAACTGAAAAAAGTTTTTCCTAATGTTGAGCCTGAAACAGTCCTCCAGGAGTTTGTAGCCAGCCATTACTCCTAGTTCTTCCCAAGGCCGCCCTGATGAACAGTTGTTTACCAAGCCCCTGATGTAGAGGTAAGCTGTTACCAAGTCCCCTCTCAGCCTTCTCTTTTTCAGGCCTCAGCTTTTCTTCATATGCCGTGCCATAAAAGCCTCTATTCACACGGGTGGCCCATCTCTGGACTCTCTCAAGTTGTACCATGTCCTTGTTAAAGTGTGGTGCCCAGAACTGGATGCAGTACTCCAGTTCGGCTCTCACCAGTGCCAAGTAGAGCAGAAGAATCACCTGCTTGGTCTTGCTGGAGATGCATCATTTGATGCATGCCAGAGTATTATTTTCCCTGCTGGCAACAGAGTCACACTGCCCGCTCATCTTCATGCTGTGGTCTATTATTACCCCTGGTCTCTTTCATTCATAGTGCTGGTCAGGTTGGCATTGCCAAGCCTGTAGATGTGCAGGGGATTTTTCATCTCCAGGTGAAGCACTTTACATTTCTTGACATTGAAATTCATCTGGTTCTGACTTGCCCAGCTTGCTAGCCTGTCTAGATCTGCCTGTATCTGCAGCCTATCTTCAAGTGTGACCCTGCTCCCCCATAACTTGGTGTCATCTGCGAACTTGGCCAGTGAGCTCTTCAACCCCTCATCTAAATCATTGATGAAGATGTTGAAAAGTACAGGACCAAGCATTGACCCCTGTGGGACACTGCTGCCCACTTCTCACCAAGACAACACAGATCCATTCGTTAGGACTCTCTGGGTACTACCCCACAGCCAGCATCCTACCCACCTAACCATCTCGCAGTTAAGCCCACTATCTTCCAATTTTCTCATGAGAACATTGTGGGATACCAGATCAAAGGCTTTTTGGAAGTCAAGGTATACAATATCCACCACTGCTCCCTTATCCAGGTGGTGAGTCACCTGATCATAAAAGGAGATGAGGTTGGTAAGACAAGACCTGGGGCAATGAAGCTATGCTGGCTGTCATTCAGAATCCTACCTTCTGCCTATCACACACAGACTTCTTAATGAATTTTTCCAGGATTTTCCCTGGAATAGAAGTTAGGCTAATTGGCCTATAGTTACCCAGGTCCTTCCTCCTCCCCTTCTTGAAGATGGGCACAACAGTGTCCCTCTTCAAGTCTTCAGGGACCTCTCTGGAGTGCCATGAGTTTGGAACAGTTTCACCAGGGCCTCCATGATGATGTCAGCCAGCTCCTGCAGCACCCTCAGATGGAGTTCATCCGGTCCTGTTGACTTATACATGTCTAATTTCTTTAATTGATCACATAGCAGTTCTATGGCAACAGTAGGGAGGCAGTCATTTCTGCTCTGCTCATTCTGTACCCTATCTGGCATGATTTTCCCTGTGGCCCCTTCCGATTATGTGGCTCCCCATCCACACACAGGTGTTTCCCCTTTTCTTAATAGCCAGCCTGCACTCCTTTGCTGCAGCCCCACATGGCCAGATTAGCCTGTTTCACTCTCCTCTTGAAGTAACGGGAGCCTCTGGCTCCCCCTTACAAATACCATATGCTTCTGTAAGCATCCATGGAGATGCAGAGCTCATAAGGCTATTCTCAGTTGCAGCCACATGTGAGGGCTGAATTTGGCCCTGCATTTTCTAGGGTTTTCTTAACATGGTAGTTTTGAATTTGTAGCGCTTCTTAATTTTTTAAGTGGAGGAGTTGATGGAAGAGAGAATATGAGTGAGTGAGTCATAGGCTGTATATTGATATTTTTATTTATATTTTATTTTGTATAGAAAAGGCTGCTCATGGAAAACACATTGGCACTCTTGAGGTGCATTATACTAACTGGGCACCAATTGGTTTGTTTTTTGGGTAGCTGATCCAGTGCCACTTGTCTTGGACGGCCAGAGCCAACTCGAGGTGATTTAGAAATTGCTCGTTCGTTAGGGCAGGCTGGTGAATGGAGAGGCAGACAAGGTTTAATGGTTGCAAAAACTTTTACTTACGCCGCTTGTAGTTGCGACGCAGATGGTCCGGTCGTCTGAACAACTATGTGAGTTGTTCCAGCTGGCGAGGCCCAAGCCAGTTAATCCGTCCGCAATTTAGGCCGGCGGGAAAAGGGTACGTCTGGGATTGCGCTCGGTGACAGGAAGAAAGATCGATAGGTGATCAGTCTATCGATCAGCTAGCCGCAAGTCAGATCTCTTTAGAGGCACTCTGCAGCGTGC
>NW_005841988.1:822705-823609 GCF_000455745.1 Alligator sinensis
TATGGCACTCCCCCTCTTTGGGGCTTGCCGTGCCCGCCTCGGGCTTCTCAATAGACCAATATGGCGCTCCCCCTCTTTGGGGCTCGCTGTGCCCGCCTCGGGCTTCTCAATAGACCAACATGGTGCTCCCCCTCTTTGGGGCTCGCTGTGCCCGCCCCGGGCTTCTCGATGCTGCCCCACTCTGGGGCTGGGGTCTACGTACCCCGCATACAACCCGGGGTCTTTGTTCCCTGCCCGCAATCCACTGGTTGCGCCCGCAACCCACTGGTTGCGCTCGCGCCCTCTTAGCGTTAGGGCACCCCACACTCTCTGGGGTCCCTATACAGATAATGCGCCCACCGGGCGCTGGACTGCACCCTCACTGGCGCTAGGGCACCCCACCCCTATGGGGTCCCTATGAGGTTCAGCCGCTCCTCTCTGAGCTTAACTGACCCCACAACTCTGCCCTGCAACTCTCAGGGCCTAGTGCGCCCTCAGTGGCGCCGGGGGCCCCACTTTACCGTAAGCCCCCCCTATGAGGCCTCCTCCAACCCCTATAGCCTTACCCAAACCTCCGGTGTAATAACAAAGCCTGAACACAAACATAAACTAGAGCCTCCTGGCTATAACTCAGCTCAAAGCCACCTGGCTATAACTTAACATAGCTCAACTCTGATCGAGCGGTACCTACTATCAGGCTTCTCTCCTCATCCTAATTCCCGGAGCTCCTGCCCCTCTGGCTGCTGGCAGAGAATTCCCAGCCTGGCCTCAGCCCTGGGCTTTATGAGGGCCAGGCCCTGCCTTCTACAGGCAGCTGGCTCTCCTTAGTTGTCCTGGCAACCCGCAGCTGTGCTCGTTAAGTCCTGCCAGGGCTCTCTCTCCCTGGCAGTTTCTACTCCCTAGGAGCAGGCACTGAGGTGCCCTG
>NW_005841988.1:828216-854192 GCF_000455745.1 Alligator sinensis
CGTTCGTTAGGGTGGGCTGGTGAATGGAGAGGCAGACAAGGTTTAATGGTTGCAAAAACTTTTACTTACGCCGCTTGTAGTTGCGACGCAGATGGTCCGGTCGTCTGAACAACTATGTGAGTTGTTCCAGCTGGCGAGGCCCAAGCCAGTTAATCCGTCCGCAAATCAAGCCGGCGGGAAAAGGGTACGTCTGGGATTGCGCTCGGCGACGGGGAGAAGAATCGATAGGTGATCAGTCTATCGATCAGCTCAGCCACAAGTCAGATCTCTTTCAGAAGCACTCTGTAGCGTGCTCAAAGTTCTCCAACTTGGGCGGAAGTCGCACGAAATTTTAAACGGCTAGCAAGCCAATTACTAGCCGCCACGTGGGAATAATTTAGAACTGGCCAATAGCGGGACACAAATTTGCATTCAAATAGCAGGAACTCTTTGCACCGTGCATTTCTGTGCTGCAAAGAAGAAATGCACCCTGCAAACTGGCGGGAAGTCTCTTGCACCGACGTTCTTCTGCTGCAACAGAAAACCTTACTTTGCAAGAGGCTCTCATGTGGCAAGAAAATTCCATCGTGCCGAGGCACCAAAATCACTGGGTTGTGACACCACTAAGACAGATGAAGTAGTGAGTACAGAGCACACAGAATACAGTTATGGACAGGAGCATATTTTGAGAGGAATTCTGCTTTTATTAACCCCAAAGTTTTTCCAGGAAATAAATGACAAATTTATCTTCTCAAAGTTATGCTGTATGATTCTTGTTGGCATGTCTATAGCCATATACATATCAACTAAGTCAAATGAAACAATAGTAAAAATAAGACTATGAAATACAGAAATATATGTAAAGAAACAAAACAAAACTGAAATGTACCTGGTCTTTCAACCTACAGAGTAGGTTGTCATCTCCAGTGCTCTCTGATGGTAAGTGTCTTGTCACTGAAGCCTGCCAGAAGATGCTGCACACATATCATGACATTACATTCATGGCTTGGCTTACCCTCTTTACCCAAGTCATTTTAGTTATGGACCTGATCAAGTTTCCATGGATAGAAGCAAATTCAGTCCTGGTAATACTAAAGAAAGGTGAATTTTTATACTTAGGTTTGCAGCTTACAGTCCAGAAATAAAAGAGAAGTAATAAATAAAACAAGAAATAAAACACTGAATAAAATGGCACTTAGTATGACCATTGTTCTAACAGAAAGAGACAACAAGAATAATTCACAACATTATTCTGGTTATTCTGTCAGCATTATTTATTTGAAATATCAATACTTTCCATGATATAGTTTATACATTAAGCAGTAGGGGATTGCCTTTATTTCACATGTTCCAGTACTGAAGTGGCACATCTGAAGCAGCACATTAAACCTCTGAAAGAGTCTGTACAGTTTAGATAAATAGAACTCTGGAAAACTAAACTAATAGAACTCTTACAACTGTTACAAAAAGAATGTTGGGAAGCTGGGCACAGCACTGTACACACAAGTTGCAGAAACGGGGGAAGAAAGAAAGAAAGAAAGAAAACGTATGGGAATAGTTTTTGTAGACACAGCCACAAGTCTTTAATTGCTCAGCACAAAGAAAAATCATTTTTATTTAGTCCTCATTGAGGGCAGAATATGCACAAATGATGTTCAAAGAACACAAACTTAAGACAAAAATAAAAGGACTTTTCTGTTATTTTAAAAAAAAATTTTGGATGAGTCTACTAAGGGCTCCTGGTGCTTTAATGGTGCTTTTTTATGCCAAAAACTTTACATAGAGGAGATAACACTTATATGAATTTTATTCCCCATCCTGCCCTTCCTGCTGGCATTGCATTTATCATTTTCAACATTTATAAAGAGCAGACACATTTGGCTTGTAACTCAACTTTGTATTACTGACCTTTTTACTATGGTTCATATTTTACCTGCAGATGGAATAGGCCTTCAGTTAACAATCCAGAATATAAAACTAGCTGCAGGTCAGCAGCACATACAGTAAAATGGTAGTTCACTTTCAGGGAAACAAAAGGGTCTACATCATACTGCCTCTCTGAGAACAGTAATGGATTCTGAGTCACTGATCAGAAGACACAATGCTGGTTAGGCAATATTAGACCTGTGTGAACCACATCCTTGGGAAGGGAAAGATGGAATGGCAAGAACTTTTAACTCTTTTTTATAAAGAACTAAGAATTAAAAGTAGTACAGTGGTGATGGGCATTATCTTCCCCATACTCCAACTGCTTTCCATTACTTCACTCCACGTCATCACTCTTGCTTGCTATTTGTTTCCCAACACCATATGAACAACGGCCTGGTCACCATCACAGGCTGACATAGCATAGCCTGTGAACCTGCATGCTACATTGTGCTGGGTCAGAAGATACCACACATCACCGCTACAGAGCATAACAACATGTAAATCAAAGATGCTCAGTGGGACTGGATGACTCTAACCACTGCAGCTTGCACTTGTGAGCTGTAGTAAGCAGCATTTTGAAAGCAGTGGTATCAACATAACTATGTGGGTCAAGAGATGGTGAAACAGCCATCCTAATGGGGCAAAGAAACTAGAATATCCACATAATTGATGGGGAAGAAGCCTGACTGGCCATGAAGCATCCCTTCATACCAGTTCTCATCAATCTGGTTAGTGAGGGTAATGATATCTCCTTCTTTAAAGCCCAACTCCCCTTCATTTTCTGGTTCAAAGTCATACAGAGCTCGGCAGCATGGCTGGTCCATGTGAACACCTAAGAAGGGGGAACACAGAGAAAAAGAGCACTTAGAAATCTAGTAGTTTCATTCTCCTCATACTTGTTGTTACTTGCACATTTGGCCACTTTTTGCAGTGCCTTTGGCACTAACCAGTTGCCTTGGAAGCAGACATCATGACACTTTTAAATTCCCATATGGAAAGCTTTCTTAAGGCATCCAAGCATCCTGAAAAAGACTAGCTAAGGCAAGTCCACACTTTAGTGTTGCCAAAGTAGCTATGTCAGTTTGGTCTGTGAGTATTTTTGTTCCATGAAGCAATAGTAATTGGTGTAAGCTGTACCAGCATTGTTTTGCCATTAGAACTGTATCTGTGTTAGGAAGGTTTGCTGGTATGGCAAAAGTCCTCCTCTCCTTTTAATGTTATTGTGTTTCTGAACAGCCTCCCTGAAACCCTGGGTGACTGCATAAACTTTGAATCAACAGGCAAGGTCTGCCTTAAGACATTGGTTTCTAAGGTACTGAGGGTAGACCCTCTTCACTTTTAGGTCATTCAATCAAATTTGACCCAGAACAGATCCAGCATCAGTATCCAGCATCACTGCCTTCTAACAGCTGTTCAGTGGTCTATGTGAAATGAGGAAGTAATCTCCAAAGAGGGGGAAAAGGAAAAAGAAAGAAAGAAATGCAGGTGCCTCACAGGATAAAATCCACAACAGCAATCAACATATTTGGTATATAGGCATGAAAATGGGATTTCATCTTTAGCTGTAACCACATTTCCCCCAGGGCAAGTTCATGCATGTTGGTAGGATTAAATGAGCAAAGACCTACCTCAAGCTGGGATTTTTTGGGACAATAAAGATATTCAGTTTCTACAGAAATCAGTACAGCCCCTTTTTTACACACTATAATTTATGTAAAATTAAAGGTGTTTGGGGTAAATCATGTGCCATTCTGCTTGCTTTTAGACAAGGGATTTGGGAAAGGTAAAGATACAGGAGATGGTCTGTCCTTCAGTGGAAATGACCTTGCCTCATGCTAGCATTACTAAGTTTGAAGACTCAGTTCAGCCTCTCCCTTACCACTAGCCAAAGCTCTGAGGAACAGTAAATATTCTACAGTAAATACAGTAGAATGAAAGAGTTGAGCCCTGAAAGCCAAGAACCAACTCAACACTTCACTTCATTCCAGGACTTTCAAACTAGACAGCAACTCTCAGGGCTGTGTAAAAATTCACCAGCTGTTTCGTTTTGACGCTGTTTTGACTTGTTTTGAGCTCGAAACAGTGAAATTGAAGCAAAACAAAGCACTTCGAAACAGCCTCGAAACAAAACAAGGGCTGTCGAAACGTTTCAAAAGTTTTGAAACATTTTGAGTTTCAAAGCTGAAGATGGGCTTGCCTGCAGGGACTTGCCTGCAGGGAAACAGAAAGTAAGGGTTGGGGAAGGGGTGGGGAAGGACTGCTGTCATATTGACTATGTAGCTGGCCAGTGACTGTGATCCTTCCATACACTATAGAATTTATATATGAAGAAAGATATATTTACATCTGTTTTTATACATTTATACCTTACAGCACACATACATTATCGAATTTATATAGGAAGAAAGATATATTTGTATATTTTTGTAAAAGCAAGACATTATGAAACACAACATGAAGTGTGGTGAAAAGGCAGATAACAAGCCTTCAGGGAGGGGCAGAAGAGCGGGTAGAGGGAGAGGTGTAAGTAACCCCCACCCCAAACTGAAATGCAGCCTCTTTCCTCCAACTAGCAGGGATCAGCTTCCACAAGCAGCAAGGAGAGGGGAGCAGTGCCAGTGCCACTGCCTGTGCCTGAGTCTGTATCCCCTCCAAGAGCCATAACCCCCAGCACCACCACCATGACAACAACAAGCAGCAGCACCAGCATGAGCATGAAAGTCTCCTCCACCCCCATTTTGCTTCCCATGCTGAGCCTTCCAGTGCCAGAGGAAGAACTAGATCTGGATCTCAGTGCCCTGGCAAGGGAAATTCCAGGGAAGGAGATAGAATCAGCTGAGTTTGTTCTCCACATCCCTCAAGTTTTCCTTTGAGTTAGGTTTCCTTCCCCAGAAGGCTGACATAGAGGTTGTAGAGGCAAGCAGCTCAGCTGAGTCCACTCCTCCTGTTGCTGTGCCTCTGCCTGTTGAGGAGGGGGAAAATGCAGCAGTATCCACACACGTACCCACACCACAGAAGCGAGCAGGGAGTGCAGTCTAGGATCACTTTGAGCTAGCAGATGATCCCATTATCTGCCTGCACTGCTGAACTAAAACCAGTGGGGGCAAGGGAACAAAACACTTGAGCACCATGAGGATGCTGATGCATCTCCACAGGCACCGCCCCCTTGCCCTTGCTCCTCTTCAGCCTGGCACCAGTGGGAGTGTGCCCAAAGGGAAGTCCCCATTTCACTCCAAAGCCTCTGTCCCCTGAAAGCAGAGGCAGGCCACCCAGGAACAGTGGGGGAAAGGCGGGCAGAAAGCAGGGCATGTTGCAAGAGCAAGTGTGATCAGCCAGAGCATTGGGGAGATGCTCGCTGTGGATGGCTAGCCCTTCTCCTTAGTTGAGCAGCCAGGGTTCAGGCAGCTCATGGCGCTTGTGGCCCCATCCTAGCAAGTGCCCACAAGCACCACCATCAGCAGGACAGTGATGCCCTCTCTGTAGGTATGCAGGGAGTACTTGAGGGAGGAGCTGCACAAGGCAGGTCCCTCGGACATCTAGAGCAGCCAGGGTGGAGATCATGCCTACCTCTCCTTCGCAGGGCACTAGTGTGACCAGTCAGGCCATCGGTGGGCTCTCCTTCAAGCTGAAGTGACGGATGAGTCCCATGCAGCAACTGAGATCATGGGGGCCATGAACCACTTGGTGCAGGGGTGGCTCATTGGGCACAGCAAGTTCACCCGTGGGTTCATGGTCACCAACAATGGGGCCAATATGGTCAAGGCAGTCCATGATGCCAACTTTGTTGGCCACTGTGCGGCACACAAGTTCCACCTCATTGTCAGGGACACTTTGGAGAGGGACAGGGCTGCAGGTGACAGCACCAGCACCACCAGCAAGCTTATTTCCAAAAAAAGGAGGAATCAGCTGAGTTTGTGCTCCACACCCCCATGCAGGAAGGTAGCAGGCCACTTCCATCGGAGCATCAAGGGGGGCAAAATGCTGCAGGACAGGACAAACAAGCAGAGCTGAACATCCCGCAGCACAAAATCATTCAGGATGTGGAGACTCAGTGGAACTCCACATACCTAATGCTCAAGAGGCTGATGGAGCAACAGAAGGCCATCCATGAGATGGCCTTGCTCAGGGAGATTGGGATCAGTGGCCCCCTTAACAGAGCTGAGTGGGATACCATCTCCCAGACCTTGCTGGTCCTCAAGCCCTTCCTCGAGGCCACCAAGACCCTCAGTGCTGGTGATACCCTCCTTAGCCAGGTGATCCCTGTAGTGAGGGAACTTCAGAGCCAAATGAAGAGCTTCCAGGGGATCAAGGTTCCTGGCTCGGGCAAGCCACTGTCACCAGACGTGCAGGCACTGGTGAAGCAGCTGAAGGAGGGCATCAGGTAAAGGCTTGATCCCTTGCAGTCCAATAGGGTCCATGTGCTGGCCACCATGTGTGACCTGAGGGGGAAGGGCAGCGTATAAAGCAGCCAAACCCTGAACCAGTGGATGGAGATGCTGGTGAAGAGAGTCAGGGAGGCAGATGGTTGGAGGTGGGAGGATGTGGAAGAGGGGGATCCATTGTCCCATGCTAGCACGCCATCCACCAGCCAGTCTCCTCCTCCACCATAGGTGCTGCCAATGTGGGCCAAGGGCATGGCTTCCATGGTAGGGTCCAGAGGCACCAGACCCCACCATCAAGAAGGTAGCACTCAGGCCTTGGTGGCTACCTATCTTGCCAAGGACATGGAGCTGCTACTGTGTGACCCCTTGGCCTACTGGGCAAGCCACAGCCAGATGTGGCCGGATCTGGCCACGGTTGCCCGCAGACCCCTGTCCTGTCCACCGACCAGTGTTCCAAGCAAGAGAGTGTTCAGCATTGCTGTGGATGTAGTGACACCCCACTGCACCTTCTTGGACTCTGGTTTGGTGGAGCAGCTGGTGTTCCTCAAAGTGAACCTCCCACTGCTGGGATTTCCCAAGCTCCAGGTGCAGATGGAGTGAATGCCACCATCCTCACTCCATCTGTACCTGTTACCTTTTTTCATTTTTAAAAATCCAGTTAATGCCCCAGTCTCAGAGCTGGAGATGGCACTCACTGTATCACCAACCAGCAGGGGAAAAACATGTCTCTGCTGAGTTCCCATGCCAGGGTGAACTTGGGGGTATGGGCTGAGGCTATGGAAAGGAGGAGGCCCCAGGTCCTTGGTATGACCACTAAAACTGCACTCTGCCAGGATCAGGGAGGCCTGGTGGGACTGCTGGCAGTGTGGCGGCCCCCGGAAATGCCAGGACTGAGGATCCCCCTGGTGAAAGGCGGGTAGGAGGCACCATAACCTTCAACTACCACACACACGCACACAATCCTGGCTGGAGAAAGTCACATCTTTGACAGACCTGAGGTTTGCTGGTTGCAGTAGAGTTGTGAGGGTCCAGGTGAGCTCAGCTTAGCTGCCTGGGATGCCAGCTTTTGGGTTGAAAAACCCTTTGTCAGGCTGAGGAAGCACCTGCAGTTGGTGTGTGCTGTTCCTGGATGGAAGGAATAGTAAAGAAGCCAGAGGCTGTCCAGCCAGTCAGTGAAAATGGAAATGGAGGCATGAGGGGGTGAGGGACAGGCTGGGGTTGGGGGTGGGGGAAGGAGGATGTAGCAGTGCACGTAGAAGTGGAGAGGTACCTGGGGAGTCAGATGTCCGGCAGGTTGTAGTGCGTCAGAATTCCACTGTCTATACTGAGTCCATGAGTTTCTGTATCTAGGAGTCTGATGCAGTGAAGTTCACAGGCCTGGCTATGAAAAGTGGTTTGTAAATTCCCTTTCAGGATCAGGCCTAAGAGACTGGAGACAGAGAGGTTTTTTTTGTGAGGAATGTGCCCCCACAGGTAGTTGGGTATTGTTGTCTTTGACAGATTCTGGTGTGCAGTTTGTGGGGGTACTGGAGCTTGTTGGCAGGTTTTGTGTTTCAGGCTGTAGGAAGTTGATTTCAGTTATGGTGATGAGGTTAGATTAGCAAGGCTCAGTGTTTGTTTGAAGTTACAAACCACTTTTCAGAGCTGGGCCTATGAACTTCACTTCATCAGCCTCTTAGGTACAGAAACTCATGGATCACTACTGTTGTATAAGTCCTTTTTTATCAGTATAAAAAGCAGTGCAGCAAAAACCACTTATGTTGTGACTGGGAGAACATTTACGTGCAGGTCACATGCTGCACTCATGCTCTTGAAATTTGCATCTTCTCTCCTCCAGCACTGCGGGTATGTGGAGGAGGTTTTGAGATTACAAGGATAGGCAAATCAGTTTCCATCTACAGATACAGAACACAAAATAGAGGTCTTATTGCAACCTACTGCCTGAAGGCTGTCAAGCATGCACATAGTGTGTGATGTGGAAGAGGGAAATGCTGACTAGAGCTTTAGGGGACAGAGCACCCTCCCTTACAAGGTAGTATGTGCTTTAAATCCCCGCTGATGCCAAGAAGAGCAGACTGTAAGTCCTAGTAGGGCTGGACCCTGAGAGGACACTGCCCTTATCCTAACTGCTGTGATGACAAAGCAATGCTGTGCAGATCAAAGCAACAGCAGGATCCTGGTTTGTGTGGACTTTTAAAAAACAAATGTCCTTACTTAAACTACTAAGGACACATTTATCACTGTTTACCATAATGCTTCCTCTGCCTGAGGATGGGTATTTGTACCTGAAAGCTTGCAAAGAAGAATTTTTCCAACTATTTGAGTTGGTCTAATAAAAGATATCGTATGTACCTAAAGAACCTTGTCTGCCTTTATCACTGTTTATGCATTGTGTTTCCTTTGCATCTCTCTCACTTGGGCAACGAGAATCCATTTGGTTATTATCGTTTGGTCATTATCATACCATTTCTCAGTGCTATTATATCTGTATTTCATAGTCTGGGGAAGAGTGTTTTTATGCTCCCCCTCCCCCCTCCCAACCCCTTTCCCCTGCATTTTTCTATTCTGGAGCAGGAGAAAGAGTTCTGAATTTCCAGGAAACGTTTCAGTTGGCCTTTAGGCTTATTAAATCCCTGTTTTAACAGAATTTAAATTTCAGGGAAAATATTTCATGACAGGATCTGTTTAGGCTGCTCTGAACAAGGGAATCACTGACCATTGGGCCACAATTCTAGTAAAATAGAACACTCCTTTACTTCCTTATTTAGGTTCTTAAACTGTACCTGCCACCACGGTACTTGAGCCCTGTGCATTACACTCACTATGTATTAAATGCACTTAAAAGATGAGAAACAGTATATTCAAGTAGTAAAACACATGCTTAGTGCACTCGTATTGTAGTAAAGTTATGCCTTTTCACACAAGGAGCATCTCCAGAATACGTTAAATAGAACATAACATACCATTTACATATAAGATAACATAAATTCAGTTATTGTTGGATTGTTCCATAGACATAATATGAGCAATTTGCCATCTTCTAGCACCCAGGGTGTACCAATCTAATCCCTCTCCTCCTGCTCCTGCTCCATGGAACGCTCTATTCATTCACCAGAACAGTACTGTTCAGGTGCAATGGTACCAGTTGCCATGAGGGTGGTACCAGTTTTAAGGTGACACCCCCCCTGCCCTCAGGTGGTGTGATCCTGACCTCTATGGCACCACCTGGACCACCCATTGATACCCTCTAGGTTTGATAAGTCTCTTCATTTTTCCTTGAGCATTCGAGTACAAACAGTGATCTCCTAGATTCATGAACCAAACAGGACCAGAAAATGCCCTTCTCACACCCCAGTGGGTAAACCTTTAACTGGATTCGTGGCACGGGTCCCCTACCACAAGAAGCTATTCAGCAGCCTTGAGGAGGACTATGCCATCACTCTCTACCACACTGTGCACTGCACACTTGCAGACCCAGTGCAGCGCAATGATGTCCATGATAAAGACAATGATGGAGTTTCCTCAATACCTCCTGCTACCAAAATGAACATGGAAGAGTACAATGATGCCTGCTTGGTGGACTTATTCCCCACCCAGATACAGACTCTACCTGGGACACAGAAGATGGGGACAGCGTGGACAAGATTCTCATCAAGGAGGTGGAAATGGACAATGCCACACCAGCCACTAGTAAGTTTCAGCAACTCCAAGGGAAAGGGTGATTGGTGGCATGTTCAGGGGCATGGGACTATGTGGGTAGCTCATAGCTTGGGGTGACTCAGGTCTCTGGGTGTGGCAAATGGCTCAGGGTGGGGGTGGCAATGGGTGCAGATTGCTCCCTACCCATGCAGTTTACCAGACGGATAGGGATCCTGTTCCACACAACATAGAAATGGTGAGAAATGGTGGCATACCTGTGCTTCAGCCATGGCAATTGTGCATAAGTCAATGGTCTGGTTACAGACTGACAATCCAATTAAGATGCTCAATGGCCTAGGTTAATTAATGAGTGAACAGTGTGACTGGAAAGCTGATCCCACCCATGCCACCCCGTGACTGCCTTGCATAGCAAGGACAGCTCTGAGTCCCCTTCTAGATGGCCCTGCCTAGCAATGCCTAGCTCTCAGACCACCCCTCCCCTTCCCTCTGTGAACATACCATGCAAATTAGGGTTGTTTGTTTTGTTGTTTTTTTTTTGGGGGGGGGGGAGGGGAGGCACTTCTCCATATCAGTTACTGCTGGTTGAATTCCATGCACCAATACCTGGGGGTGCGCTCAGCAGAGCTCCTGCCTGCACTTGTGGATTCCAACCCCCAGGACAGCTTTTGAGGACAATAACATACAAAAACACACAATCCAAGGGTTTTTTTAGATGCATCTGAGCAGGAGCAGAAGGATGGCGGAGGGGGGGAAGTCCTGAGAGAAGGGGAAGTGTAGACTAAAATGTAGCAATGTTGCCACCCTCTACCCCTACCATTTGGTATGCCTACTGGCAGTCCCATACACTCCTCTGTATGTACCAGGCAAAGATGGGTCTGGAACCAGAGAACACTGTCATCTTTCAGCTCCTGGAATGGCAGTCACTTCTGTCTCCACAGGAATATGGGCACAGCTGAGTGGCAGTCAGGGGAGATATTACAGGGGAAGGGCAATCCTAGTTCAGAGCGTAAACAACTACTGCTTTGACTGCTGTGAGATCTGGCAATGAAGCTGTAACACAAGTGTAGGAAGGTTTCCAGAGCCTCCCACATGTTCCATGGAATTATCAGTCTCAGCAGAGACCCATCATAACAAGCAATTCTCTTTCCTGACTCCAGGTCATGTGCTGGCACAAGATCTCACATAAGCAGAAGGGTATATCTTAAGTGATTGCCACCTGCGAGCCCAAAGAACTCCACTTGCAACTGATGGGACACTTGCCAGGGAGATACTTGCCAGAGAAGCAGTATCCCGACATAGGGATAGACAAGTTATTGGGAAGAGACTTCATAGCAGGTGATCCCTGCCCACCTGTAAGAACCTCCAGGGAGGGAAGATGCAGGGCAGCAGGTAGCTGAGAGTCAGTAGCTGGGAGGGCACTTAGCATGATGAGGTCCACTGTCATCTCACTGCCTCATGAAAATGACTGTGCAGAGCAAAAAAAGGCATGTTTTTCTTCTTACTATCTTAGAACTTTGCAACAACTTCAAGGTCTGTTCTACCGTTGATGCACTGCTGTTGGCACAGCTATCAGTGTTCAAATGGAAATTCAGAGTTCACACACAGATATCTGTCGACTTTGGAAACAATCTCCAGGCCATTTTTTTATCTTTTTAATCTTCAGATTTCACCCCAGTGCAAGAGAGCTCAAGAGACTCCAGCACTGATGCTGCCCCAAGGCCACAAAGAGACACTTCCACTCCAGTAACTGAAAATGTGACCACCAAGATCAAATGCTGGAGGAGTCTTCTTCATACCAAATCACTGCTTGCTGCCAATGTGTGCTGGCAGGACTGGTCAGAGGAGCTGCTGAGAACACTCTTCAGCAGACTTCTGTGACACAGGACTTCCACTTCCTGTTACATGGACTGTCAAGGGTCCAGGCATCAGCCCTCCAGCCCCCGTGTCCCTCCAATCCACCATGGAGTCATGCAGGTCCTTCCTGGACAGGGTGGTTATGATTGCAGAGGAGTATGTATGCAACATTACAGAGAGGCAACAGGCATCTCAGACTACCTCACTCAGCCAGAGGCAATGGTACCAGCCTCACACCAGCACAGGCTACCATGGAGACTGGCTGGTTCCTCATGCCCTTCCTCACCTTTCCCTGGCCAGTAAATGCTGCCAGATGATCAGTGTGAATGTCGGGAGGCTGGCCAGGTGTTCCATGCACATAGCTGTCCAGAAACCAGTTGCCCTTGGTAGCCAGAGCCTTGCACCCCCCCAGCGTGGCTGGATGCCAAGCAGGGAGTGGAGATCTGAGTGGCAGGTCTGCTAAATGCCCTGGTAGGGGTGGTCCTTCCCTTCCCTGGAGCAATAAGAGAGGCTATCACTCTCCCAGGTGCCTTCCCCCAGCAGAAAGGAGGCAGTGCCACAAAAAGGTACCTGAGCTTTGATGATGAGATGGGGAGATGGTCCCTGGTGCTATCTGCCTCCAGCCAGTTGAGCAAGGTGGAACTGGGCCTGTCCATGGAAATGTGTCTATCAAGCTCCTTGGGGCCATCTGGCTCAGCCTGGAGGGCATGCCTCCATGCCACAGCACTCCCAGACACCAAGGAGACCAATAGACAAGGGACCCAAAACTACCTGACAGCATATTTAACGCAATTGCACATTTAATGCAGTTTGCACAGTGTTGAGTTTTAAACTCAGCAAATCTGCTTGTGAAAAGGCCTTTATTTTCAAATGTTTATCTCATATTTTATTTTAAGAAATAAAGCTTGTACAATTATGAAATTTATTCCTCTGCACTTCTTGTCCAGTTCTTAACTTGAGTTGTTCATAACTCAGACCCACCCAACAACCCATATGTCAGTTTCCCCCTCCCAACCAGCCCTCATGAATTCTCACTGCAGAATCCCATACTCTAGTTTTTCACCCCAAGGCCCCCCACCCCAGTCCCAAACAAAAGGGGGTGTCAAGCCCAACAGTTAGTATGAAAGATGTTTACTGAGATGTTCCGGAGAAGCAGACCACTAAAAAGGTGCAGTGCAAATTAAGGGGTCACTAACACTTAAAGGTCTTCTGCACACACTCCTGCCTGACAAAATCTTGTCCCATAAAGTAGTCAAGCCAAGGCTTCCCTCATCAGAACTGGTTTGTCAATGGTTCTCCCTAGGATGCTTGACTGGTAGTGCCACTTCAGCCCATGCACCATCCAAAGTGCCAGGGGCTTCCCCAACCATGGGTCCATATAGAGCCATTCTGGTTTCCTGGAAGGCTTCACCCTTTGCCTCAAATATTTTGTGGAAGATGTAGATAGTGGACTTGAAACTGGGAATGTTCAAACAGCTCAAGTTCAAGACGAATACCTAGGGACCTCCAGGATGCTGTTAGGTGCCCAAAGGTACACTCCACCACCGTCCAGCAGCTGTTCAGCTGGTAACTGAAGAACCTCTTCCTGGGGTCCAGTCACCTGATGTATAACTTTCAATGGCCAGGGGAGCAGTGGCTAGGCCACATCCCAGATAATCAAGAGAGGGAACAGTTCATGGTGCTCTCACCAAATACATTATGGGAGTGCCAGGGAAGAACTCCCACATCATCCTCCCTGCCCCTTCCCCCTCACACACTCCATCATCTGTGGGAAAGTAGAGTTCCTGAATCATATACCCAACACAAACACCTAACATGGATGTAGGTGAAGCACTTCCAGTGGTTCAAAACTGCCTGGAGTATAACAGTAAAGAACCTTTTAAGGTTTATGTAATCTGAGGTGCAGTATGAGGAGCAAAGAATGGGTATACTGCTTCCCACTGATGGTTGCCATGCAGTTCTGGAAGCCCATCTGTTCAGACTTGGTGATGACCACCTACAGGTCCCCAAGGTGGATGAATCAGGGCCCCAGCTCCTAAAGTATGGCATTGCACACCTCATGCAGAGGTGTCATTGCTATTTTCTCCCCCGCACTGAACTTGTTGGTTATGTAACGAATGCTATTGGTGTATACCAGGGGTGGGCAAATATCCCAGGTGGAGAGCCGCTTACCAAGTTTTGGCAATCTGTCGAGGGCTGCAAGGGTACCCCCACCCTTGATAGGTGCCCCGCCCCCTGGTTGCCATCTTGGGACCAAAAGTCCTGCTGCCTAACCCCTGACCTTTGCCACCAGAAGTCCCTCCCCTTGCTGCCCCCCACCCCCTGCCCCCTCCAAAAGCAAGGGTGAGGGGGGGCAGAAAGGAAAGGCAGGCAGAGGCTCTATGGAACCAGACTGATCTGCGCCAGCAGGCAGAGGGGGGAGCACCTGCTGGCCTGAGCCCCATGCTCCAGCCACCCCACTCTGGGCCCCTGCCATCATTGGCTCCAATGCAACAGCATGGGTCCTGTGCTCCCATCCAGCTGTTGCTGCACTCCCATGTGCCCACTGCTACTCCCCCACCACCTGCCACTGCCATTTCCCTGCTTTCCTGCCTGCTGCACCCACATCTTTCCACCCCCCACCCACCACTCTGGTACCATGTGGTTCCTGGCTGCAGAGCCAGGACCTCAGGAGCTAGCCTGACCTGGCCCCAAGGACTGGGGTGATCACCCACAGTCTTGCTCTGCCTTCCCCACTACCCCGCATTCTTATCTGAATTTCCTTCTCTGGTGGAGGGAGGCAGGAACAGCCCCAGGGTCCCAGGCCAGAAGCCTCTGCTAAGCAGAGGCTTCTGGATGGGGGAGGCGGGGGATGGGGACTGGGTGGGGCCAAGCAGGCCTTGCTGCTGCAGCTGGTGGGACCTGCCAGCAGCTCCCCCTGGGTCCTACTGCCCCTCGTGCTTTGTCATCCCCCTGGGTCCTACTGTCCATGGTGCTTTGTCATCTATAACAGGCAGCCAGGGGCAGATAAATATTAATTTTCTAAATTGTTTAGGGGTCCTGCAGGCCTGATAGGATCCTGGTAGGCCAGATCTGGCCTGCATGCCATATTTTGCCTGCCCCTGGTGTATACCAACTTCCAAATCACCAGGGTCATGTGTCTCTCAAAAGACATGGGGCACTGAAGCCCAATGTCATTAAGCTAAGCAGGGGGAAAAAGCTTGGTGCAAACATCCATGAATGTGTCATGGGACATCCTAAAGTTCTTCTGCCACTTCTCAAATGATGACGAGCTGCTCCCACCAGTAGTGCCCAGCAGCATTTGTGCAGTGTTGGTGTTGTGCCTCCTGTAAGTGGGTCAGTATCATGGTCCTCAAAGTAGTGCCTCATCAGGGCTAGGAGGTGATATCACTGAAGCAGAGTGCCTGTTTATTATAGTGGCCAGAGCAAGGATTTGCTTGGTTTCCCCACCCGCCATCTCCAGGGAGCCCCTGGAGATCTGATACCAGCTGGGACTGTCAGTCAAGGAAGGATTGGAGAGGCCATGCCTGGCCAAGGAAGGATTGGCATTCACACCCTCAGTGAGACAGTCAGACAACCAACACTTTCCTCAGCTCATCTGTTTTTAGCCACTGTCAGAAATAGGAGGAAAAGGCACACCAGCAAAGCATGCCAGGACATTTGCTTACTGGTCCTCTAGTGGCAAAGTACAAGATGTGTATATTAGAGATGGTTGTAAACATTATAATGTGACTGCTCAGAACATGTTCTAACTTTAAGACCACGTAACATTGCATAGGTTCAAGATGTACCATATGTCCTGTGTGACTAGACCCAAAGAAATCAGTGTTTATGGCACTCAGAATAAAAGGTTCATACAGAAAATGACCTTTCTTTTTTCTTTTACCTGGTGGTTTTGGTGTGCCAGCATGAGAGATCCCTCCATTGTGCTGGGTATTATCTCCACTTGAAAAGTCCAGGCTCATGCGAGGTTTCGGCTGGTACTCCCTTTTGGGCTGAGACGATGCATCTTTTATTCTACCAAAGAAAGTTAAATATGTAAAAACTATTTTTGTCAGCAGACCACACACACCACAAGTAGTGGAAGAAGGAAGTTTTCTTCCATTTACTGCCAAGGCCAAAGTTCATGCACACAAATAGGCTGGACTAAAAGTTTGGTATTTGGCTGTGCAAAGCTCTGGATCATGATTGGGATTCAGAGATGATACAGATGATTCGGAGGCTGAATCTATGAATCCAAATCAAATTTCTGGAAGCTTTAGGCTTTCTGAATTCATTCGGAGCTTCCAAATAGATTTGGAAAAGATTTGGAAAAGATTCAGTGATTCAGAGATTTGGCCATAGGGTATAATGGGGAATCAATGAAATATCTACAACTTTGTTGTCTTTTGGCTGATTCAGATGAATCTTGCAGGGTGGTAGCTTCTGCTGAAAGCATGACACGTGCCAAGTTTCAAGGAGATAGGTGCAGGGGTTTCTGGGAACTGCACCTCAAACTGCTGACAAGCAAAACTCATGACATAGGTGACACTGTGTGTGTGTTACGGCACAGGGGCATGAAAACTGCAGGAATAGTAGCCCCTGATGAGGCCACAAAGCCTGCCAATTATCAAGGAGATAGGTTTGGGAGACACTGTACCTCAAGCTGCAGACAAGCAAAACTCATGACATGGGTGACACTGTGAGTTAAGGCACATCAGGGTGAAAACTGCAGGCCTGCTAGCCCCTGCTGAGGCCATGAAGTCTTCTGGCTTTCAAGGAGATAGGTGCAGGGGCTTGTGGGTTCTGGGGCCCTGCACCTCTAGCTGCTGACAGGCAAAACTCATGACATGGGTGCTAGTGCAACTGCCTGTCTCTGTCTCTGTTATTCCTTGCTCATTAACTACTGTGTATTGAGCTGGTCCCTGAGTGAATCATGATTGACTGGTAACACAGTAGCTAGCGAGGATAACGAGTAATGAGCAAAGATTAACACCTACAAAACCACAGACTAAGGAGAGGAAAGAATCAATACAGAGCCGGGAACTGCTTCTGCCCCGATGTGACCAATCTCACTCACCAAAAAGTGGCCGTGCTGCTTGCAGAAGTCCTGCAGCTACTTCTGGAAGTGGTGTGGCCACTTTTGTTGGAGGCCCTACCCCCCAGCCGGCACTTGCAGAGGGGGCACTGGCACTCCCACCTGCCCCCCTGCCTGTTACCTAAACAGGGAGCATGGCCTGGCAGGGAGTGCACCAGCACTGTCAAGGGGGCACATGCATCCCCGTGCACCCCCTATGCATTGCCACTGATTCTTCCCAGTGGCATTAAAATGATGTTTAGGAGCCAGAAGTATTCTGGCATGACAACTGCACAACCTGGAGAGCATTTCAATATGGAGAGCAGCTCCATCCTGAAAGTGATCTACATGTGTTATTATGGGTTTCTGTATCTCAGTAATTCAAGCTCAGGTTTGTTTTATATACAAGTAAAAAAGCAAAATAATTCTTTACTCAGTTTACTCAGTGGACACACTGCAAAGTAATCAGGGGTCTGAAAGTTCCTGAGTTCTTTGTATACCACCCAGAGGAAAAAGACCATGTAGGTCAAATGATGCCCTCGGTGACTGTACAACCCTACTCCTGTGAAGGCTATGCAAAGCCACCTGTAATAGTCATAATCACTACCAAATGTAACTGTAATGCTGTAAACAAGGCACCAACTGCAGAATCTTTATAGCTAGTGAGGATGTATAGTTATATACTGAATTCTCCTGTTTCTGATCAGAAGGGGTGGACTAACATCAGGTGTCTGAAAAGCTGCAAGCCATTTAACAGACATGCCAAGAGAGCAATGCAGAATTTTCTTTGCATTGGAAGCTGACTATGGGTCCAAAAGAGAGAGAAATCTGTTTTGGGGTGGAGGCGGGTTCACTCTGGCCTTTGCTTGTAAGATCTGGGCTGTGATCCAAGCAGTTTGCTCCTGATGTTCATACTTCTCTACAGTGGGTGAATCATAGGGTTCATTCAGAATGAGCTGACAGTTGTTCTGGGCTGGCTACTTATATTGTGCTGCAGACTGTAGCGAAAACCAGCTTGCCAAGGAGCCTAGCTGCCATAACAAGTTCTGCACATTATGCCCAAGCAGCTGATGGGCTGAGACAAGAGTAGGAGTTGGGACTGACTGAGGATTGAAAAAATTATAAAACTGAAAGCTGTAATGGTACAGGAAACATGATAGCTCATCTGCCTGCAGCTCCATTTTATAGTAATTATACAGAAGATGGGGAAGCACTGTAAAATACTGTCAACTGCCATTATGTCCCCTTCTTTTCATGCCTAGGATCTCAGGGGGAATCAATTCAGGACTAAATAAAATAAAGGAGTCAAATGAATTCCTTCCATTGTTTTCTGATTTCCTTTTAGAACTGTTCCTTCTTTCCAAAACAGACATATGTTTTGGGGGTGGATAGGTAATTTTTTAACAGTATTGTCCTCTTTTCACATGGATTCAAGCTGTTTCATCTAGTCAGAAAGAACTGTGTGAAGTGACAACAGGTGTCAAGCATTAAAAAGACACTGTATAAGAACTGACTTAGTATACCCAGCTACAGGGAAGAAGGGGGAAGAGAGAGCTTACTGACAACAACATATGATAATAGAGCTGAGAACAATTTTTACAACTGGAACATGAGGAGGTATATCAATCCCTCATTGCTGTTATGAAAGGTGCATGAGAAGTTATTACCCTTCAATAAGGATAATAGAAGGCCAATGTAAAATTGGTACATACAGCAAGGCCCTTACTCAAGAAAATATGCTTTTAAGACCACCCATCAAGCAAAGCACTGAAGTGCTAACTTCAATTGGACTTTAACATGTGCTTAATTGAAAAAAATGTGCCTACGTTCCTTATTGAACAGGGTGCTTTTCTAAATCAAGCATACTCAAAGTGCATACTTTTATTTACTAGTATCTCCAATTAATAGGAACCTAGACTTGCAACTATCTGTATGTTATTCTGGTGTTATGATGATACACTGAATGAGATCTTTTACATATGCAGTACTTGTTTCTGCACTTGAACAAATAAAAGGCCATCCTGGAGTGTGATGAAAATTGAACATTACCTTTCTTCCAGCTTGACAGTAACCTGTTGTAGGATCTGTGATGCCTGCTTATGGTACTCCAGCTGGGCTTGTACAAGAGCAGAAAGCTGGCTCACTTGTTCAATCTGAGGAGAAACATGCAAAATCAACTCTTAGTTCAATATCCCTGAGCAGAGCTATTCAAAGAGCATCTGTGGAATACTATTATCCTAGCACTGCAGAGGCAGTTCTATCTGCAATCTTGGCTCCTCTTTCTAATTAAAAAATAATTAGAGATCAGTTAAGCTTGCCTTTTTTAGATATTACTGCACCTGGATAAGAAAGGCCTCAGTGGGCCTGCTCACCTGAACAAGGGGGCTTCAAGACCCACAAGATCATTCTGAGAACTCGGGGCAAATCTGAATGAGTAAAGGGCATGCAAAACTTGTCTCTTCTTGCATGCAAGCCAAAAGAGTTGACCTTGCAGGTGAGTGGTAAGCAGTCACTCAAAGCAGACTATGAACTCTCAGGGGTCACTGTCACTTCATTAGGGAGAATTCTCCCAATATTCCCTCTGGGAAAATGATTTCCACTGAACTTCAAAATAGGATGCATTAAAATTGTACAATCTAGGTGAGAACAAACTAACTGAATGGAGGGGGATAGATGTTAAAATTGGTGCAAGTAATATAAATTCTCTTCTGCAGGTACACTGCACTTCAGCACAGCTATATTTAGTCTCTAACTATGAAGGTTCTTGGTTATGCTGTTGCTCCTTTCCATCACTCTTTCAGCATAAAATAACCTTAAAGTTGGTGTGAATTTAAATCTAAATTTAAATGCACACTTATTCAGAGGCATCATGACATGGCCTGGGGCAACGGCAATATGCAGAGTCAGGTGACTTCCACCTGCTTCCTTGCCATCAATGTGATTACCTGGCTTAAGCAGCAACAATTTTTTTCTTTCCCTCCCTCCACCCCCCAAGTTCGTGCTTGTGGTGGCTGCCCTGGCCACTCCACCCTAGTTATACTACTGTACTTATTTATCCATTCACTCAGTTATCCATTAGAACTGAAGCACCGAATCTGCAGAGCCAGTTGAATGGACATTTCATACAATAGTTGAATGGGGGAGATTTTCACCCTTCAAATGAAGGAATACTTAATTCTTTGATTTTAAAGTTTTCAGTCCCATCTATGAAGGGGAAAAAAAACCCCCAACAACCAGTGGCTTGGGTTTCAATTAATGCAGCTCACTTTTCCAGCAAGATGCTGTACCTTATGCTATTCTGTGTATACAGCTTACATTGAAAACCCAGAGTTGAACAGGCACATTTCAGTTGAGGGAAAATCATGACCTGGGGACATGTATTTATATCATTCTGATCACAGAGATACTCTTTCTTTGGCCAGAAGTAACCTTAAATGGTCAACAAGAATGGACTGTTGTTATAGGAATTAATTTCTCTATTTTAGACACTTATATGGCTCCCACTAGCATAGCACCTCACCAAGCCTTACAAGGCTGTTATCCCCATTTTAAAGATAGATATCAGAGGAAAAGAGATCTGTTTAATGTTTCACAAGAAGGCTGTGGCAGGACGAAGGTCTGAACACCTGTCTCCCCCTCCAAGAACAAATTCCATAACTCCTGCACCAACTTTCTTCACATTTTCAACTTAGCTCAAAGCACAAATAAGGGATTTCCTCACATCCATCTCCAGAAGGTTAAACATGCTTGACTCAGCAATTTCTTTGGATTCATCAAACTTGTCCAGGGCTTGGCGAAGTTCGTCATCTGGGAGCTTCCCTTGTCTTTTCTTCTTGTAATCGAAGTCCAGACGTCGGCCTTCCATTTTCTTGAGGTGGTGCTGAAACATTAAAGAGGTAAAAACAGGCATGTGATGAACACCACTTCCCAGCTCTCTCTTCTCTGCTATATGATCATTGCAGTTAGTCAGTCATGGAGACTCAAACTACATGCTGCCAGTTTACCATTGGCACTTTCATATGAGTAAAAGAGCAAAGAACAGGGGGTTAGTTTGACATTTATGCTGAGCAGCCACAGAATTCTGTTGTCTAAACATGAAGAAACTCCATTATTTACAGAAGCAGAACATAGTGGAAAACACCTACCTATATGAAACATGAAAACTATTCAGTTTTATTTCCCATCTGAAATTATCTGCATATTATTCCCCAGGACTTTATGTACACATTTGTTCTTGTGTTTTAATTTTCTTTTCTGATGCCGCTGAGAAGATTATTTTTGTGGTTTTCATAAAACCAGCAATGCATCTTAATTTCTGAGTGGTTTATCAACTGACAAAATATCCTTTCTATTTAGCAACTTCCACATAATGTTCATTGGAGCGTTACAAATGCTGCTGCTGCTGCCACAGAGACTGAGAAAATGAAGCCCTAAAGCAGATGTATTTTAGGTTTTCACTATTAAAATGTAAGAAAATTTGTGATCTATCATGATTCATTGTGAGGTAAGAGATAAAATTTTAAATTACCCTGATGGCTTTTAATGCTCTAATTCTATACTTACACACATACTTAACGTTACAGTCTTATTGAAGTCATGGGTGTAACATTACTTCTACGCATAAGTGCTGGCAGAAATGCAACTCACATTTACATCTACTAATTTGTATGTGGAATCATTTGTGTCAACAAAAAAAATAAGCATATGCCTATACAGTATTTGTACATATAAATTACAAAACTGGCCGCATGGGTAACTTTTTAATATGCACAAGCAAATAATATTCGTTTCCAAATTCCTGGGATTTTGTTCAGATCATCGTGCATCTAAAAATGCAGGTACAAATTTAGAAGCAACTATTCAAAGTCTGCATTTAAAAACAAGCCATCCCACTACACCAGGAAGAGTCAAGCAGACTGACTAGTGTTTTACTGTTCAAAAAGACTAAAAGCAGACCTATGAATTAAAATAGCCTTCTAGAGGCCCACAGCTATAGTCCTAAAATATAGAAGGTTTTTATCTAACTGTTCTAAAAGCATAAATCTTCATTGATAACAATACCTGTATTTCTCTCAAATCTTTGTCATGGAGATTCTGTAGGGGGTCAATGAAATTTTGCTTTACTTCAATGTCCAAAGAATCTTTAACCTCAGAAAGCTCTCTCATAGCTTCTCCAACATCAGCCAAGGCTGGGCCTGGAACAGAGGAAAGCCTAATATACCTGTGACTCTACATTAAAATGGAATGAGTTTCAATCACAGAAAATGAAGTTAGGAATAAAATATAATCTTTGGCTGTGAATATGTATCAGGATTTCTTTAATCTTTCACAATCAACTTCTAAAATACAATTAATTTTGCCTAATAAGAAAGAATGGTATATTGAAAATGCACATTTTAAGGACAGTATAACAGTAACTACTTCCCCAGATTGTTACAGTTACTCTGCTGTTACATTGCAAAGGTTTTGTGGAGGAATTTCTTATCTCCTGCTAGCTTTTATAGCATGGGTGGAGGGAAAATGGAAACAGCCTTGTGCAAAAGGCTTTGACGACCAACATTTTCTTTTTCTACATGTATCACTTATGAACACATCCTGTGTTCTTAGTTGCATTGATTGTCAACCAGTAAAAACAAACAACCCCCCTTCTCCCACCCCCCTAACCTACCCCCGACCAACCCCCCCCTCAAAAAAACAACCAACACCTGCTCTTAATTCCTATCCTAGACTGTTGTAGGATCCACATGATATTGATTGGCAAAGGCCAGCTGTGAACTGACTAAATTTGAACTTTGCATTCATTATGCACAGTTCTCTTAAGCTCCTCATTAACTGGAGCATTACTGCATTCACATCTTTAAAAAAAGAAGGAAAACAAGATACCAAAATTGCATTCATCTCCAAGTTCCCGTCCAAACTTCAGCATAGCATCTGCCAGCAGGGCTTCAGCCTGAGGGTAGCCTGGTCCTTTTTCCTGGCCTCGAATTTTTGACATTGTGTTGATCATGCTGAGTTTAGCTCTAGAAGCTGCAAGCAGATCAATAATAGAGGTTACTCAAGGGACAGTAGAGTATAGATATAGACTTTGCACCCTGCATTGTAAGATGTCAAATGTAGGGGACCTCACGTGGTGTCCAAAAAGATAAAACCTGAATGTAGACACTGCTATTTAATATGCATCATAAAACTGAAGGCTAATTCTTAATATTCAGCAGGTTTTGAAGGGAGGTAGTCATATCCTGGCACCACTGATGTCAACTGGAGTTTCACTGTTGAAATCAACAGAACCTTCATTTTAGCTGAAATTGTCAAAGTGAAGGTTGTCTCTTGTCCCACCACAAAGTCAAGGACAAAACATCCTCAGGCTTCAGTAAAACAGAATATGATGCAGGAGCATCACATATATGTTATTTCAACCCATTACTGCTCAGGTGAAGGAAACAAGATGGAAGCTTTAAGCCATTTTCATTCTTCCAGTCTTCAGATCACTGGACACCAAAGCAGTCTGAAGGGTCAACTCAGAGAGGTCTCTCAAAAGACTTATTCAGCAGTTTCTCATGCCAAGACCATGGGTAGGAGAAGAGAGGTAATGGAAACATTGTTGACCCTACTGCATTGAGGAACCTTTGAACTAAAGAACAGACCCACAAGAGAGACAGTTAGAGCAAAATCCATTCCTCCATATTTTCTAGTCATATGTTTGATTCTTTTTTATATATTATAAAATAAATATATACCTAGATGCTTGGTCATAAGCTTTTGCCCCATTTATATTTGTACTAGGATTTTAGAAAGTGTCTTAGATTGATAAAAAAGAGATATTATAACAGCTTATCTTTTCTCTCAGATATATCATTGTCAAAAATGGTAGCTAGTATTAGAGCTGCTGAGAGCAGACAGCAGAAACAGAAATGACCCAGTAAGCTGTCAGCTAGGGTCTTGTGCCCGGAGTTGTCTCCTCCCCTCAGTTCTCATCTGGGGTGAATGCTTGTGGAAAGGGTGGCTGTGGATTGGCCCCTTTTTACATCTTCCTCTTCCTTAATGCGGAAGTCCTTTCTCTGACTGCTTCAGCAGCTGCTCCAACCAGCTGAAGTCCTTGCCTGCACCATCTGCAAAGTCATCCCACTGTGCATCAGTAGTGCAACACGTACGCAAGATTGTGCAGGACTTGAAGACCACAACAATATATTAGCATAAAACAGTGGTCAGCAAGGTTCTGGGGCTGCAGGCAAGATTAACCTGGCTTGAGTCCCAGCTAGAGAAATGCTTCAGACCCAGCCCCCTGCCGCTACTTCTCCCAGTTGCCTGGCCAGTTCCTCAGGCTGGATCCAATGTCTCTGTAGACCATATGTTGCTCACCCTAGAAAGGATCCAAAACTGTGTTTTGCTTGTAACTTTATTTACTCTTGGTTGGATTCTATGAAAGAATATTTGATAGCTGCTGCTGCTAGATAGATTTCACTTTGTGACATATATGTTCCCAACCAAGAATTCATCTAGTTACTTTGCCTATGATGAATCTTATTGTGATACCCATATCTACAGTTTTGCTGACAGTACAGAAACAAAGTACAAAATTGACAAAAGAGAAACCCAAGGTTCTGACTGCAAGGTTGCTACTGAGCCACCGAGACAGGGAAACATGTGGTTTCACAACATTGTCAAAGCAATGAAACACCTGTACTGGCAAACCACCAAGAAACAACTCAGCGACGTTGAGGCCTCTTAGAGTCAAGCTGTACTCTGGGAGTTTTTCTTTCCTCCATATCAACCTCTTGAGAGGGCCAGAAATCAGCTTCTTGAGAAGGTCAGAGGTGAAAAAGGTATCTCACCACAATGCGGTACAAAATAAAGTTGAGAGCTCACCACACTAACCACAAAATGTTCTAGCGTTGGGCCAATCACAGTAAAGGGTAATCCAAATTTGGTCCTAAATTCTGCTTAGATGTGAATAAATTTGAGCCAAAATTTGAGCAAGGTGTGCAGATCTTAGGGTTCTCATAGAAGCGTACTGCTGGGGGAACAGATAATTTAGAAACTTTGTGGGTAGTGCACGACCAATGGCTTAGCTGATCTGCTCCAGGCATCAGCTTTAAAGGTGTCTTCAGAAATTGCGCATAAGAAGTAACAAGGCTTGAGCATGCTGTATTGGATTTTGTGAGTATACTCTGTTTATTCCTTTTCTCTTAAATAAACTAAAGCTTGCTTCAAAGATCTGCATGTCTATCTTGAAATAAGTTATACCACTCAACCCATTACGGGTACGACACTTATGAAGGGCTAGCATATTTTTAGCATACCTAAATGTGCTCCTGTATGATTTTTCATAATACCAACGGTAATGCTAGGCCATGTTACTTTGAATTTGTTGGTGCTTTATTGTCTCAGCCTAGCACAGAACTACATGAAGCTGACGGACTGACCATATGATCAAAATATTCAATTTTAATGAGGTTTTTTGTTTTTTTTAAGTGGAGTTAGCAGCACTTACAACCTCTTTGCTGCAAGGGGACCCATTCCTCTGTTGTTTCTAGGCAGGAGGCTGTCTTCTTCTTTGCTCTTTTAGGCCATTATCTAAAGGCCCCTGAAGTCAATGGAAAGATTCCCATTACCATCAAATGTCTTTGGATTAGTTCATTAGTGGCATTCTACTATAAGAAGAAAATTCAGCTACCCTCATGTTACCCACAGATTAATGATCTGGTTGAGATTCATAGATTCATAGATATTAGGGTCGGAAGGGACCTCAATAGATCACCGAGTCCGACCCCCTGCATAGACAGGAAAATGTGCTGGGTTCAGATGACCCCAGTCAGACGCCCATTTAACCTCCTCTTGAAGACTCCCAGGGTAGGGGAGAGCACCACCTCCCTTGGAAGCCCATTCCAGATTTTGGCCACTTGAACTGTGAAGAAGTTCTTTCTACTGTCTAGTCTAAATCTGCTCTCTGCTAACTTATGGCCATTATTTCTTGCAACTCCCAGGGGTGCCTTGGTGAGTAGAGCCTCATCAATTCCCTTCTGCATCCCCATGATGAATTTATAGGCAACCACAAGGTCACCTCTCAACCTTCTCTTGCGGAGGCTGAAGAGGTCCAGGTGCCCTAGTCTCTCCTC